>NW_028141160.1:6065528-6120942 GCF_030444845.1 Prenolepis imparis
GAATTGATGTTGGAGACCTCGCGCGGTGACAACGCGAAACTCCGGTTTCAGTGTTACCAACGTTGAAAAACCAATTTCAGGTTCTATGTAGTGGTGTATATCCGTACACGTACACACTATTGCATTGCTCACGCGGACGCACGGTAGAGAGACAAGGATCGATAATCACGTTATCCTTGTTCCTCTACCGTGCTAATCATGTGACATGCTACACGCGAGATACGGCCTGAAAATGCTTTCTGGCCTTCCGTAGCAGAAGGCAGGAATGTAGCAAGGCTAATAAGCACCCACTTTTTGTAAATTTTATATATGCTTATGCACATATGTGCGTATATATAACAAATAGTATCAAAAATTTATATATATGTCTCCAAATTGTACAATGATAAATAATAATGATAAAATAATAATTCGCAGAGTGAACTAATATACAACATCTAAGACACGGGCGCTTATTAGACATGGCAATTTATTGCTTTTTTACTTCTACTTTTTTATCGATATTTTATGTATCGTCAGCGCGATAGAGAGACAAGGAGAGAACGAGTA
Organism: Prenolepis imparis; assembly: GCF_030444845.1. Classification (NCBI taxonomy): domain Eukaryota; kingdom Metazoa; phylum Arthropoda; class Insecta; order Hymenoptera; family Formicidae; genus Prenolepis; species Prenolepis imparis. The sequence continues at coordinate 6,066,078 of NW_028141160.1, forward strand.
TTTTAATTCTTGTCTAACATGTAGTGGCAATTGTAGATTTATAGGCTAACAAATATGTATTACTTAATTACTTTTTGATTATATTGATGTTACTGTATAAGAATACTTGCTCCATATAAATCGTGATGTAAAGAACATACGAGTAACATATTATAAATAGCTCAATGCAAGGTGTTCGGTCTGTCACCCTGAAGACTCAAGTTCAAGTCTATCAATATGATTTTTTTAAATAATATATTAGAATATATAAAAATTATTTTAAAAAATATATTTTTAAAGGCGATTAACTTTAAGAATTTTTAAATATTGAAAAGATCAATTATTTTACAACTATCATATACATAAAAATGCAAAATAATTCCGTGAATAAATTAATGTATCCTGTAATAAATCAATAACTAATATATATATATATATATATATATATATATATATAAAACAGAAAATATAATATCTTCACAGCTATCATTATTGCGATAATACATACACGTTTCAGAACATTTAAAAAATAATTATAATTAAGCAATTATTGTAAACGACCCAACTGGCTTAATTGATCTTTCTTAATTCGATATCATATATAAATATACAGACTACGTTTCGACCTTTGGTTCAGGTCCTTATCAAGTCTAAAATTAAAGGATAATACTATATAGAAGGAATCATTTTATAAAAGCATAGCGCAAACCAAGTTGAAAACAACAATTATTATAAAGTAAATGATTAAAACATACCTTACTTAAATTTTTTTTCTTTTTTCAACATGTTACAATTCTCTCTGTACTAAACGTTTCGTATAGATGGTAAAAAACGAACTAAGTTAGACTTCCTTTATTATTCTATCATAAATAGGGTTTAAATTCCTGTGTCTTTATGTAGGTTAATCGTGTTGTTAAATTTTTTTATATAAAACATTTCAGCTATCTCTCTTTTCTTAGTATGTGTTTCACGATGTAAAATATTAAAGGTTGTCCATTTAAAGTCATGTAAATATTCATTTCTATGTTTGCTTTAGCAATTATTAGACAAGATTCCCTTAACAATATGTAAGTTCTTATTATGGAAATGTTCATCAGATAACAAAATAGCGTGATCGACTAATTGTAAGTTGTTAATGATGTAACCAAAGCGTTATAAGCAAACATAGAAATGAATATTTACATGACTTTAAATGGACAACCTTTAATATTTTACATCGTGAAATACATACTAGGAAAAGAGAGATAGCTGAAATGTTTTATATAAAAAAATTTAACAACACGATTAACTTACATCCTACATAAAGACACAGAGAATTTAAACTCTATTTATGATAGAATAATAAAGGATGTCTAACTTAGTTCGTTTTTTACCATCTATACGAAACGTTTAGTACAGAGAGAATTGTAACATGTTGAAAAAAGAAAAAAAATTTAAGTAAGGTATGTTTTAATCATTTACTTTATAATAATTGTTGTTTTCAACTTGGTTTGCGCTATGCTTTTATAAAATGATTCCTTCTATATAGTATTATCCTTTAATTTTAGACTTGATAAGGACCTGAACCAAAGATCGAAACGTAGTCTGTATATTTATATATGATATCGAATTAATAAAGATCAATTAAGCCAGTTGGGTCATTTACAATAATTGCTTAATTTTATTCTTCACTGGCGACAAAAAAACACTCTTATAATTATAATTGTATAATATTGCACTTCGAGGAGACAGTTATCATGACACTTCCGTCATTTGCGCAAAAACAGAAAAAAATACCGAAAAGAACCGTAAACCGAAAATAATTTAACGGTCCGGTTATGGTTCCGGTGTTATAAATTTATCAGAATTTCAATACGGTTTACGGTTTCTGTTCTACTAAAAAAACGGTTATGGAACGGTTATCGGTTTTGGTCCGGGTCCCTGATATATATATATATATATATATATATATATATATATATATATATATATATATATATATAAAGTATATATACATTATATTACTTTAAAAAATTATTATTAATTTTTATGACATATGAAAATATATTTATATATGTATCTATATTATATATACCTATATCTAAATATATTTTTATGTATAATATGAAGTGTTGTTTATTTATGTCATAAAAATTAATAATAATTTTTTAAAGTAATATAATTTAGAAATTAATTTAATTAGAAAAACAAAAAGTAAAAATTTTTAAAAACCGGAACCGTAACCGAAAAAATCATAATTTAAACGGTTTCGGTTTTTTTATTTATCAAAAAACCGAAACTGGAACCGGAACAGTTACTCAATATTTTATTAAACCGTAACCGAAACCGAACCCTAATTTTGTTTCGGTCCGGATCCCTGATATATATATATATATATATATATATATATATATATATATATATATTGATTACTGATTTAGAGAGATAGATTTATTACTGGATTAATTTATTTACCGAATTTTTTGCATTTATATATACAATGTGTTTGTAGTTGTAAAATTATTGAAATATTTTCAATATTTAAAAATTCTTAAGTATCGCCTTTAAAAATATATATTTTTAATAATTTCTATATATTCCAATAATAATAAATATAAAAAAATATATATATATACCGATAGACTTGAACTCGAGTTTTCAGGGTGATAGACCGAACACCTTGCATTGAGCTATTTATATGTTATTCATAAGTTCTTTATATTATTCTTTATGCAGCTGATATTTTTATACAGTAACATCAATAAGAAATCAAGATAACACATACTTGTCAATCACATATATATATATATATATATATATATATACATATATATATACATATATATAAACTTATAAATATTTTAAATATTCTTTCTAAATTATACATATAATAATCCTTAAAAAAAATATATATTTTAATATTTAATAAATCATTATTCTATAATTTGAGATACATAATATATGCGAGATACGGCATACAATAAGATACAGTTATTGGAAGATATTGTTAGGAGCAAGATCTAAGATATCGTTATCCTCGTTTTACATATACAGAGAAACAAAGGTAATACGATAGCCGGTTCTTGTTGACATTATCTTTCAATAATCGCATCCGTGTGCTCAACATATTAGTATTTGTGCCTACATGGACGCTACTACATACGCGATGCAAGAGAGACAAAGACAGAACGATTATCTCTCTCCTTGTCAAGCTGTCAGTATGTTACCACGAAAATTTCCCCAGTTCCTTAGATCTAGTGAGAATCGTATCGTCCAGATTTCTCATCAAATAAGTGACATAGCTTCGTGATTTTTTTTTAAATATATTCTTTATATAATAATGCAATCCGCTAAAGAACCCGATTTTGCATTTTTGCTCTTAAAAATTTATAATAAATTAAATACGGACTCGCGGCTAACCCAACCTTACCCGTTGCTAACTGCACATTTCCCCAAGTTTTATGTAAATTTTATTTTCATCTTTTTTTCAAAAAAATAGGTCTTTAGCGACTTGCGGACAATCCTACTGATTAAGAATATTGCAAATTTAATGAGATTCATTCAGTATTTTGGCTAAAATCTGGATTATACGAATCCGTAATTCCCGGCCGGCCGACAGGCGTCTCCACCGTGTCGCCTGCCGACCCTTAAATGACACCAAACACGACATAAATCGCTTATTTTTTAATTAAATATGTAATTAAAATTTTTATCATTTATCTAATTAAAAATTAACCGATTTATGTCGTGTTTGGTGTCATTTTAATCGCAAAAATCTCAATAATCCATTAAAATTATTTTCAAACCGATAAATTGCGAATTATACAAATTTTATTTTCTATAGTAACATGTCATATGAAAGATTATAGATAAAGAGGGAGCCTCGCGAGAGAGACTTCGGAACTCTTTGATCATGCATTCTGCCCATGGTTTCTGCAATTTTATGTGCTTCCAGCTTTAGAGTGAGTAGAAGCATGTTGGGGCATGCTTGGACCGCCGTAGAGTTAGCAGATGAATTGAATATTTTCTAATTATTCTTTTTCATATAATTTGGGAATCGTTTGGGGAAGTTTAGGAAAAGCATTTGAAGATTTGGGAAATAATATTTTCTTTATAATAACAAAATTTTATCAAGCGTCAAGTTAGCAGATAGTAATTAAATTTAATTAATATACCCACACAGAACATGACATCCATTGGACGTCCATATAATCTCCATAGCTCCATATGACATCTATCTCCATGGTGGATGTCGCATAGATCTTAAGGCCGGGTCTACAATAGATGTAGTAAGCCCTAACGCTGGGTCCACAATAGGTGATTTAACCCCTAAGCCTTAAGAAATTGATCAATCGCAGTCAAGTATGAGGAGAAAACTCGACTGTGATTGGTCAATTTCTTAAGGCTTAAATCACCTATTGTGGACCCAGCGTAAGCCTCAAGAAATTAACTAATTACAATCAAGTATGAGGAGAATATACGTGACTGTAACGCTGGGTCCACAATAGGTGATTTAAGCCCTAAGCCTTAAGAAATTGACCAATCACAGTCGAGTTTTCTCCTCATACTTGACTGCGATTGATCAATTTCTTAAGGCTTTAGGGCTTAAATCACCTATTGTGGACCCAGCGTAATTGATCAATTTCTTAAGGCTTAGAGCTTATTACACCTATTGTAGATCCGGCCTAATAGAAATCCATATTATCTCCACAGTAAATAAATCCATCATAGATGTCCATTAGACATTTATGGTGGATGTATGATAGATATTCTATTTTTAATTTATATACAATTCAAATTTTTATTAAAATGTTTATTAAATTCTAAAATATAATTAAGAAAATGTTATTACTAAGCTAAAGAGTTTTTTTTATGCCAAAATTTATACAATAACATTAAGAAGTCGTTAGTTCTTTTATTTACCGCTATGCGCCGCGCGATGCGCTATCTATCTCGTATTTAAGTTTTAGTCATGAGAATATATAGCTTGCAGAAAACGGCTATCAAGATTGAAATGTCATAAATATTTTTTATTAAGTTTAATTTTTCTGATACAATTCCAATACAGGGAATTATAATGTTAAAGTCTAATTGTAAACAATCTTTTGGTAGATAGAATATAATTTCATCAATTTATAAATAAAAAGTTTAGTTTTTAATTTTTGTTGAAAAAAGCATCCATAATGAATTTAAATAACTTTTAATTAATATTCATTATTCGTCGTCAAAGCTTGATGAAATATCCATGATTATTCTATATGACGTCCATATGACATCTATGAATACATCTAATGGATGTCGAATGGACATAGCAAATGCGGAACTATGGATGTCTAGCAGAGATCCATAAAGCCTAGTCTACAATAGAGTCGTAAGGTCGTAAACGTAAGAAATTGACCAATCACAGTCGATTATTCTCCTCGAATTCAACTGTGATTGGTCAATTTCTTACGTTTACGACCTTACGACTCTATTGTAGACTAGGCTTACAGTGGGTCCACAATAGGTGATTTAAGCCCTAAGCCTTAAGAAATTGATCAATCGCAGTCAAGTATGAGGAGAAAACTCGACTGTGATTGGTCAATTTCTTAAGGCTTAGGACTTAAATCACCTATTGTGGACCCAGCGTCACACTAGCGATTACTGTTGGCGGTCGCTGTCGCAGTTGCGGTTGACGCCACTGTTCGTGCAATCACACCGGTTGTTGTTGGCGGTCCGCTCGCTGTTGCTGATGGCACTCAGAGCCTTCACGAAAGACTGTTTTTCGTAGTGTTGTGACATGAAAGAAGCGAATTTCACCCAAGGCAGTGATTATTTTGCTTTGAGATTAGTCCAACTCGTTCGTAAAACTCTTCTTCGGCGCCATCGTGCTCGTTTGATGTTCGCGCCAAAAGCTTGTTGTGCTCGCGCCGGCTCCGTACTGTACACTGATTGGCTGCTGTCGCTGTCGCTGTCGCGAAAATAGAACTCAGCCTAAACGACAACAGCGAACAGCAATCGCGAGCTGCTGCGCTCTGATTGATCGACGCACGACAGCAACCGCAACTGCGACAGCGACCGCCAACAGCAATCGCTAGTGTGATACGGCCTTAAGATGTTACGTGGATGTCTAACAGTGGGTCCACAATAGGTGATTTAAGCCCTAAGCCTTAAGAAATTGATCAATCGCAGTCAAGTATGAGGAGAAAACTCGACTGTGATTGGTCAATTTCTTAAGGCTTAGGGCTTAAATCACCTATTGTGGACCGAGCGTAATGGAGGTTTTGAATCTCCATGGTGGACGCAGAGAGAAGCCTGAGAGAGGACATGCCGGCGATTTTCGTGGGACGCTTTAACTAGGCCGTACAGCAGCGCCGTACATCCACTTTTAGGAATTGGAACTACGTATCCACATCCACTTTTCGATACCATCGATTATTTGGTTCATGTCCGTGCTAAATACATCCACTTTCATTACGAGAAGTAAAATCTAAAATCATTTTTTACGCATGTGTGTCCACACATCTTATATCCATAAATTATAGATAAGAAATACATTTCGCGTATATAAATAAATAAAAAAAAAAAAATATATTGTATATATATATTTTATATAGGAGCCTGGCTCAAGATAAAAATATGCTTCTTTTGCGCCAGCCACGTTTTGCAACGCAACGGGTCTCCGTCTAGGCTACTCTGACCCAAACGATGTGCGACGTCATCCTAAAATATAGTAAAATATAATAAATCTATATATTATTTATCATTTAAACAAAATATTGTAAGGCCTATAACTTAGCCATTATGTATTACTTCTAAGTCACTCTGTATTAGCTATGTATGCTGTGTTCATGCGATAGGCCAGCGTGGTCCCTAGCAACGGGCATCTTTGCGATGGCGCTTGTTTTAAATAGTCTTCGAAAACGTCTCTAGCGGTGCAGACGTGCGCGTTATTAAAAGTATTTGTGATTCTTATTTCCATAATAAAACTCAACGATTTCCTTTGAGAACCGATTCCACGCTTATCCTTCTGCCTTCCTTATCCTGATCATTAAAATAACCAGGCTCTTTCAATATGAAACAAAATAATATATATGACATACGACCAACAAAGAGAGAGAGAGAGAGATTACGAACTAACCATCTCGCCATCGTCGAGGGAGAGGGTCTTCTCGGAATCTCGCGGACTGGGGGCGATGGGAATGTCCTGGGTAACGTCCTCCTGTATCTTGGAGATGGTGCTGGTGGTGCTCTCCTTCATCTGCCTATCACCGTCACCGTCAATGCTGCTGCTCATCTCCTGCCCGTAATCGTCGAAGCTGTCGGTGGTGACGAGCATCATCTCCGTGGAGGCTCCGGGCTCGATCCCGGGCTCGGCTATACCGTCATCGATCGATTCGATTTTTAATTAGATACGTAATTAAAATTTTTATCACTTATCTCAGAGCTGTCCACGTTTTGCACTTTTCGGCCGATTTCCGAGGCTCACCGCCTAGCGGCCCCCACTTACGCTCGAGACCTTAGCAACGCGTGGCCCGATAACCGTAACTAAGACGCACGGAGCTCTGTCTCAGGGACGGCGCATCTGTAACGCGATGCTGTTCCGTACCCCTTAACTCAGAGCTGTCCACGTTTTGCACTTTTAATTCTAATATAAATATAATCTAATAATAAATATATATAAATATAAGTATAAAATAATAATTAATAATAAAAAATAATAATTAAAAAATCGCGATTTTAAAAAACTGAAAATATTTAGTTAAGGGGTACGGAACAGCATCGCGTTACAGATGCGCCGTCCCTGAGACAGAGCTCCGCGCGTCTTAGTTACGGTTATCGGGCCACGCGTTGCTAAGGTCTCGAGCGTAAGTGGGGGCCGCTAGGCGGTGAGCCTCGGAAATCGGCCGAAAAGTGCAAAACGTAGACAGCTCTGACTTATCTAATTAAAAATTAACCGATTTATGTTGTGTTTGGTGTCATTTTAATCGCAAAAATCTCAATAATCCATTAAAATTATTTTCAAACCGATAAATTGCGAATTATACAAATTTTATTTTCTATAGTAACATGTCATATGATATGAAAGATTATAGATAAAGGGAGCCTCGCGAGAGAGACTTTGGAACTCTTTGATGATACGTCATCTCGTTCGCTCTTTATTCGTTCTCTTTCTGCCTTCGACGACATCGAGAACCTTTCCTTATCTACAATAAATTCACGAATGTAAATATCTTATAAATAAAAACTAAAACTTTTAATTTGCATTTTATCGGTTTAAAAATAATTTTAATGGATTAATGAAATTTTAGCGATTAAAATGACATCAAACACGACATAAATCGGATAATTTTTAATTAAATATGTAATTTGAATTACTTGTTTAGTGAAGAATTATACAATTTATGTTATAATTAGTCATTTTAATCGCAAAAATCTTATTAATCTAATAAAATTACATTCAACAATATAAAATAAAAAATATATAAATTTAGTACAAACAAAGGCCATTTGTCACATAAATAAAACAAGCCAGAAAAGTAAAATAAGAAATATTAAATCTCGGGAGAGATTTTAATGCTTGTTTACGAGATATGAAAGAAGAAAAGAAGAAAAAGAGAAAGAGAGAGAGAGAGAGAGAGAGAGAGAGAGAGAGAGAGAGAAATTTGGCTTTTAAATTTGTTACATTTCCTATATGTCATTTCAAAAATAATGTGTATAATATATTATATATATATATATATATATATATATATATAATATCTGAAATGGAAAATGTGTGTATATATACCAGGTGTCCCATTTTAAAGGATCCACTCAAATATCTCATTGTCAGAAACACTGCGTTAAATCGAAAAATGTTTCCTACAAAAGTTGTAGGGTTTCGAGGGGGATATAACATAGTAATATTCAGTGTGTGTGTGTGTGTGTGTGTGTGTGTGTGTGTGTGTGTGTGTGTGTGAAATTAAAAAGAATATAAATGTATATAAATGTATATAAATGTAAATATATAAATGTGAATATAAAATGGATATAAAATTATAATATAAAATGGATATATGAGTATATAAATGAATGTATATAAATGTGAATATAAATGAATATATAAATAAATATATGAGTATATAAAATTTTAAGGATCGCGAGAGCGCTTAGAAGAGATAGCGCGAGGCGTTTTATGAGAGAGCGAGAAATGGGGAAGGGGAACGCGATGCTAAGGACCAGAGATAGGTGCACGCGAGAAAGGGATAGCGCGAGAGCGCTTAGAAGAAAGAGCGTGAGGCGTTTATGAGAGAATGAGAGGCACATGTGAGAAAGAGATAACGCGAGAGGCGCACGCGAGAGAGATGTTCGCAAAGGAATCGGCGCTCCCTTCTTCTTCTTCTTCTTATAAATTACTGGCAACAGGATGACAAAATGATCCATCCATCAAGCCATAAACTGGTAAAAAAATATATATAATACTTCCAATGGCGCAGCGTCAAAAATAAAAAGTCCTCACAAATAGCAGCTCCAAACAAGTAAAAGCCTCCAAATGATCAAATGATCAAAGTCCAAGTCCATCAGTCCATGACTTACAATCATAAAGGAGGCACTAACTCAAGGAACAGGATCAAAGGTTCACATCACAATCTTTAAGGAAAGAACAAATCAGATTAATAACTTTAGGTTTAGGATCTTTCAAAAGCATAGAAATATCATAAGGAGGGAAAAACTTAAGCCTTTTAAGGGAATTTATCAAGTCACATCTCTGCAGGGAGAAAGCAGGACAAAACCAAAATAAATGATCCACAGATTGGGAAGGAAAACCACAATGACAAGCAGGACTAGAAACCAAATTGCACCTAAAAAGACTCTCATTCAAAGCATAGTGATTAACTCTAATTCTCGACAAGGAAGTAACAAAATTTCTTTTAAGATTAATTTTATGAAACCAAGTTTTAATGCCAAAAGAATTATGCAAATTAAAGTATTTCTTACCTTTGAAATTAGCCTGCGCGAGGAGAGCTCTCTGGGATCCACTAATGAACCTATGAAAGGCCAATTCATAAAAATCCGAATGTGGCAAATACTCAGGCACAAGTTTACCCCGAGAGGTCGCTCTATTAGCAAGAAAGTCAGCTGTCTCGTTACCCAAAATTCCCGAATGAGCGGGAATCCAAACTATAGTACAAATAAATCCCTTCATCTTAATATTATACAGAGCTTGAAGAATAGACAAAATTACAAAATTAGAAGATTTAAATCTATTAGGAGAAGAAATTGCTTCCACAACACTGCGAGAATCCGTAAATACAACTGAAATGTTAATAGATTTTTGTAAAATTAATTCAAGAACATATAAAATAGCAAAAACCTCGGCTGTAAAAACAGACGAAAACGATAATCTATATAAAACTTGTAAATTAATAGAAGGAGAATATAAAGCAAAGCCCACAAAATCAGAAGTACTTTTCTTAGAAGCATCCGTATAAAATATAGTTGAATTATTAATTAAATCTCTATATAAATCCATAAAAATAATTTGCGGAATTGAAGCACTCTTAATAGATTCCACAGCATTAGTTGAAGTAATTATTGTAGTAGGAGAGTTTACAATTGCCCAATAATTAGTACGGAAGAGAGGAAAAATATCAAACGACACAATTTTTGATTTATAACGAGAAAGACTATCAAATGCCTTAAACAAAAGAAAATAAAAAGAAGGACAAACTTTACGAAAAGAGCGAGAAAAATGACGTAACAAAAATAACTTATCAATTAATGGATGGTCCTCCTGAGAAAACACCTTCAAAACATATTTAGAAGTCAAATAAAGCAACCTATGATATAGAGAACCCTCCCCCGACTCCGCCAGAATAACATTCGTAGGAGTAGTCCGACGCAAACCCAAGCACAGACGCAAAGACTGAAAAACAACCAATTCAAGCTTTCTAAAAATCGAACCATTATTAAATGGATAAATAAAACATCCATAATATATAGTTCCCCTAATCATAGCCTTATAAATCTGAAGCAAAGTACGAGGATCCGCCCCCCACCAAGTACCCCTCAGGGCCCTAATAACATTATTGAGCTTCGTACACTTATCAGAGATATAATTAACATGCTCTTCGCCGCGCAACCGAGAATCCAATATGATACCCAAAAATCTATGAGAATGAACTGAATTGATTACACAATTATTCAACTTAACAGAATAAGAAGTAGGAGAAATTCTTTTCCTAGAAAAAACCATAAATGCAGATTTAGTAATTGAAGTAGAAAGGCCTCTGGAATCCAAATAACTAATACACCGATTAGCTGATTTTTCCAAGGACTTTATCGTCTTATCCGAGGATTGAGAGCTGGAGAACAACACAATATCATCAGCAAATTGAAGAATCTCACAATCAGGAAGAATGCAATCCTTCAACCTAGCTAAATAGATATTGAAAAGAAGCGGAGCCAATATGGATCCCTGCGGGACCCCTTTATAGGTATGACGTGCATCAATAATTCTACCATTAAATACTATTTGAAGTTTTCTAAAATGAACTATATTGTATATGAATTTACAAAGATGAGATGGAAGACCCAATGTTTCTAGATCAGACAAAAGAATGTGGGGCAAAACATTATCGAATGCACTGGTTAAATCTAAAAACAAACAAGCAGTACAATGCCCCCTTACAAAATTGATATTAATCTGGGTAGTAAGAATGGCCAAATTATCAATGCACTAAAATTACGAAATCCATATTGAAAATTAGGAAAAAATTTGTTGGACTCCAGCCACCAATTTAATCTCAAATACACAAGCCTTTCAAGTAATTTAAGAACGGAAGAAGTGAGAGATATCGGCCTATATTTACCACGAGATGCTTTGGGTATCATATATACAATAGACTCATGCCACGCAAAAGGAAACTCTCCCCCAAAAAACAAACCATTCAAAATACTCAACAAAATATATCTATATTTCAAAGGAAGCTTAAGAAGAATCAGATGATCAATCTTATCAGGCACTGGGGACTTCCTAGGTTTAAGAATACTAAAAATCCTATCAAATTCCTCCATTGTAAAAAAAGAGTCAAACAAATCACAACGAACAACAAATGACGACAAATAACAAATATCAAAAGGCCCAGGAGCAACATAAGGAGGACACAAAGCATCTATTTGATTAATTAAATTATCAGGAACAATAAAATTAGAGGTAATCGAGGAAGCAGATAAACCAAGACAACGATGTTTAAATCTCTTCACCATACTCCAAACTGAGGTCATAGAAGTCCTAAAATTAAGTGACTCACAATAAGCCCTCCAAGATTCACGCTTAGCCTTTCTGAAGACTTTTTTAGCCATAGCCTCCCGCCTCTTATACTCAAGATAGTTAGGATAATTCATAAGTCTACGATAATTCTTAAGAGCACGCTTCCTATGCTCCACCGCCTCAGAACACTCCCCATTCCATCAAGGTGAAGGAGGAGGGGCATGTCTAATCTCATTAACACGAAAATTTTTAGCCCTCTCGGAAGGGAGACCCGACCGAATGACCTCTCTCAAATGATCAAAAAAGATATTATATTTTGAAGTAAAGGTGATCTGTGGATCCCCAAGTCTATCCTCAAGCTCAGAAAAAGAAACATATAACGAACGCGTAAATTTCTTCCAATTCATTTTCTTATATTTACATTTATGTGAATAAAAACTTATAACATTGCAAGTGGAATTAATAGTAATGCAATAGTAATGCAAATAGGTAAATGATCACTACTGTACGAATCCTCCAACAAATTCCAACAGCAAACCGGGTACAACGAAGCAGAGACAAAAGCAAGATCTATAACAGAATTTAACTGATTAGGACGAGAAATAAACGTAGATGAACCATCATTTAAAGGAATCATATAATTATGAAGCATAGCACGATGAAGAGAGCTACCCGATGAATTAGTGACGGAAGACCCCCAACCCGGATGATGAGCATTAAAGTCCCCCAAAATCAATAAAGATGAATAATCTTTACAAGAATTCAAAAGCCCATCCCAGCCATCGAAAGGAAAAGTCCCCGGATGTCTGTAAACGGAAACTATAATCAAAGAACCCATCGAAATAGGAATTTTGATTGCCAAAGACTCTAATTGATTTTCCAATGAAAAAATATTCTCAACCAAAGAAAAGGGAATATAATTTCTAATAGCTATCATCAAACCCCCCGATCTAGAAGAAGGTCCATCAACACGAACAATATTAAAATTCTTAAGATTAATGGTATGCCTATCATCCAACCATGTCTCACAAAAAACCAAAACATCATAATCATCAAACAAGTCACCAATCGAATCCCTCTTATTTAAAAATGAATGGCAATTCCATTGTAAAATCCTCAACTGTCCAATAGTCCTGTCCTGATTCATAATTAGGGTAAAGAAGAAGGCAAGGCCGACACAGCCAAACCATTATTCACATCCGCAGCCACAGCAAGCGAGGATCCATCAACAGAAATATTCATCTTCTGCAAAATACTAGAAATTTGCAAAGTAAGCGAGTTATAATGAAATAAAATTTTCTTCAAAATATCACCATTATCAGTATCAACTGAATTAGAAATAATATCAGAATTAACAATAGATCCGCTTAAAATCTTGGTAATATTATTTTTACTCTTCTGGATATCTAAACCCTTACAATGTTCATTACAATAAGACAAACTATCTTTATCTAAATTATCATTATTAATATTAAAAGACTCTTCTGAGGAAAAAGAAACACTAGACGGAGCTCTATTTTTACTATTTTTCTTTCTCCAAGCCTTAACTCTCGGTATCCAAACCCCCCCCCCCCCCACCGACAAAGCCGAAGACGACGAGGACGAAGAAGAAGGAATATACAATGCCTGTGCCGACGAAGGCGGAGACTCTTCTGAGGAAAAAGAAACACTAGACGGAGCTCTATTTTTACTATTTTTCTTTCTCCAAGCCTTAACTCTCGGTATCCAACCCCCCCCCCCCCCCCGACAAAGCCGAAGACGACGAGGACGAAGAAGAAGGAATATACAATGCCTGTGCCGACGAAGGCGGAGAGGACATACTAGCAGCTACTCCCGCATAAGAAGCACCACGAAAATCACCCAAACGCTTCCCATCCAAATGGGAACCATTAATAAGAGGGAACTCCTCCAAGGAATTAGAGGGCACCTCAGACCGAGAAAAACCCTTCACAATATCCCTCGCATCCGATAATGTAATATTCCTATAAGCTGATATCATACGAATTTCCCTCTGCAGACTTAATTCAGGACACTCACGAGAATTCGCCGGATGGTTTCCCTTACAATTTACACACAAAGGTTCCCTGCGAGGACAAACAGTCCCCTCCTCATGTCTCTCATCACCACACAAAACACATCGAGACTTCCCCTTACACGTCGCACTCACATGTCCAAATCTAAAACAAGAATAACATTGAGATACTCTAGAAACATATGGATAGATCGGATAAGAAACGTGAAAAAGTGTTATGTATTTAGGAAGACGCTGACCTTCAAAAGTTATTGCCATTGTCAACGTAGGACTAAATTCAGCTTTCTTGCCAACGTCAATATTAGACTTATCATTATTATTCTTATCACTATTAACATCTTTACTTACAAGTGAATTCCTTCTAAAAAACCTCTTAACAGCTACTATTTTAAAAGGACTTTCTGAGCATTGTATAACATCCTCATCTGTCAAATCAAAAGGAACGTCCCTTATAATACCCTTACGAGAGATATAAAAAGGAGGAATAAAGGCAATAAGATCTTTATCTTTTAAGCACTGATTTTCAATTAACTTATTAGCCGCCTCCCTATCCTTCAAAAAAACAGCAACCTTCGAAAATCCAATTCTTTTAACCTCCAAAATACTCTCTTTCATAATATTAAAAATTACTTTTCCTACAAAAATTGGATGCAAAAGAGATCTAGGATTAGAAATCCTTTGAATGTGAACACTAAATGGTCCCTGATTATTGAACGAATATCGATTAGATAAAATCTCATTTGACAAAGATACTACGGAGCCAGTAACATGACTATTAGATGAAGATTGCAATAAATCTAGCTTACCAACATCATTCGAAGTCGCTCTTTTAACAGATGTAGAAGAAGGTTCAGAAGATACTCCCGCTATCAAATTTCTTTTTAAGCCCCTCGACTTATTATACCGAGATGAAGTGGCCCCCAGAGATATGCTCTCCTTACCGGCCTCATTCAAAGGTGCCACAGAGATTGGTCCTCCAGCTTCTTGAGAAAGTGAATTTAATGCATCTAAAACCTCTTGAGGTTCAGAGTCAATGTCCATGCATTCATTACGCATCTGAAAATTATCAGAATTAGTCATGTAACTATTACTAACACAAGTCCTATTCATCATAAATAAATAGGAACAAAAATTATATAATAATGGAAAAAGGGTAAAGAGATGTTAATTAATGAGTCAAGGAAAGAAATAGGAAAAAGGAAAGAAAAAAAAGAGAAGAAAAGAAAAGGAAAAGAATACAGCACCGACCCCAATATAATGCAAGTCACGGCGAACGCCGAAGCAAAATGGCCGACACTCTCACTCTCACAAAATTATAGCACGTGGCAATATAATGTTCCCTTTTATCGAAACAATTTCAATTCACAACAAACAGCTAGTACAGCTCGCGATACTACAAACAATAGACTCCATCAAAGGACGCGCAACTACATCCAAAAATATCGAAATTAAAATAATCTCCGTCAAAAATACTAATCGATCATCTGTCCGTGGCACTCAGTTTGCTTGCTCGAGACCGAATCTCGGCGCTCCCTAAACAATGAGAAAGAATCCCGCTTAGGGGGTGGGGGAAGGTACCGCAAAGGCTGCCGAATATCGGCGCGTAATGCAACATGGTCTTTTACCGCGAAAACACGTGTCCTGACGTGTCGTCGCGATAAGCGCGGCACCCAAGATTCCCATCCCCTCAGATAAAATCATACCCAGACAGCACAGAATATCCAATGGACGTCCAGTTTTGGTTTTTATTTAGTCCAAATGTCCATGGATATAATATGAATGTTTTAAGAATATCCATTATTAGACGTTCAAAGTATATTATATTTAGACGTTTTAAAAACATTCATTTTACGTACAGCACAGAACATTTCATTTACATTGCAGCAATATTATAATCTTACAAGTTGCAACGTAATATTGGAGAGACATTATAAGAATATGTAACTGTAATATTTTAAACGAAATATTACTGTAACATTCCAAAAAAATTATAAAAACAGTATTCATTAATCATTAGTTCTTTTATTTACCGCTATGTGACGCACGAGGCGCTATCTTTCCCGTATTTAAGATTTGTTATGAGAATTATATATAAAGCTTGCAAATATCGAATATTAAGATTATAATACCCGAATATCCAAGTATTACGGATAAACAAAATGAACTTACACAGTTTCAACAATTTTTTTCTTGTTTCTTTTGGATGTTTGCAAGATTTCTGCAATTTTTTGATGCTGTATGTGTACTAAAATATGTATATTCAGTACTCTAAACTCTAAATATATAAATTTACATATATACCTACACCTATCTACTCTATAAAATATACGTTCAATATTCAAAGCAGGTCCAATTTTAGTTCGTTTAATCCTTAAAATGGACATGTTTCGATTGTCCAGAAAAGTAACACTGGACATTTCTAAAATGTCCTAAAGATGTCGAAGGCTCTAATATGGATGTTATAAATACGTACAAAACGTCCAATATGTACATTTTTAATACGTTTTTAAAATGTCACTGTACTGTCTGGGTAGTAATATCTGTTTATGAGCTGCCGGACATCGGCGCGTAATACAATACGCTGTTTTGTTTATACCCGCGAAAAAATAAAACGCGATAAGCGCTCCCGCCCCCGTGTGACGTCATCCCCCCTCGCCATAGAGATCCCCCCCGCCCCGCGTGACGTCAACCCTCTCGCCGAGGAGAACCCCCCGCCCCGCGCCCCACTCGGAGGACCTGTGTTAGAACTCTCCTTATATCCCTACTGTTATCAAATTCTTATGACTTTTTCTTTATTACTTACCTGCATTAAAACTGAACCTATATGTGTCAAATCAAAACTGATAACCTAACGACATCATTCATGGAGCGACATCAACGCTGTCTTGCAATGAATGCTCGAAGTGTACATTTTCTGGTACATGCGCATTGAGAAGGTCGACGACGACCAAACTTGATCGATTTTTTATAAAAACAAACTTTACATTATAATATCTCCGTTTAAAAAGCACATAGAGAAAAAATAAAGGCACTTTTATTATATAATTTGAACTCAATCTATCGATTGAGCGTAGTAAGAACTCGATCGCTTCAGCCGTTATTACGTATCTGAAATATGTGATACTCTCAACTGTCTGACTCGCGTATAATACACACGGCATGCCTCGTGGTCGCTACGTAAAGTAAAGCTACGCTTATTAAACTTGGCGCGAGACACTACCGTGTGTCTCTTGATTAGATTTATCCCACATTGCCACGGTGCTTTTAATATAATATAAAATTATGTAATTTTATATGAGAACGTTATGTAACGTTTAATGCAAAACTACATTTATATATAGACAAAAATAATTCTTCAACATATACAAAAGATACAAAGCCATCAACAATCTTTGTCTATGCTTGAACACACTTAGCATCAAAAGTTGCAAGCATATCGAATTATAAATTATTATTATACAGTAGACATATATAATTATAGACTTTGTTATATTGAAAGCACTGGACAATATGGATTGTATGATGTATACAAATTATTAGAAAATTATTTCGTATTTTACGATATCATAATTCCTCAAGAACACCTATGACTGCCGCTTAATAAAATCAATCTTTGACCTACGTGAGAGTAAACGTAAACATTTAGATCAAAGTGAAAGTCATTTAAGTTGCATCCATTAAAACGAATAATTATATGATTTTATATTTCTTAATGTGAATCAATTATATAATATAGTGTTTACTACCAATGTTAAATTTTACAGATTTACTTACTTTAATTCCCGTAAAGTAGTGGGCAGGCTACCATAAGGCCGGTTTCACCATCTCCGATTAACTCAATCGGCCGATTGAGTTAATCGGAGATGGTAAAACCGCGCGCGGGCCCATAGATAAATTAAATCCTGAAGGATGACGTTAAACAAATGATTGATATTTGGATACAACAGCATTGTTCTATGCTAAATGTGCCACGAGATTATTCTAGCGATCACGTGAAAATATCAAAAAAAGTTTCACGACAAATTGAAATATTCGGACATTATATGTTATATCAATTACTTATACAATGAAAATAAACATTGATTTTAATTTCTTAACTGAGTTATTGAGTTTCGGGGGGGGGAAGGGAATCGAATCCTGAGTTGAAAATACTATAGTATTAATACTAATATTCAATGCAGGATTCGATTCCGTTAAACAATCAATATAATTAGGAAATTAATATTGAAATTAATATTTATTTCCATAGGATGAGTGTAATTGGTATAACATATATAATGTCCGAATGTTTCAATTTGTCGTGCAATTTTTTGATATTTTTAATTTGTCGTGAAACTATTTTAATATTTTAATACTAACCAATGGATAATATTAAAGTATTGGTAACTGCAGTAGTAATTGGATAGTATTAATACTACTATTCAACTCAGGATTCGATTGCGTTAAACAATCAAATAGTTAAGAAGTATCTTTTAATGATAATAATTAATAGTTAAAAATACTCTTCACTGATAAAGATAAATGGATCATTGTCAACATACAATAAATATGTAAAAATTTTTATTTTAATATGTGTATATATTTTTTATTTATAAAAATTAAAATTATATTCCACACATTACAAACAATAATATTTTCTTAAATTGTTCTGCAATATTCTTGTTTATATTAAACGTATATATATAATTATTATTTTTCTAACTAAGATCAGTTTAAGTTTATACAATTTTGTAATTTGCTTAATTTTTGCAGAGCTTTATTCTTTAATTCATTTATTGGCTCGAAATATAATTTAATTGTATAAGTTTGCATTTTCTACTATTGTATATGTCCAATTTCTAATACAGTTTGTACATTAATTTTATATAAATTAATAAACTTTTTATAAATTTTATAAATTTTTAATAAGATTCTATAATATTATTTTGTTTAAATACAATGTATCGATTTTTACAATGATTCTATCCAACAAATCTTGCATCGTTGGAAAAATGTGTAACTTTGCAGGATTCATATATATATATAAAAAGACTAATAAATGTGCACGCAGTTTTAATTAGTTTATTCTTTTTCTTATAAGCAAATAAGGTACAAACCCAGGTAGAACATAAAACTCATAATGACGTCATTATGATGTCACTAAAATGTCATTTTGAAAAAATCATAATGATCTCATTTAATACATTTTTAGCAACGTTTTGATGACTTATTTTTGATTTCATATCCCGTGTGGAAATTTTATATAGGCTATAACCGGACCCTATAAAGGTTTCCTAACTTTATTTGAGGCCCGAGTTAGGACGCCCATCTTGGCCCAATTTCGAGATGTCACGCTCTTTTATCTAGGGCCCTTATTGCTTTCCAAACTTGGGCCAATATGGGCGTACAAATTTTGGCTTGGGCCAAAAAAGATATATTCATATATCCATTTCGAAATTTTTTAACTTGTTTTTAACTACATGCAACTTATATAATGATTCTATCTGAAAATTAGGCGTTTTATAATGGATTAAATGTTTTCTCGTATTTGAAAAACACACTTACCTTGGTGGGACTCGAACTCGGGACTTCTGGATCGTGAACCAACTGCCTTACGTGGTAGACTACTTTTTAATTTAATTTAATGTAAGTGTTATATCTGCATATGTCATAACCAGCACAAATATATAATTTTTCAAAAATTATCTTAAGAAACAAATTCAGTTTAAAAAAAGTAATAAAATTTCGAAATGGATATACAAATATTTTTTTTTAAATGTCAGGTCAATGTCGGAAACCAGTGTCGGCTCAACACTGGCACGTAGCATTGGATCGATCACATGTATAAGTTAATTATTTAGTATCACAAAAAGTAAACAGTTTGAATAAACTTTAGATAATTGAGTCATTTCTTTATGTGTATTTTAAAAAATGTATTGATTGCATCGTTTACATCAAAAGTAGAGTAAAAGAACTTTTCATTTTTTCTTCCACTTCTTACGAACACATGTACTTTTTTATACAAAATATTAATACATATCCTAGATAGAACATAAAACTCATAATGACATCATGATGACGTCATTTAAAAGTGATTTTGGAAAAAATTTTTATACATATATTACAGTTATTTATTTATTGTTCACATATATTCTAACAATTATTCAAGCAACATAAACTTTTTAAAAGTCATATAATGTGCAATTATTTTATATTAAGGGGATTTAAATCTAATGATTACTTTTGTCATCTTTAAATCATTTTTGAATCATTTTTGTCCAGATAACTTTTAAGTGATGAATAAAATCATGATGATGTCATTATGACGTCATTATGAGTTTTATGTTCTACCTGGGAACTTTATGAACAATCCTCGTATATTATTTGTCATATTTTTTGTTTTAACTTTCGATATTTTATGATAATATTTTATATTTTATGTTTTGCGATATTTTATGGTTTTTACTATTTTTTATTAATAACAGAGGCCTGCAAAATGAAGGGTCTTAAGACATGTTTGAACAAATAAAGCAGTTTTCTATGTAATTTTGTGCGCTGAATCCGAATCCGGCCTCATTTGCCCATCACGTACGTCAGGTTTCCGAGATAAATAAAGTCAAAAGTGTCAAAAATAACGATTTTGGGCAACTTCATGCATTTATTTTACAGACAGAAGTTTTTTAAATATTTCTGATAATGTCATCGCATAGCACTAGTCTTCTCCTTTAAAATCCATTTTTAATTGTCTTCGTACAATATTTTGTTCCCGAGATATCTCGGAAATCTCACGCGATGGGCAAATTCTGAGGTCAGATTCGAATTCAGCGCACTAAATTACGTAGGAAACTACTTTGTTTGCTCAAACATTAAAACCATGCAGACCTGTGTATATAACTTCATGTACATATAAATCAAGGTGGAGTAATCAAGATAAAATCTGTTTACTTGCTAAAAGATTAATATTACATAATACAATATCTCTTTATCCAATCGTCTATTTATACAATCGTTAATTTATACAATCGTTTTTTAATTTATACAATATTAATTCAGAGTTATAATTTTTTTTGTAGTGATTATAAAACTTCTTTTTCAAATTAATGTACTGTAAAATATTTACAATAAAATTTACTGTTGAATTATTGATTTATAAATTCAAGTGAAATAATTTTTGTGTTACATAGATATAGTATATAGTATATCGTATATTCAAAATTCTTTTCGTTGATGTGACCTTGTAGTGATAGCAAATATAAATATTTCGAGCTTTTCTCCTCATAATTTCATCATATCATTATTAAATTTCAAGTATTTTGTGAGATCTGCAGATTTCTATCAATTGTGACGAATACCTACGGCAAATTTATCATCAATATAGAATATTGGTACACACTATAAGCTCGAACTAAAATTTTATTCTGTTTTTTTATCATTGATTATATTTTGTTATTACTTTTATACTTTATTACCATAAAATTATTTTTTGATACAATTTCTTGATACAATCACGAATCACGTTATAATATTTAATCTTTCTGTCTTGTTCTTTTATTGAGAGCTGAGCTTTTAAAATAGCAATGTCACACCTCATATAATTTCAATATTCAAAATAATTATGTTATTGATTTCAGGCAATTGGTGTGATATCGCGAGGATAATAACAACTGTTTTAATAAAAAAAATTGTGACCTCTTCTAATTAAATTTTTTCAAGGAAAGAGTTAAACAAATATTTTTACGGTGCACTTTATGATACATTATTATTTTTACGATTTTAATGCCAAGTAAGATAATAATTTATATTGCAACTCTATAGAGACGATCATTGTGTTGATTTTCTATATACATATACATATACATATACATATACATATACATATACATATACATATACATATACATATACATATACATATACATATACATATATATATATATATATATATATAATTGTAAAATTTATATATAATGTGAAAAATAATGTTTTTGTCTCTGTTTTTGTTTTGAATATGTATTTCTGGTTCAATATTAATCACAAAAATGACACAAGAATATGTGTGAGTCTAATTGAATATTATTTTTATTAAATTGTATAGACTCACACATTCTCTAATTAAATTTTTTTTGTATTTTTATAAATATTATAGAAATTATAATAATGTATATGTATTTTTATTACTAAGAATAGAAAGTAATTTACTAATAATGTATTTTTATTTTTAAAAATAAAAATTGATTTTTTAAACAAAATTAATTCACTAATAATATGACAGACTTTTTTATTAATAGAATATTTTTAACTTATAATAAATTTTTGTAGCAAAATTAATCTACTCTTTCAAAGTTAATCAGTTAGATTAACTGGTATTATCTTTTCAGATATTGTAACAAAACTTATCAAAATTGAATATCATTAAACATGTTAACAAAGAAAAGGACATTAATGATATATATTAAATTGAAAAAAATACAAATATAATGACAGGAGAGACAAATGTTGAAAACTATAATTGGGAGGAATTTATCATAAATATTATTTAAAAAATATTAAATTACATGAAACAAATCACTCTGTTATAAGTAAACACAAAATAAAATATGGACATGAATTTGATTGGACTAAACTCAATATATTACATAATGAGAAACATGTGCGTAAGAGAGAAATTGCGGAAATGTTCTACATTAAAAAATTTAAGAATACAATTAATCTTCAAAAGGACACTGAGAGCTTAAATAATATTTATGATAAAATAATAAAGGTCGTGTAATAAGTTTTCTAATATTGTTAGTTATTGACAATGTTTCTTACTGACTTAACGTTCTCGCCTTTTAATGTTGACAACATGTGTGAGCGAATCTTTTATTTGAACATGCTTGTCTAAGATTTACATTTATAACGTATGTACTCTTTCTATATCCAACTCATTCTATGTATATTACTATCTTTAAACCGTTTAGATTTATAAGTTTAATTTTCAATTGTATTATTTTAGTGTATACTTGAAAAGGACCACAACCATATGGTCGAAACGTCGTAACTTTTAATAAAGTGTAAAAATTTGTGCTAGTTTGGTCGATTATTTTCAATATTGATCCTTTGATTAATCTACTAGCGATATTAAAATAATTTATTGTATAAATATAATAAATATAATAAATATGATAAATGTTATATAATAAATATAATAAATAATAAAAATGTATATATAAATCAACATATAAAGATAAATTTTGTAATGCAAATTCATAAATTCATAAAACTTTTTTATACGCAGTTTCCTGATAAAATTTATGTTACTCTATCTGATGAATAGTAATTACATAACACATTGCTAAGTTTTTTTAAAAATATTTACATTATTAAAGACACGCAACCGTCATTTAATTGACCAATCATCATTAAATTAATTATTCATCATGCACTATCATTATATTGCACATAATAATTTGAACAACTTTTTGTTTCGATCAAAACGTATATAAATGGAATGTACATCCGAATCGATCATTCAGTATCTTTTTCACGAGATAGTAAACGAAAATGATTCGGCTAAACTGCATCGTGATACTTATTGGTATTGCATTATTGTGCGTTTTCGCAGAAGAGCTTTATACTGATCAATACGATTATATCGACGTAAAGAATATTCTCAATAACGAAAACCTGCGGATCCAATATTACAACTGTATAATGGAAACTGGACCATGTATAACAGCAGATTCAAAATTTTTTAGAGGTATATTAATATATATATATATATATATATATATATATATATATATATCAGAGTATTATAATGTATATTTTTTTACAATAGATTCTTTGGTCAATTTATGGAAACAATTTTTCCTTGACAAATAAAAATAAAAAGATAACATTTTTTTCACGAAAACAAAGCTTCTTCTATGAGGAAGCAATATAATATCAAAAAATCTATATTATATCTGTTTTTTAACAATATTTAACAATTGCGTATACATAAAAAAATTTTTAAATATAATGAGAAAATATCAATGACAAAATAATGTTTCTTAATTAATCTTAAATAAATGTTACTTTATTAAATTTTAACTCTCGAATTAATTATATAATATTAAAAATGAGAAAATTGTAAATATTGCAATAGTGACATGTTTTAATTTTTTTCTTTTTAAGGAAAAACTTTATTACTTACTTAAAAAATCTATCATTCAAAAATTATATTAAATATAAATAATTTACACATTAAATGTAAAATTATATATATTGTATATACATATACACTAGCGGATCCTGACGTCGATAATGGGGGGGGTTTCTGCAAAATTATTTGATTTAATATTTTTGGTTTCATGCTTAGCTTTTACTCCAGGATCAACGACGTCGATAGCTCTTTAACGTTTGTTTTTCTTTACTTATATTTTTTAAACGGATTCAGCAAAACTGTTTCTTTTAATTTGCAAGGAAGAATTTTAACCCCCCCCTCCCCCATCCCCCAGGATTCGCCAGTGTATATATCTATATACACTGAAAAAGAAATTTGTTAACTTGACTAAATCTTTCAACTGAATTACTATTTTGTTAATTGAACATATATTAACATTTAAGTCAAATTTGTTAGATTTAATATGTTATATTTAATTTAAATATTTCTATATGTTCAATTAACAAAAATATTTAGTTGAAAGGTTTAGTCAAGTTAACAAATTTTTTTTTCAGTGTACATATATGTGTTTAGATATTCCACCGACAAATTTTTAGAGATTGTCCCCAGATCCATTTGCAAAAAGTGATCCTTAGGGTAGCTCCGACAATCTCTAAAAATTTGTCGGTTGAATATCCGAACACTCTGTATATGTGCGTGTGTAGGAAATATTGCATACACTAGCTATCAATTAGATATACTAAATCTTTTTGCTTTACTACTAATGTTGTAGTATATTTTAATTCTATATTATTATAACTATATAATTGTAATTTTCTTAAGTTATTTTCATATTTAGTTAGTAGTTTATTATTCAGAAACAAGAGAAATATTTATAAACTTAATATTTATTATAAATTAAAATAAATTGCTCTCTCTCTCTCTCTCTCTCTCTCTCTCTCTCTCTCTCTCTCTCTCTCTTTCTCTCTCTCACCCTTTTTTTGTTTCGGTTTCAGATATTGCTGGCGAAGCTATACAAACACAATGTAAAAAATGTACTGAAAAGCAAAAGGAAATGATGGACACAATAGTCGAGTGGTATACACAAAATGAACCCCAGCAATGGGAGAATATTGTTAGGAAGAGCTTAGAGGATATGAAAAAGAAAAATGCTGCTTAATATATAATATATAATTGTTAACAAATGTTGCAAAAGGTGACAAGAATAACGACAGAATTTGAAAAATTAATTATATATCTATAAAATTATGAAATTATTAATAAATTCCTTATATTTAGAGATTTTTTTATTTAAAAGGAAACATAATGCTATACATTTATCACTAATAATAAATTGTTATTATATAATCTATTAATAATTGTATTGTAGTATTATGTTATTGATGAGATAATAAAGTTTTATTACATATATGTGTGCAAAATAATTTTAACTTTTTACGTATGTTTTATTACAACCATCAATTTTTGTAATATATTGCATATATACCTACATATATTATTTGTATAATATAATATTTATGTTTCTTTTATTTGTAATATTTTTATATTAAAAAGAATGCGCGCACGTGCACACATGCACGCACAGTATAGTCTAAAATCGAATCTTTTTGGTAAAAAACTTTTCTTCTGAATTTTATTTCAAATAAATATAAATACAGTATTTTTGTATAATGTTCTATTATCAAATCATTATAAATTATTATTATTTATTATTTTTTCTAATTAATTATCAGTAAATACATATCATACATTTAAAATATTGCATACTCAAAATTTAACATTATTCGCATTTGCAATGTTGCGTTTATATCAATTAATTTTACAATTTACAGTTTTATTATTATTATTAATATTTAATTTCAAATAATAATAATTACATCGTATATACTTGATACATTACGGAGAACATGTCTCAAGGTAAATATTTTTATATTTTACTATATTTTCTTTATTTTTGAAATACTAATAAGTTTTAAGATTGAAAAACGTACAACTTTCAATAGAAAAATCTTTTATTAACTTACAAAAAAGCTTTTACAAGTTTCTAAATATTTCTGTAAACTAATATTAAATCTATAATAATCATTAATATTTATATATTAATTAAATTGTATTACATTATATTATATTGTGTATTTATGTTTACGCTTTTTAAAAATAATTTACATTTTTTAGATACATCATTTTTTAGATAGATTATGCATTCTATCGAATTCTCTGATGAAATTTAAA
The DNA here is from genome assembly GCF_030444845.1 of Prenolepis imparis. NCBI lineage: Eukaryota > Metazoa > Arthropoda > Insecta > Hymenoptera > Formicidae > Prenolepis > Prenolepis imparis. The sequence continues at coordinate 6,092,661 of NW_028141160.1, forward strand.
GAGAAACAGAAAAGAAAAATATACTATACGCAAAACAATTAGGAGAGCGCTTTAAAACTTGCAAAATTTGATGATTTTTAAAAAGCCATATCTCAGCTTAGGGAGATCGTAGGATAATGTTTCTGGGCGCATTTTAACGAGTGAAGCCTCGACTTTAAAGTGGGATAAGGTTGCATTATTCGTCTTGTTAAGTGAGAGACAATTTTGCGCGCATCAGATGAATCCCCACCTGGGGACTTCTAGATACATTTAGTTATTTTTAGTTATGTTTAGTTACTTTTGGTTGTGGCCGCCCGCCCCGAAAAGGAGCCGCTCAGCTACTGTCTCTACTGTATGTGGTCACGCTCAGCAATAAGACTGATCATAAATAAAAGGACGTTTAAGTGAGACCACAGTGCATACTCATTTTTCCCTAACCCGATATCCTCGAACGTTATCAAGTTATGGGCCCAGTTCACGCTTGAGTCGGGTAAGCATCAAATATTAGATAGATTCTTTGAGAGTGAGCCTCGTGTCGGCATTCCTACAACGCAAAAATGGCGGATGCGGAAAAATATAAGATTCCCCTTTTTGACGGAACTAACTTCGGAAATTGGAAGTTCAGGATGGAGACTCTGTTGAACGAGCTCGACCTGTTGGATTTTGTCAGACAGCCATTTCACAGCAGGATCGAATTTTCGGAAAACGACTCGGCCGCGGAAAGAGGCCGAAAGGACACGGAACTGAAAAATTTAGAAAAACGTGACCGGAAGTGTTGTTCTCAGATAAACGCGTCGCGGACAGCCATTTGGAATACGTAAAGGATTGTGACAGTGCGCACGGGATTTGGTCGGTACTAGTCGAAACATTCGAGAGGAAAAGCATAGCAAGTCAATTGCTGTTGCGGAAGAAACTTCTGCTAATGAAGTTCCATCCGAATCGCGAAACGATGGCAAATCATCTCCTAACCTTCGATAAAGTAATTCGGGAATTGCGTGCGACAGGCGCCAAACTCGAAGAGACAGACCTGGTCTGCCATCTGCTACTCACCATGCCGGCCGAATTCAGTCACGTGGTCACAGCGATAGAGACCCTGTCGGCGGAAAATCTAACTATTGGCTTCGTGAAGAATCGTTTAATGGACGAAGAGGTTAAGCGCATGGATCTCGGCAAGAAAAGACAGGTCTTAGCTGAACCGTCAAATGTATTCGCGGTACGAGCGAACAAATACAACTCTGCTGACAATACTTCGAAAGGCGGAGGAAACAAATTCAAGATTCAGTGCCATAAGTGCGGTGGTTTTGGTCATAAACGAGCTGATTGCAAAAAGAAAGAAAACAGTCAAAGCAATCATTCAAAGTCGGCGAATACGGCTGTAAGTACTCAAAAAGAGGATAAAGCAAATTCAGAATTCTGTTTTTCAGCTCATACTAACGAGTGTCAAGTCTTCGACTGGGCTCTGGACTCAGGCGCAACAGAACATCTCGGCAATGAAAACACGCCGATGAAAAATATAAGGTCATTGAAACATCCTATTAAAATTAGTTGCAAAATCCGGTGTCACTTTACAGGCGGACAAGTTTGGAGATGTCACTATATGTTGCGCAGTGAATGGAAAAAGAAACTACATAACCATCAAGGAAGTCCTGATGGTTCCCGGCTTGGATCATAATCTGCTGTCTGTGAGAAAATTGGAGAAGAAAGGCTTCCGCATAGTCTTCGAGAATGGAAAAGGAACAGTCGAGAAAAACGGACTTGTTGCTGCAGTGGCTACGATATCCAATAAACAACTTTACTTGCTGGATCTCCATAAAGAGGTAAATGCTTTCTTTTCAGAGTGCATCGAAACCTGGCATATGAGATTGGGACACTTAAAGTTTGATAGTGTCAAAAGGTTATCAAGCCTCGTGGAAGGAATGAATTTAAATACAGATTCACCGTCACCGAATGTATGTAAGGTGTGCGTTGAGGGCAAACAGACCAAGTTACCTCACAATCAACCAAGAAACCGTGCTACTCGGCCACTGGAACTCGTACACAGTGATTTAATGGGACCAATCACACCAACCTCGTATGACGGATGCAAATATATAATCACGTTCCTCGATGACTATACACACTTCACCGCTGCTTACTTGTTAAAGTCAAAGACCGAAGTGTTTCATTATTTCAAGATTTATGAAGCAATGGTCACAGCGCATTTCAATTGCAAGCTAAGCAGATTTCATTGCGACAACGGAAGGGAATACGTGTCAAAAAACTTGAAAGGTTATTTCGAGGGAAAAGGTATCTCAGTTGAGTTCACCATAAGGTATACGCCAGAACAGAATGGTGTGGCCGAAAGGCTTAATCGTACAATCTGTGAAAAGGCAAGGTGTCTACTTTTGAACTCTGAACTGAGCAAAAGTTTCTGGTCGGAGGCGGTAAGGACAGCCATTTATCTACTAAATCGGAGTCCGACGAGTGCACTAAAGGGAGAAGTTCCTGCTACACTGTGGTATGGTGTAAAACCGAATCTTAAGAAACTGAAAGTTTTCGGTTGTCTGGCATATCTGCACCTTCCAAAACAACTGGTAGTTGGAAAATTCGACTCAAGATCTATTTCGTGTCTAATGATTGGATACATCACAAATGGATACAAGCTTTGGAGCCCGGAAAATAACAAAGTGTACTATGGAAGAGACATTAAATTCGACGAAACGAAGTTCAGGGTAAACACTACGGACACTGATCTTTGGCTTCCCGTACATGAAAACTGCGAAGAGGATACCAGGATTGACAATCGGGTCACAGTGGATGCTGTTAGTGACGACTCTTCTGAAGATGAGTTCTACGGTGCACAAAACGACGGCGACATGTCCTCAACTAGAGACGCAGAAAAGAAATCAATGGAGGGACCACGTCGCAGTGCACGCCATACTTCTAAGCCAAAATATTTAGATGACTACACAGTGATGGCTTACAATGCTGAAACTTATTTAGCAAACGTACCAGGAAGCTTCAGTGAAATCTACTCTCGCGAAGACAAGGAGGAATGGCTGCAAGCTGTCAATGAAGAAATAAGTGCCCTGAAAAGAAACAATACCTGGAGTCTGTGTGATTTACCGGAAGGGAAGAAAGCCATCAACAGCATGTGGATTTTTAAGGTCAAGTGTGATGATTCTGGTAACATTGAGCGTAGAAAAGCAAGGTTAGTGATAAAAGGTTGTTCTCAACGACCTGGTTTTGACTATAGTGAAACATACGCACCCGTTGCGAATCTAACAACCTTGAGATTTTTATTAGCAGTTGTCAATGAAAGGAATTTGTTTGTTTATCAAATGGACGTGAAGAATGCCTTCTTGCACAGCGAAATTGAGGAAGAAGTTTTTATGAGGGTACCCGAAGGAGTTGAAGCATGTGGTAATCAAGTTTGTAAATTAAACAAAACACTGTAAGGTCTTAAACAGGCACCTCGTGCCTGGAATAGTACCTTCGATACCTTCATGAAAGCTTTAGGAATGAAAAACTCAGAAGCTGATCGGTGTTTGTACATTGGCGAATTCCGGAATGCGAAAATCTATTTGTTATTGTATGTCGACGACATAATTATTGCAGGGAACAATGAGAAAAAGATCCTAGAGATAAAGGTAGCTTTAAAAAATAAATTTTTCATGAAAGATTTAGGAAAACTTAACACTTTTCTCGGAATTAGAATAACAAACACTGATAAGGGCCTTTTTCTGAGTCAAGAGTCATATCTCAAGAAATTGTTAACTAAATTTAACATGAGTGATTGTAAATCTGTTAGAACGCCGATGGAATGTAACTTTGTAAACGACTGTCAAGACAATTTGAGTGAAAGTATACCATATCGAGAATTGGTAGGGTGCTTAATGTACTTGACGCAAACAACTAGACCTGACATTAGTTTTTCTGTTAATTACTTTAGTAGATTTCAGAGCGAACCAAAGGAAAATCATTGGAAAGGTTTGAAAAGAATCTTGCGATATATACAAGGAACTCTAAATTATGGACTGATGTTTTATAAGTCCAACAAGACAAGTAGAGAACCTTTGACTGGCTTTGCGGACGCTGACTGGGGAAGTATGGAGGATAGAAAATCTACCTCGGGTTATGTCTATCAATTGTTCGGAAACACAATCTGCTGGGCCACGCGAAGGCAAAATACGGTTGCTCAGTCTTCTACTGAAGCTGAATTTGTAGCGTTAGCGACATGTGCGACGGAATATCTCTGGCTGAAAAACCTTATGAAGGATTTCGATATAGCAAACGATTGTCCTGTGTTAATTTACGAAGATAATCAGGCGTGTATTCATTCGCTAAAGAAATGGGAACATAAACGCTTGAAACACGTCGATATTAAATATAACTTCGTAAAAGATTTAGTTGCTAACAAACATATCGACGTCAAATATGTTAGAACAGACGAACAGACGGCTGATATAATGACAAAATCTTTGACAGGAGATAAATTTGTGATATTACGAGATAAGCTCGGTCTTAAGATTAGCACGTAAGGATATTGTATCTCTTTCTTTAATTTACTCTTTGTGCGTAACAAACTATATGAACGTTGTAATTTTTTTTTGCTTTTGTCTTTCGTTAAATGCAAAATTGAGGCGGAGTGTTAAGTGAGAGACAATTTTGCGCGCATCAGATGAATCCCCACCTGGGGACTTCTAGATACATTTAGTTATTTTTAGTTATGTTTAGTTACTTTTGGTTGTGGCCGCCCGCCCCGAAAAGGAGCCGCTCAGCTACTGTCTCTACTGTATGTGGTCATACTGTCATAGAACGCTCGGCAATAAGACTGATCATAAAAGGACGTTTAAGTGAGACCACAGTGCATACTCATTTTTCCCTAACCCGATATCCTCGAACGTTATCACGTCTAATCAAACAGTTTTTCTGGTGAGGCCCAAAATCAGATCGTGAAAAAATTCTGAAAATTTTATAACTTTGTAACCGTCCATGGAAAAAGCAGGGATGATTAGCTGATTTTGGGCCTCACAAAAAAAAAAAAACAGTTCGATAAGACAAATAATGCAATCTTACCCACTTTAAAGTCGAGGCTTTACCCGTTAAAATGCGCCCAGAAACATTGTCTTACAATCTCCCTAAGCTGAGATATGGCTTCTTAATAAAAATCATCAAATTTTGCAAGTTTTAAAGTGCTCCTTTAATTGTTTTGCGTAGTGTAGGAAAAAAATAAAATCCTTATTCAACAATATATGAAAATAATTGAAATAATATTATATAATTAATAATATTGAAATTAAATTTTTTTAACTTAAAAACAAAAGTATTTTTTGATCATTTTTATGAATTATTATTATACCTTTTAAGGCTCCTGGTACCTCGCCGACCATGTCGGAATCGTGACGTCAGAGGCGAGAAAACACGTTAAAAATTCTTAGATGCCATTTATCAAAATAAAAAAATATTTCGATGAAACAGCACTTCATAGATGGCTTTAGCACACTCTTAAAATACGCCGAAAACTATCCTTTTCCTTTTATAATCAATCAACAGCTGTAAAATATAATATTATGAGGCCCAGTCCGTCTGGTCTTTGCACATGCGCAATCATTCCGCATGTCAAAGTCTGATATCTCAATCATTTTACGATTGTTGATTGACTGTCAAGGGAAAAGAATAGTTTTCGGCGTTTTTTAGAAGTGTATATTAAAGAGATCTTAAGTGTTATTTTATGCAAATATGTTTTTATTTAGAAATGGCATCTAAGGCCGGTATTCATAGTCCGTTCTTATTTCAAGACCGTCTTAAGTAATGTCTTAAGATGCAAATACGGCTCTGTGATTGGTTAATCACATTTTAAGATTGTACTTAAGATATTCTTAAATATAAGAACCGACTATGAATACCGGCCTAAGAAATCTCAACGTGTTATACCTATTTCTCGCCTCTGAAGTTACGATTCCAATATGGCCGCGGTGAGCACCCAGAAGCCTTAATTAATTGAAAATGCAATAAATATAATTTTAAATCAAAATAAAATTATTATTACAATAAAGTTATTATTGTAAATTTTAAACACATTTCTCAATATCATATGCAAGAGCTCAGAATTATTATCTCAGCTTAGAAAATTAGCAGCAATCTTTACATTTCAATATATGATATCAAATCAAAATCGTTGTAATATATTTAAATTACATAACTGCGAATGTTTATGATTGACGAAATTATTAAATCCATAATAGTAACAAAATTTTATTAGAGATCGTTCATATTAATGTGGAAGATTTTAGATTTGGAAAGAAAACTGAATACGCATCAGTCGAGCAAGAGATTGATATCATATATACAGGGTGTCCCAGAATGATGGGGACTAAATTCGTGTGCAGATTCCTGGGATTATTTGGAGACGATTTTTTCTCAGCGAAAATGTCGAGGGAGGTCATTATTTTTTGCATGTTTCCAATTTTTGCCATCATGTATCTTTGTAACTATATCTATGTAACCTTGTAACTAACCCTTAAATTAAATCTTACTTATTATTAACGATCGCTAGTCAGAACAATAGGAATAGTGGAAATGATCGACCAAAACTAGCAGATAATAAATTTATTTAAATTTCACGACGTTTCGACCATATGATTGTGGTCCTTTTCAAGTGAAACACTGAAACAGATTTTTTAACATATATAGTCGATGACACAGAACACTCTGAGTATAACCAGGCCCAATTTACAAGAGATACCCATACTTACAATTAAAATTAGTTACAATTACATCTCAATTAAACACGATTGTCATTGTACAGCATTTTTTTAAAAAATCAAAAATTGAAAGTGCGAGACAGCACACAACATATCCTCCCGAAGGATCGTCACAGAGTAATAGGTTTCAAGCAAGTTTATTTACCTTAATTATTTTGTTATAAACATCATTTAAACTCTCTGTATCCTTCTGTGAGTTAATGTTGTTATCAAGTTTTTTAATGTAAAACATTTCGGCTATCTCTCTCTTCCTTACATGTTTCTCAGTATGTAAAACATATTTATTCCAATCGAAATCATGTTCATGTTCAGAACGATGTTTACTTTCCAGGTAGAACATAAAACTCATAATGACGTCATTATGACGTCACTAAAATGTCATTTTGAAAAAATCATAATGATCTCATTTAATACATTTTTAGCAACGTTTTGATGACTTATTTTTGATTTCATATCCCGTGTGGAAATTTTATATAGGCTATAACCGGTAAAGATTTCCTAACTTTATTTGAGGCCCGAGTTAAGACGCCCATCTTGGCCCAATCTCGAGATGTCACGCTCTTTTATCTAGGGCCCTTATTGCTTTCCAAACTTGGGCCAATATGGGCGTACAAATTTTGACTTGAGCCAAAAAAGATATATTCATATATCCATTTCGAAATTTTTTAACTTGTTTTTAACTACATGCAATTTATATAATGATTCTATCTGAAAATTAGGCGTTTTATAATGGATTAAATGTTTTTTCGTATTTGAAAAACACACTTACCTTGGTGGGACTCGAACTCGGGACCTCTGGATCGTGAGCCAACTGCCTTACGTGGTAGACTACTTTTTAATTTAATATAAGTGTTATATCTGCATATGTCATAACCAGCACAAATATATAATTTTTCAAAAATTATCTTAAGAAACAAATTCAGTTTAAAAAAAGTAATAAAATTTCGAAATGGATATACAAATATTTTTTTTTAAATGTCAGGTCAATGTCGGAAACCAGTGTCGGCTCGACACTGACACGTAGCATTGGATCGATCACATGTATAAGTTAATTATTTAATATCACAAAAAGTAAACAGTTTGAATAAACTTTAGATAATTGAGTCATTTCTTTATGTGTATTTTAAAAAATGTATTGATTGCATCGTTTACATCAAAAGTAGAGTAAAAGAACTTTTCATTTTTTCTTCCACTTCTTACGAACACATGTACTTTTTTATACAAAATATTAATACATATCCCAGGTAGAACATAAAACTCATAATGACATCATGATGACGTCATTTAAAAGTGATTTTGGAAAAAATTTTTTATACATATATTACAGTTATTTATTTATTGTTCACACATATTCTAACAATTATTCAAGCAACATAAACTTTTTAAAAGTCATATAATGCAATTATTTTATATTAAGGGGATTTAAATCTAATGATTACTTTTGTCATCTTTAAATCATTTTTGAATCATTTTTGTCCAGATAACTTTTAAGTGATGAATAAAATCATGATGATGTCATTATGACGTCATTATGAGTTTTATGTTCTACCTGGGTTATGACAGAATGTGAAGTATGATGTAATTTTATATTATTACAATGTTCTTTAACCCGTGTACTAAGATGTCTCTTTGTTTGTCCTATGTATGCCGCTGGACAATCATTACAATTTATTTTATAAACGACGTTGGTCGCGCGATCTCTAGTCAAAGCATCTTTGCCACACTTAATGAGGGTATTTAGTTTTTTAGGGCATCTATAAACGACATTCATGCCAAATTTTTTAAGAGAAAATGAGATACTATCACTAATGTCACTCACATAAGGTATCGAAATGTAACGTGTTTTTGTCGGAGATTCAATTTTGTTCTCGTCAATATTAATATTCTTATTGTTATATTTTAAATAATTGGTTCTTTTTTGTAGTAGACGTTTAATGATTTTTGTGGGGAAGCCGTTATTCAATAAAATATTTTTAACTGTTTCTATATTTTCTCGGTGAAACCGCTCATCAGATAATAATATCGCGTGGTCAACCAAACTATAGATTGTATTAATTTTAAATTTTAACGGATGACTCGAAAGAAAATTAATGTATCTACCCGACCACGTGGGTTTTCTGTACCAATTCGTTTTTATTGGAACGAAACACAGTAGTATTTAAGAAATTTAAGGACGAGTTACATTCCCAGGTAGCAAGCACACGTCATTTTGACGTCGAATACTAGTCATGTTCGTACGAATGACGTCAAGTGACCAAAAACTGACGTCATATTTGAATGACATTATAATGACGTCATTATTTTACGTCAGTATGACGTAATATTTAAGTCCTACATTCATTTTATAATGACGTCATTATGTAGTACGTCAGTATGACGTAATATTTAAGTCCTACATTCATTTTATAATGACGTCATTATATAGTACATCAGTATGACGTAATATTTAAGTCCTACATTCATTTTATTTGGTGTCAATCTAAAAAAGGATGCCATTTATTTAAACAATTAATATAAATATATAGATATAGGCATTTAAGAGCCGAACGCAAACGTACAATTTTTATAGGTAGATCCTACATATTAAAATAAAAAATATATATATGCGAATATTTGCAAGCGTACGTCATATTGACGCCGAATGACGTCATTAGACGTAAAAATAACGTCATTTTGACGTTTAATGACGTTAGTTTGCCACTTGAGTACAATCATATCGTGTCGAAGTAACAAAAGCAAATAGAAAGCGTTTGCAACACTTGCGAGCATAAAATGTCTTTTTTTTTGGTAAACAATAAAAATAAAATAATGCCACGAGCATTGCGAACGTAAAGTACGTGAAACAGATCACGCGCATGCAATCGCGCAATCATTTATCGCGCATGTTCTGTTTGCTACATCGGCGCGAAAAAATTATCAGTCTCATTGTCAGGTTCGGGTTAGGTTCACGTGCTTTGTGTAAATCCTGCTTGTTCAGACGCAAACAAAAAAATTCCGTATAAATTTTTAATTATTTATTATACATTATATATTTTCTTGATTATATAGTCATTACTGAAATGACTTTTGTTGGAGTCGAATTTATTATCAGTGATAGTGATAATGAAGCATCAATTGCTTTAGTACATTGTTCATGGTTAACGCCACGAAAAAAAGAGGTTTGGTGGCCTCCGTATAAAACTGGTGCACAATTTAAGAAAGCACTCTTCCGCGAAGAAAAGCCAAAAGATCAAACATGGACATTATACGGTATTAAACAAATACTTTTTTCTTGTGGTACGTATACAATATATATATTTATGTATGTGTGTGTGCGTATTGAGTATATTGAGTGTATTGAATATATTAATTGTTTATTTAGTTAATATTATTATATATTTTATATTGTGATATTTTTAATTAACAAATTTTATTGCATAAAAAATTAGGTTATGTTTATAAAACTTGAATTTAACTATGTTATCTTTGTTAATTATAGATGAATATCAGAAAGCTAGTAAAAAACTAAAAAAGTGTGAAGAGTTTTCTGATGTACAGTCTTCTACAGTGGAAGATAAAGAGCAACCAAAGAAAAGACAGTCAAAACGAAATTCTAAATACATATCTACTAGTGAAGAAGAGGATGATGAAAGTGATCATTCTTTACGTCGACCACCAAAGATTTCCACATTTGGTAAAAATATTTTTCAATTAGAAATTAAAATTTTTAATTAATAATTATAAATCTAATTTTATCTTTTTGTAAATATTGGAAGCATTTTGTTATCTAAGCATTATTATGTTTAGCACATGCGCTACAAGATAAACATAAAAAATCTTTAACATCAATGCCATCATCAGTATCTATGACATCAAAAGACCCACCAGAAACAGATATAAAGAAATAGCAAAATATTTAAAAAAAATAAAGCACCATATATTTTTGAAATTTTGTTTTCTAATTTTTCTTTAAATTTGTTATATTACAGTATCGCAACAAGACATAAATTCAGATTCTTCTGATATTCCTGCACACAATACTCCTAGTAGGAGATTAAAAGAGATAGATTTTTTAAATAGAACCACAATACCATCACCATCTTTAACTGTTTCCACAAACATCAGTTCTCGATCAGAGTCTGTAAATTCAACTCTTATTAATGAAGCGAATGGAGTACCATATTTTCGTAGCCTTACTGGTATGTCTTATTATTATTCTATATAATAAAACGATATTTTTTTATATACTAGAATGGTTGCCTATTTATATTAAATTTTTCAGAACAAATTTTTACTGAAATAAGAAAAGTGCGAGAACAAGTTAAAGAAATGTATGGAATATTGAAGCACTCCAACACTCAAGGTGGCATGCTCTCTATCCCAGATAATTGTCCTGTTGAGTTTCCATTGAAAACACGCGAAGAATTGCAACTATTAGAAAATTATTTTAGCTCCCGTGAAAATAAACACACTGTGGTATATATACAGGGTTGGCCATATTAGGTGGACCCATTTATTTAAAAGAAAAACATGAAAAAAAAACACATTTTTTGCTGTTCAAGTGAAAAATCATTTAGCGTTCGATTGGTGGTTGCTCCATAGCAAAAATCTCCTAAGACTGACGCTTCGAACACGTGCTATCATTAGTCATTATCACATTCCTTGTCAAAGTTACAGTGTTACCAGATGGGTCCACCTAATATGGCCAACCCTGTATTTATTTAAATCACATGTTTTAACATACATATACAGACACATACTATTATTATACTACTACTACTATAACTACTACTACTACTACTATTACTATGTATGTGTATGCATGTGTTGTGTATATGTACATATGTGTTTATACGTGCATTGATGTTAATTTTTTTTATTATTTTACAGTCATTGTTCTTCTCAACATTAGGAGGTGACACTACTACTGCGAGAACTAATAAAATTTTAAAACACGTTTTAACTAACGAACTTGCGAAAGATTTTAACTTTGCAGGACACAAAAATAAGGAAGCTTTTGAGAAGCTTTCTTTGAAGACTGTGATAATCCGTAAGTTTGACAATATTAAATATTTTACAAAAATTAATTAAAATTAATAAAAAATAAAATTTCTCTCTTGATATAATATATAATTTGTTATAAAATAAATTGTTTAAAATTTTTCTGTTTTGTTTATAGGCGGTGTGCAAATAAAATCACCTTCAACCACAGAAAAAGATATTGAGGATGCAATCAAAACTTGGTTAAAACACGCTTCTGATAGATTAAAGGAAAGTTTGAAAAAAAAATAACAAGAAAGGTTATAAAATTTAAATATTATATTCTACACGTATGTATTACTTTTTATTTTTATTTTGTCTATTTATAAATTAATATTAATTTTATTAATTTTATTTTTTAAGTTTGCTTTATTTATTTTAATAATTGGTTATCAAAACATCTTTTTTTCGTTTATTTGCAAAAATTTATCATTATGTTAAAAATTAGACGTAAACGTAAAGAATTTGTTGGACGGCGCCAACAATATCGAAGAGTAATGCAAGCTGTAAACAAAATATTTGCTGCTAATGTTTCTAATAGAACACCTTGTAATAATTTGAACCTATCAAACGAAATATATAATGAATCGTTAAATGATTTAGATACTAATAGAATTACAAGTACTAATAATGAAACGAGCAATACTGAAAATTTTGAAAATGTTATTGTCTCTTTAAATTTTCAAAACGATAACTATTTAATCATTGATGCCGTATCTAATTTTTCTAATAAGGTAATAAATAATTCTTCTGACACAGATATAAACAGTAGCTTAGATAATCAAAGTAATTTTATGTATGAATTAAGGAAATGGGCCATTGAAAGACACATATCACATTTAGCTGTAACAGATCTTTTGCGCATACTTTCCCCTTATCACCCAGAATTACCATTAGATTCCCGTACATTATTGAAAACTCCAATTTTTACGCAAATTAATAAATTAGAAACTGGAGAATTTTGTTATTTAGGTTTGAACATAGCTTTGAAAAATGTATTGTCACAAAAGCATACCCAAGAATGTTTAAAACCTGGTGAAACATTAAAAATCTGTTTTAATGTAGATGGTATCCCATTGTTTAAAAGTAACAAATTACAACTATGGCCTATTCTGGGACTTATTAAAAATTTTCGTAGTATTCCATTTAGTATTTCAATTTTTTGTGGTACGTCGAAGCCTAAACCTTTAAATCTTTTTTTAAGGAATTTTATAGATGAATTAAATGATTTATTAGAAAATGGATTTGATTTTAATGGGAATCACTTTAAAATAGAAATTCATAGTTTTATATGCGATGCTCCTGCTCGTGCTTTTTTAAAATGTACAAAGACACATTCGGGATATTCTTCATGTGATAAATGTGTTGAACCTGGAGAATATTATAAAAATAAAGTTGTTTTTACAAGTGAAACAGCTCAAAAGCGCACAGACGAATCTTTTAGAAAACAGATAGATGATGATCACCATCATGGCCCATCTCCTTTAATAGATTTACCTATAGATTTAATAACATCTTTTCCCACAGACTACATGCATAACATATGTTTAGGCGTAATGAGAAAGCTATTAAATACATGGATTGGAGGTCCACTAAACGTTAGATTACCTAACAGAAAGGTACAAGTTCTCTCACAACGTCTCATTAATTTACAGCCATTTATTCCATTGGAGTTTAATAGAATACCACGGTCATTAAATGAGCTAGCGTATTGGAAAGCCACAGAGTTTAGAACTTTTTTGATTTACATCGGTCCTTTAGTTTTAAAAGATATTGTAGACAAAGCTATTTATGAAAATTTTCTATTATTGCATGTTGCTATTTCTATATTAATATCACAAAAACATATAAATAATTTTGGAATTTCATTCGCACGAGAATGCTTACTAACTTTTATCAATCATTGCAAAAATAAATTGTACGGTCTAGAATTTGCTGTTTACAATATTCATCTCTTAACACATATATGCGACGACGTAGAAATTTATGGTCCTTTAGATGAATATTCTGCGTTTCCGTTTGAAAATTATCTTGGTCAATTAAAAAAATTAATAAGATCTTCTAATAATCCATTACAGCAAATACATCGTCGAATTCAAGAAATAAATTGTTCTTCCTTAGAAATAAATAAATGTAACTTAAAAGAAGTCAAAGCTAAATATTTTGTTGACATGGAACATAAAAATGGACCTTTATTAAACAATAATTCTTGTCAATGGTACAAACAATATAAAAAAATCAGTTTTACAAATTTGTCATTTTCTATCAATCGCTACAGCATTGCAGACAGTTATTATAGTTTGAGTAACGCAGAAGTAATAGAAATACATAATATTGTAAAAACAACAAATGGTGATATTTTCGTTATTGGAAAATATTTTATTAAACAATCACCATTATATCTATATCCGTGCGACTCATCGCTACTTAATATATATATTCTCAAAGATTTTAGTAATCTCAAAATATGGCCTATTAGTCTCATTAGCAGCAAATGTATTGTAGTACCTTATATTGATGATAATACTTATATATGTTTTCCAATCATACACAACATTGATTAATATTCTTTTATTATTAATTTTTAGTTTAATATTTGTGAAAATTTATTTATTTTAATTTAGCAATCATAATGTGCAATGCATATTGTGCAATTTGAGATAGCTATTAATATAATCACAAATATACATTATTATTATTATGATTCTACAGTTTAATAATAAGTTTTTATATTATATACATATATGACTATTATAAAATAAGTTTTTGATAATTATATTCGTACATAATATATTTAAAAAATTTCTGTTTATATTAAAATTTGATAATTAATAAAAAATTTATATATATACATATATTTACATATTTTATCCAAGTTTTATATATATATATGTGTGTATGTGTATGTGTGTGTGTATATGTGTGTGTGCGCCGCACTTATTAATTGTTAATTATATTAAAACCTTGCGTACTATAAAAAAATATTAGGAATCAATATTAAATATTAGGAATAAAAATTATTTTAAAGTAAAAAATTGAATAAATCTTGATATATAAATTAGAGTATAAAAGTCTTATTAGTCCTCTATACTCGAATTTGTATTTTTATAGCAAAGTTTTTTCGATTTTATTATTTTAAAATAATTATTCCTAATATTTAATATTTATTCCTAATATTTTCTCTATTGTGCGCAGGGTCTAAGAACGTCTTAATAACGTCATTACATTAATCAGGAAAGACGTCATGAAATGACGTCAAAATGTGGTTCTCATAACGTCATTATATTAATCAGGAAAGACGTCATGAGATGACGTCAAAATGTGGTTCTTTTCGTGACGTCAACAGTCTGTGACATTAGACCGTCATTTTTACGTCATAAAAACGTCAAGTCATGACGTCACAAGTAGTCAGTGACTGACCAATTTGAGACGTCAAAATGACGTGTGGTTGCTACCTGGGTTCTATCTCATGTGTAAATTTTAGGCGTTCGTGATAATTATTGAAAGTGGAAAGTATGCTATCTATTTTATCCCTTGGTATTATGGCAAAGATATCATCGACATATCTATAGTACACGGGGACCCCAAACCCCAAAACGCCCAAGCAATGTGATTCAAGGTCGTCCATAATTATATCGGCTAAAATTGGTATTGGTAAAATTATATATAAATAATATATATAATTATATATAAATAATATATATAATTATATATAAATAATATATATAATTTATATATAAATATATATAATTCATATATAAATATATATATAATTATATAAAATTATATGTAAATTATATATAACCTCATACACGGTTATATATGACAATATATAACATTATACAGGATTATATATATATATATATATAACTATATATATATATAATTATTGCCATGCATTCCAGAAAATTTGCCCATATATAATTATATGCAAATATATTTGATTATATATAATATATAATATGTTATATTCAATTGTATAAAATTATATGCAATTATATATAGCGTTATACAATTATATAAAACTATATAAGATCAAATATAATTTTAATTTAACGGGAAAATTTTGATTTGCATATATATATTTATATATTCCGTCCAGTTCAGTTTTGATTTTTATTTAGTCCAAACGTCCATGGATATAATATTAACGTTTTAAGAATATCCATTATTAGACATTCAAAGTATATTATATTTAGAAGTTTTAAATTTTTTTACGTACAGCACAGAACATTTTATTTACATTGCAGCAATATTATAATATTACAAGTTGCAACGTAATATTGGAGAGACAATATAAGAACATGTAACTGTAATATTTTATACGAAATATTACTGCAACATTCCAAAAATATTATAAAAACAGTATTCATTAATCATTAATTCTTTTATTTACCGCTACGCGACGCGCAAGGCGCTATCTTTCTCGTATTTAAGATTTGTTATGAGAATTATATATACAGCTTGCAAAAATCGATTATTAAGATTATAATAACCGAATATCCGAGTATTACGGATAAACAAAACGAACTTACACAGTTCCAACAATTTTTTTCTTGTCTCTTTTGGATGTTCGCAAAATTTCTGCAATTTTTTGATGCTTTGTGTATGAGATACTAAAATAGGTATATTCAGTACTCTAAATATATAAACTTACATATATGTGTACACCTACACTTATCTACTTTAAAATATACGTTCAATGTTTGAAACAGGTCCAATTTTAGTCCTTAGGGTGCCGTCCTATTAAGCACGGATCGGAATGACGGATCGGATTTCTTACTAGAGTTGAGCGATCCGTTCCCAGTTCCGTTCCGTAATAATTTTCTCTACCAGTCCCACTGAGCAAAAACGGAACGGAATGTCGCATCGGTCGCAAGTAAATGTGCTTGAATCGTCGATATTTCATTATTTTGATGCGATTAAAGCAATAACACACATAATTTATGCAATTATCTTGCCGATAATATTGTTATAAGTATTCTGAAATATTGAATTTAAGAGTGAAATATACTTTGTAACCAGGATTCCGTTCCGTTTTTGCTCAGTGGGACTGGTAGAGAAAATTATTACGGAACGGAACGGATATGCGTGATAAGATGAGAGAGAAAGTATGAAAAAAAACGTAAATAATACTTTCGGTTTTAACTTTAACGTGTGTGAAAATAACATCTTGAAACACATATAACGATGGATGAAAAAACAGTCTTACTAGTTATGTTAAAAATACTGCGAACGGCGAACAATTTGCCAACTTGGCATGCTGTATCGGTGTTCGAGAGAATGCGAAAGCTGTATTTAGGTTACATCGTTTTATTGCAAAAGCAGGAAAATACGAGAAAGAAACGGAAATTCTGGGTACGGCCAATGTTCACGCACCAAATGAGGCATTTACAAGGTGCAAGTGACAATTTAGTCGTTGAGATGCAAATAACCGATCGTGAAAAGTTCTTCAATTACTTCAGAATGACTCCGAAAATATTTGAAGAACTGCTAACGTTAGTTGGACCACGAATTCAGAAAAAAGAAGTTTGTCGAATCCCAATATCACCTCGTACAAGATTGCAGCTGACTTTGCGCTGGTTAGCATCCGGTGACAGTTTAGTATCTCATTCGTATGCATTTCGTATTGCATCCAATACAGCATCCAAAATTGTAAAGGAGACTTGTACTGCATTGTGGGAGGTTTTGAAGGATAAAGTTTTTCTGCAACCCACCGTTGAAAATTGGCAACAGGTTGCTGACAAATTTCAGGAAATCTGTCAATTTCCAAACTGCATTGGATCTATAGATGGGAAGCACATTATCGTTCAGGTACATATCTAATACAACCATTTTTTGTACATTTTTTTTTAATAAATCTAACATTATTGTATTTTTGTTAATTGTAGGCATCACCGAATAGTGGCTCGTCCTACTACAATTACAAAAGCAACCACAGCATCAACCTACTTGCCGTGAGTGATGCGAATTGTTGCTTTAGCATCGTGGACATCGGAGCGGAAGGGAGGCGTAGCGATGCCGGTGTGTTTGCTAGTAGTGACCTTGCTCGTCTATTGCATACGAATTCACTTCAACTGCCTCCGGACAGGCATTTGGATAGTAGCGGATTCAAATTTCCATATGTCCTAATAGGGGACGAAGCATTTCCACTAACATCTTATATGATGCGACCATACCCTCAAAGTGGGAACTTAACTGTTACAAAAAAAATCTTTAATTATAGATTAAGTCGGGCGCGAAGAACTGTAGAATGTTCATTTGGGATACTAGCGGCAAGGTGGCGAATTTTTCGTCGGCCAATTATCGCTCACGTTTCAACGGCTAAAATAGCCGTTCAAGCTGCAACGGTTGTACATAATTTTTTAATGAAACGTGAACTTCAATTGGAGCCAACGGAAAGAACTTATTCTGTTTTAAGTGGCAATGAGCGAAATGTAACTTCGACTGGAATTGAAAATGTACGTAATTACAGTGCGCGAAGGAACGTTGAGGCTATACGAATTAGAGATTCCTTTGCTACGTATTTTGAAACTTCGAACCCACTTGATTGGCAGTGGAAAAAAGCTCTAAACAATGAGTATTAAATTTCTATTATGTATTATAAGACAATAAAGAAATCCTACTTTTTTTCTAAAAATTATTAATAAATATAAGAAGATTGTACACTTCAATGAACTTTACATACAAATGTATGTAATGTAACAACAAAATATTAATTTCTTTCAGACCCAAATATAAATATGAATTACATCAGGTGTTATTGAAATAGAAATAAATGTTTTTTATGTTATAGAAATAAATGTTTTATTTTTTTATTATGTAATGTAAGTATAATAATTAATAATAATAATAAGTATTGATAAAATGAAGGTAATGATAATAATACAAAATATTTATCGTCTTTGAAGTTCCGCCTCCGCTAATTCTTCGTCTTCTGCCCTGTGAACGAGATTCAGCAACTCTACTTGTATTTGCCTTCTTCGGAGATAGCTCAACCTACGCAGGATATCTCCCATCTGCTCCAGGAAACTGTCCACTGCATCCTTCTTTGGCGCATTTTCGCCAAATAACTGCTGTAATATGTTATTATGCAGTGCCTGCACATCGGGGTCAGACTGTCTTGCTGTAACACAAAATACATTTAAAGTAATGAATTTTCCTACATTTTTATACTAAAAAAAATGGTATAAATATAAGAATATTCACAATAAAAAGATCAATTTCAGACTATTACAAAAGTGCGACAAATTTTTATGCAGAATCAGCACAATATAACAATTTATTAAGTGTTATGAAAAGTATGAAGATTATCAATTAATTATGAAAATCTATGTGTAGATTATCAATTATTCAAAATTGGCTCACCCTTTTTTTTGGGGGGTCTGCAATCGTCTGAACTTCCTGCTCCTTCAGGAATGTCTGGCGTGCTACAACTTCTTGGAGAAGACACATTACGTTCCTGTAATTCCGAATTGTTCAGGCTCAGTGCACTATCTTCATTATTACATATGTTCCGTGATAGAGAGTTCGTTGTACTACAATTGAACAATAATATGTAAGAAAAATGTACATTTTTCATATTCTAAAGCCTATATATAAACAAGTTTTGTTACGTACGGGGTTTCTTGTGCAGCCTCGTCTAGAAATTGCATTCTTGAATAGAAGCGGAATGTACTTTTCTGCGGATGCCCCGCTTCCGCACCCGATCCGCTGCGTACGTAACCTTTCATTTTTTTGCGAGCAGTTTTGAATAGCAGTCCCTCAGGTACGTCCATCGAGATTTCATCCACGCTATATCCTTAAAACCTGAAAATCCCTAGTTCAAATTACGAATTCAGCTCGTTTATATGAATACGAACGTACATTAGTCCACTTGCAAGTGCAGATTAATATACATTCAAGAATACATAAAACGAAGTAAAATGATCATATATTACCAAGATTATTAAAAACTTCATCCTACAGTTCTCCTCGTATACAGGGGCTTCGCCTTTGAACTGGCAACTTTTGATTCCATAGACCTGGTCTCTGCTCTATGGCATCAATTAGCATCTCGTCCATGATATCTGCCGAGTACGGAGTAGACTCATTGCTATTCTGTGATAGTGGTGCGTCTCTCAGCGTACTTTCTTCTACTTCCTTCACTCCTGTTTATATATAAATTAGTTGAATATGTTATTTAATATTTGCAGACAAATGTTGAAAAATATTTGCTTGCAAATAAAATTACTCATTGTAGCACGCCCCTTCTCGTCGACAACGATAACATGGATACATTCGTCGTAGTTTTCGAAGCAGTCATGGGCTACAATCTGCGCACAGGATCCGAACATTATCCACCCACAATAACCGCATTTTACAGCCTGCAAATATGAACACATATGTAACATGAACCGCAAAATATTTGGGACTCGATTCTTGAATTCATTCACAAGAGAAACGTATGCCCAAATTCGGCTTTTACAAAAAAGTTGCAAGTTGATTAGCTAAAAGCCATGCAATAGCCAATAAACTTGCAACTTTTCTGTAAGGGCCGAATTTGCGTATACGTTTCTCTTACAAATGAATTCAAGAATCGAGCCCCTGATATGTTGTCCTGATTGAAAAATCCATGTGCTGAAAACCATGCGATAAAAACCATATGAAAAATGATGTGGTGAAACCACATTGTAAACAAAATCGACATATGTGTTCAAATAAGTTCAATAATAATATAGAAAAAAGTATGGCTACACTATATAGTTTGTCGACGTGGTTTTCCACTACATTTTTTCAATAAAGGTGTAATTTCAGGTATTCTTTGATAAACAAACAAAACTATAATCATATAACCTATATTAATACGCAAACATAATTCTGTGATATGTTCTGAATAATAATAATTAATGAATATAATAACAATGTCTATTTAATATCTTATATATTCTTATTATTATTACCGGTCCTTTTTGATGATTGTTGGTACTCATCTCGATAGAATTTCAGCTTGTTGTTACATGCGAAATTCTTGTTGAGATGCACAGCACGCACACCATGTAGATTGTGACAATTCGGAATAAAACAAAACACACTCTGATGATGTTTTTCCAATACAACGGCGTTTTAAAACTTGCGGCGGTCAGAAACACATGCCCGATCCGTCCGGAATTGAGGAAATATACGCGTTCCGATCGGAAGGAACAGCAGGAACAAGAATTTACTAGAATTCTCTAGCAGAATCCGATCCGTCATTCCGATCCGTGCTTAAGGGTCGGCAGGAGACATGGTGGAGACCTCCAGCGGCCGGCCGAGAACTACGGATTCGTATATTCCATATTTTAGCCAAAATACTGAATGAATCTCATTAAATAAATGATATTTATAATCAGTAAGATTGTCCGCAAGGAGCTAAAGAGCTATTTTTTGGAAAAAAGATAAAAATAAAATTTTTATAAAACTTGGGGAAATGCGCAACTAGCAACGGGTAAGGTTGGGTTGGCCATGAGTCCGTATTTAATTTATTATAAATTTTTAAGAGCGAAAATGCAAAATCCGACTCTTTAGCGCTTTGCTTCATTATATAAAGAATATATTAAAAAAAATTTCACGAAGCTATGTAACTTCTTCGATGTAAAATTTGGGATGAACGATTCTCACTAGATCATCTATAAGAAGCAAGTCATGGGGAAATTTCTGTGGTAACATACTGACAGCTTGACAAGGAGAGAGATAATCGTTCTGTCTTTGTCTCTCTTGCATTACGTATGTAGTAGCGTCCATGTAGGCACAGATACTAATATATTGAGCACACGGATGCGATTATTGCGAGATATGTCAGTAAGAACCGGCTATCGTATTACCTTTGTTTCTCTGTATATGTAAAACGAGGATAACGCGATATCTTAGATCTTGCTCCTAACCATATCTTCCAATAATTGTATCTTATTGTATGCCGTATCTCGCATATATTATGTATCTCAAATTATAGAATAATGATTTATTAAATATTAAAATATATATATTTTTTAAAGATTATTATATATATGTATAATTTAGAAAGAATATTTAAAATATTTATAAGTTTATATATATATGTATATATATGATTGACAAGTATGTGTTATCTTGATTTCTTTTCGATTATATATTGATGTTACTGTATAAAAATATCAGCTGCATAAAGAATAATATAAAGAACTTATGAATAACATATAAATAGCTCAATGCAAGAGGTGTTCGGTCTATCACCCTGAAAACTCGAGTTCAAGTCTATCGGTATATATATTTTTTTTTATATTTATTATTATTGGAATATATAGAAATTATTAACTAAAGGCGATATACTTAAGAATTTTTAAATATTGAAAATATTTCAATAATTTTACAACTACAAACACATTGTATATATAAATGCAAAAAATTCGGTAAATAAATTAATCCAGTAATAAATCTATCTCTCTAAATCAGTAATCAATATATATATATATATATATTAGTTATTGATTTATTACAGGATACATTATAATTTATTCACGGAATTATTTTGCATTTTTATGTATATGATAGTTGTAAAATAATTGATATTTTCAATATTTAAAAATTCTTAAAGTTAATCGCCTTTAAAAATATATTTTTTAAAATAATTTTTATATATTCTAATATATTATAAAAAAAAATCATATCGATAGACTTGAACTTGAGTCTTCAGGGTGACAGACCGAACACCTTGCATTGAGCTATTTATAATATGTTACTCGTATGTTCTTTACATCACGATTTATATGGAGCAAGTATTCTTATACAGTAACATCAATATAATCAAAAAGTAAGTAATACATATTTGTTAGCCTATAAATCTACAATTGCCACTACATGTTAGACAAGAATTCTCTCCTTGTCTCTCTATCGCGCTGACGATACATATAAAATATCGATGAAAAAGTACAAGTGAAAAAGCAATAAATTGCCAAGTCTAATAAGCGCCCGTGTCTTACATGTTGTATATTAGTTCACTCTGCGAATTATTATTTTATCATTATTATTTATCATTGTACAATTTGGAGACATATATATAAATTTTTGATACTATTTGTTATATATACGCACATATGTGCATAAGCATATATAAAATTTACAAAAAGTGGGTGCTTATTAGCCTTGCTACATTCCTGCCTTCTGCTACGGAAGGCCAGAAAGCATTTTCAGGCCGTATCTCGCATGTAGCATGTCACGTGATTAGCACGGTAGAGGAACAAGGATAACGTGATTATCGATCCTTGTCTCTCTACCGTGCGTCCGCGTGAGCAATGCAATAGTGTGTACGTGTACGGATATACACCACTACATAGAACCTGAAATTGGTTTTTCAACGTTGGTAACACTGAAACCGGAGTTTCGCGTTGTCACCGCGCGAGGTCTCCAACATCAATTCGGAGTTTGCCTGGGTCGCCTGCCGACCCTTAATGGGACGGCACCCTTAAAATGGACATTTTTTGATTGTCCAGAAAAGTAACTAGACATTTTTAAAATGTTTTAAAGATGTCTAAGGCTCTAATATAAATGTTATAAACACGTACAAAACGTCCAATATGTATATTTTTAATACGTTTCTAAAACGTCATTGTGCTGTCTGGGTATGTTTTGTACTCACAAATTATTTTTATTATATATATATATATATATACCATATACCCAGATAGCAAAATGTTAGCAGCATGTCGGCAGTATGACAGCAGATCTAATCATGACTTTACAGCAGATTCATATCCACTGTGTCCGCAATTGATGATATTCAGCTAGCATAGTTAGTAAGCAAAATCTGACAGCAGATTGGCGGCAGAAACCGAGCAGATCTGCACATATAGTTTGATGGCAGATTGGCGGCAGAAACCGAACAGATCTGTCAAACGCAATCTAATAGCAGATTGGCGGCAGAAATCGAGCAGGATCTGCACAGTTCCTTGCTATTTGAATATATAAGTATAATAAAATTCAATATTTTTCGATGAATATAACAGATGCATAAGACGTGTTATCCGCTACTTATAATTTTTTTTTTCATAAATATGATATTTAATGTATAACATATTATATTGTATGTAGTTATATCTCACATAGCAATTTTAAATGCTCAATTTAATCTATTAATTAAATTAATAAAATAAATTGTAAAAATAATTAAATTTATATAATTTATAAAATTTAAGATATAATTTATATGAGAATTAAATTCTGCTTTATGCTTTAAATAGAAAGTAAATGGATAATTTTTCATGTATATCCTATTGATTCTAATAAGTTTAATATTCTCATGTTAGACTTGTCAGATATCAAAAATTAAACTGATAGAAAAATATACTTTTGATCTTTTATTAATAGCCACGACTTGCAGACTTTATATCTATTTTTAACAGAAATTTGATTGCGAGAAAATACATCACATAGCGGTAGGTGAAGGAACTATTAAATAACTGCAAAATGCAGATCCTGTTGTCAATTTGCCATTAGATTGTGCGCGCGCAAATCTTGCTCGATTTCTGCCGTCAATCTGACACCAAACTGCGTTGCGCAAATCCTGCTCGGTTTCTATTACCAATCTGCTATGATAATTCTATACAAATCCTGCTTGATTTCTGCTACTGACTTGCTGCCAAATTATGTCAGCAGATTTTATAACATTTCTGCCAACGTTCTGCTATCATTATCTGATATAACAAGTTTTGTATAAAATCTGCAGTTTTTTTGCTGGCAAAAATATATAGCACACAGTTTTAATACATGCTCTTGACAGATTTGGCTATCTGGGTATATACAGGGTGTCCGGTAATAGTCGCATCAACCGTCGTGTACAGGTAGAACTAGTTAAACCGAGTAGAAAAGTCCTCTACCATTTTGCGATATTTTCAATAATAAGAGAGAAATAAATTAAAGAAAATCAGCCAATTCGCGCGATGATAAGCGTTCGGCGAGAAGAGACAGCCCACTCGGGGGTCCAGAGTTAGCGCTACTCGTATGGAGTTACTGTCTTTTGTAAAGCGCTCCTCCCCGCTTCATCGCGCGCTTAGCAACCGTGTAACATTATACTGTTTCTTTTCGCCGCATGCTTAGTAACGACATAAAACTGGGCTGTCTCTTCTCGCCGCCGTCACGCGAATTGGCCGATCTTTATTAATTAATATCTCTCTTATTATTGAGAATATCGCAAAATGGTAGAGGACTTTTCTACTCGGTTTAACTAGCTCTACCTGCACACGACGGTTGATGCGACTATTACCGGACACCCTGTATATATATATATATTATACGAGATTATGTGTGATTATATACAATTATACATAATTATATATAATTATGTATAATTGTGTATAAGGCACTATATATATTTATATATGAAATATGCCCATATACAGGGTGTCCCATTTTAATCTCCCCAGGCAAACATCTCGAAAAATATGGAAGATACGGAAAAATGTTTCAGACAAAAGTTGTAGGACTTGAAGGGGGACAGATGATGAAAATATGGACTTGACCTTGAGTGACCTATTGAAGGTCAGGTCAAGGTCATCGATGTTTTCTTAAATGAAACTCCCTATTTTTTATTGCATATTCTTGTAGCCCTTGTCGAAGCGTTTTCAAAACACTACCTATGTGAGTCTTTTGCACAAGACGCTCCCAAGATACAAAGCTTCGAAGTTGACATATCATCGGCATTCGCATTATTTGATGTACACCGCGGGGAGATTGTTCAGTCAAATTTGTACATCAAGTGGCCCTAAAAAGGGTAGACTTTGTATGTGTGTATGTGTGCTTCTTTAGTAAAACTTTTCTCTAATTATTTTTCTTCTAGTTATTTTAATGTAAGGGAAAGGAGAAAAGAAAATGGTAGAGAAAAAAAGAGTGTTTCAAAAACGTCTCGACAAGGGCTACAAGAACATGCAATAAAATATAGGGGGTTCCATTTAAGAAAACATCGATGACCTTGACCTGACCTTCAATAGGTCACTCAAGGTCAAGTCCATATTTTCATCATCTATCCCCCTTCAAGTCCTACAACTTTTGTCTGAAACATTTTTCCGTATCTTCCATATTTTTCGAGATGTTTGCCTGGGGAGATTAAAATGGGACACCCTGTATATAGTTGCAAATTACATATTTTTTTTTTAAGCAACTGTGTTTTTTTACACCAATTGATTGGTCTCATTATTCTGTGCATAAAAGTATTAAAGTATGATTACCAAAAACTGAATGTTTAATAAGATATTTTGTATTTTATGTCAAAATACTGTAAACTTCAAGTCTTATAATTAAAAAAGCACTTAATGAAAAAATATTTTATTATAGTGTTTTGGAAAGCTCTCGAGGTAAGCTAAACGAATATGCAATAAAAAATGAGGGTTTCCATTTTTAATTTTCAAGATGATCTTCACAATGTGACCTTGATAATGCTATTCAAGCTCATAATAATACTAGTATATAATGCGTCACGTAGAGCCCTACAACTTTTGTATAAAACATTTTTCACGAAAATGCATAGTTACCTCAAAAAACTGTTGATACGATCGTTCAGATACATCCTGTATATATATTTATTTATTTATTTATTTTTGATGACTCTGTACAGGCAAGATAAAATCTAATAAGATCTTATCTTTCTAAGGTAAGGCAGCAGAAAATGAAATAGTAATAATAAATACAAAGATAATATAAAATAGTAACAATAATATATAAAGATAATATAAACTTATAATAATATCACATAGAAGTCATGGAACACAGTAATGATATTATACATACGAGATTGACGTACAGAATAATTAATCACTATCAGAGGTTTCGAAACCTACTTCGTCGACATTAATTGCTAATACAGGTATCTTGTCAATTATTTTATCAGCTAAATAGTCGATCTCCCACATCTTTTTTTCTTTATCTCTAATTTGCCTAATAAAATTACTCCAATGTTCAGCTGTCACTTGATCAACACCTTGTTCAAGTAATAGTTTTACATCTTTAATTTTAAAAGTGTTATTATTACTCTTAATGTATCCCTTAACCATTGACCATACCATTTCAATTGGATTAAGTTCACAGTGATACGGAGGTAATCTGAGGACCTTTTTATTATCCTGTTTTGCCATTTCATCTACGATATATTTATCAAACCTGTCATTTTGTAACGCAACAATTTGCAGAAGTTCGGCTTTTACCATATCCTCTGATATTTCTTTTCCTTTATCTTCTAACCATTTTATTATTGCGGGTTTTTTCCACGTAGCATTCGGCAGTTGTTCCAATTTCACGGAATGATACGGAGCGTGGTCCATAACAATAACAGCATTGTCGTCTAATGATGGTAAAATATTTTTGAACCAGTCGTGAAATGTGTCGCCGTCCATCTCATTGTGGTAATCCCCGATATATTTCTTCGCTTCGAAATATAGAAGCCCGCCAGGAACGAAACCAGCAGCACTGCCAATATGCAGAGCAATTAATCGTTTGCCTTTCTTACTTGAATTAGCTGATTCTGTAGTCAATCCTCGGATACATGCGCCCTTATTGTTTGATTCAACTGTTTTATCTATCCAATATCTATTCGTAACGTCATCGGAGTCAATCCAAGTCTCATCCAGGTAATAAATTTGCCGACCCTCTTGTCGGTATCTCTTGATAGTTCTCAGGTAATTTCTCCTCCAAACAATTATATCATCTCTCTCTATCAGATTGCGATGATGGATAGTATGTGTAAAATTTAGTTCCTTTAACAATGCATGAAAGGTTGATCGTTTAAAATTTGGGAGATTTCCGTCAGCGTTTACGGCTTGCAGAACTTTATTTAATGTTGGTAATTCATTATTGGTATAAAATTCGTGAACTTTTCTCCGAATAGCATTCTTGTCACATTCGTTGATTTTTTCTTTAAAAGTTAAGCGACGTTTCGTTAATTTTGGAGATGAAACTGTGCCTCTGTTTTTATATTCCATTAATGTATTTTTTATACTGTTAATACCAATACCCGTTTGTTTTGACAATTGAATAATAATATCTTTCTTGAACATTGTTGGATTGTTTTTCTTCAATTTTTTGTATAAATCAATAATTATGAGCTTCTGATCGATGTGGACCACCTGAAAGTACAAATAAAAAACATATATACATTACAAAAAAAAAGCAATAACAAATATGTAATTTTAAGTTGCTATTGTTTCAGTGGGCATGTTAATTTTCATAAATGTTATATTACCGAATTATGTGGAATATTTCAACATTTAATGTATTCTCAACATGAAAAAAAATTTAGTTTTTTTATATAAGTTTCAATTTAATCAAAACAAATTTTTAACATATTGATTTGACAGCTGATGGAAGAAAGCTACATTCAATTGCTGTAGCATTTTTTTAGTTTAAAATTTTCAACACTGCAATAGAAATATGTTGAAATTTGACAAAATTTGTTTGAATAGTCATGAGTAAATATATTTACTTAATATATATATAATATATATATATAATATATTAAATTTATATATATATATTATATGATATATATATTAATTTAT
>NW_028141160.1:6121042-6406528 GCF_030444845.1 Prenolepis imparis
AAGCAGTGGTATCAACGCAGAGTACTATCTTACTGTAGAAAATAACATTTTTATAATTCGCATTTTGTCTACTGAAAATAATTTTAATGGATTAAAGATTAAATCATCCGATTTATGTCGTGTTTGGTGTCATTTTAATCGCAAAAGTCTCATTAATCCGTTAAAATTATTTTCAATTCGATATATTGCGAATTATCAAAATTTTATTTTCTATAGTAACATGACATGATATATGAAAGATTAGATAAAGGAAGCCTCGCGAGAAGACTTCGGAACTCTTTGATGATATGTCATCTCGCTCGCTCTTTATTCGTTCTCGCTCTCGCTTCGACGACATCGGGAACCTTTCCTTATCTACGATAATTTTCACGCGAATATAAACATTTTATACATAAAAATTAAAACTTTTAATTTGTATTTTATCGATTTGAAAATAATTTTAATGGATTAATGAAATTTCAGCGATTAAAATGACACCAAACACGACATAAATCGGATGATTTAATCTTTAATCCATTAAAATTATTTTCAGTAGACAAAATGTGAATTATAAAAATGTTATTTTCTACAGTAAGATGACATATACATATACATATATATTCGTGAAATACTATAATATAAATGAAGAAAGCCTCGCGTAAAAGACTGCGAAACTGACGACATGATCTCGTTTTGCTCTCTCATCGTTCTCGTCCTCTCGCTTCGACATCCGGAGACCTTTATATATATATATATATATATATATATATATATATATAATATAATTAATATATATATATAATTAAAGTATATGTTAAAATGTAAAATATCGCATATAAAATATATGTTAAAATAATGTAAAATATCGCATAAAAAAAATATATATATTTTTTTTTTTATTTATTTATATACGCGAAATGTTTTTCTTATCTATAATTTATAGATATAAGATGTGTGGACACACATGCATAAAAAATGATTTTAGATTTTACTTCTCGAAATGAAAGTGGATGTATTTAGCACGGACATGAACCAAATAATCGATGGTATCAAAAAGTGGATGTGGATACGTAGTTCCAATTCCTAAAAGTGGATGCACGGTGCTGCTGTACGGCCTAATAAAAGCGTCCCACGAAAATCGCCGGCATGGACCTCCATATAGTTAGCAGACGAATTAGAGATTTCTTATTTTCTATTATACCAATCGCTTCGGAATCATTTGGGCAAATTTAGGAATAGATTCTCATAGTTTAGGAAATAGTAGTTTATTTATAATTAATTAAAATAAATTGAGCGTATAGTTAGCAGACATAAATTTAAAAAATATTTTTTTTTATTGTAATTGACGTGAAATTATTTGAGAAACACGTCTGTAATGTTCTTAGCCTTTGGGAAATAATTATTTTATCTGAAAATCAAGTTTAAAGTACATTTATTAAGGTGCCTTTTCATGCTGACGCTCGACGCTCATTTTTAGTGGCAAAAGACGTCACGTGACCAAAAATAAAGATACCAATTCGTCAATTTTGGTCACGTGACGTCTTTTGCCGCTAAAAATGAGCGTCGAGCGTCAGCATGAAAAGGCACCTTAAGACATCAATTAGACAAATTTTATATTTCTTATTTTTCTTTATTATTTCTTATTTTTTCTTATTGTAATAATTTGAGAATCATTTGGACAAATTTAGGAATATATTTTCATAGTTTTAAGACTAATAGTTTATTTATAATTACAGAAAATTAATTAAGAATGAATAGTTAGCAGATATTACTTTAAAACATCTTTTTTTTATTTAAAGCAATATGAAATCATTTGAGAAACGCGTTTTTAATGTTGTCAGCGTTTGGGAAATAATAGTTTATGAGGAAAATACTCTCAAGGCTTAAGGTTTAAATCATCTATTGTGGACCAAGTCTTTTGTTAGAAGCTATAAGCTCAAGAAAGACTATAGAAATTTTTTATTTGATAGCCAATCGCTATGTCCGACAAACTCGTCGTATGTACGGCAAATGTAATATATTTATTATATATAATATAATAATAATAATTATTATTTAACTGTGTATAATATAGAAAATTTCTTGAGTCTCTATTTTTTAGCTAATTAATGCGCTTAAACAGATTGTCGTACGACAAATTTAATATCACCCTTAGGGCCATTCCCAGGTAGAACATAAAACTCATAATGACGTCATAATGACATCATCATGATTTTATTCATCACTTAAAAGTTATCTGGACAAAAATGATTCAAAAATGATTTAAAGATGACAAAAGTAATCATTAGATTTAAATCCCCTTAATATAAAATAATTGCATTATATGACTTTTAAAAAGTTTATGTTGCTTGAATAATTGTTAGAATGTGTGAACAATAAACAAATAACTGTAATATATGTATAAAAAATTTTTTCCAAAATCACTTTTAAATGACGTCATCATGATGTCATTATGAGTTTTATGTTCTACCTGGGAAGTTTATTCAAACTGTTTACTTTTTGTGATATTAAATAATTAACTTATACATGTGATCGATCCAATGCTACGTGCCAGTGTCGAGCCGACACTGGTTTCCGACATTGACCTGACATTTAAAAAAAAATATTTGTATATCCATTTCGAAATTTTATTACTTTTTTTAAACTGAATTTGTTTCTTAAGATAATTTTTGAAAAATTATATATTTGTGCTGGTTATGACATATGCAGATATAACACTTATATCAAATTAAAAAGTAGTCTACCACGTAAGGCAGTTGGCTCACGATCCAGAGGTCCCGAGTTCGAGTCCCACCAAGGTAAGTGTGTTTTTCAAATACGAGAAAACATTTAATCCATTATAAAATGCCTAATTTTCAGATAGAATCATTATATAAGTTTGCATGTAGTTAAAAACAAGTTAAAAGATTTCGAAAAGGATATATGAATATATTTTTTTGGCCCAAGCCAAAATTTGTACGCCCATATTGGCCCAAGTTTGGAAAGCAATAAGGGCCCTAGATAAAAGAGCGTGACATCTCGAGATTGGGCCAAGATGGGCGTCCTAACTCGGGCCTCAAATAAAGTTAGGAAACCTTTATAGAGCCCGGTTATAGCCTATATAAAATTTCCACACGGGATATGAAATCAAAAATAAGTCATCAAAACGTTGCTAAAAATGTATTAAATGAGATCATTATGATTTTTTCAAAATGACATTTTAGTGACGTCATAATGACGTCATTATGAGTTTTATGTTCTACCTGGGTTACATACTTGACGCGATGAGCGATGAGCGATATCCAATAAGGAAATATTTTTTTCTAGAAATAATATTTTTGGACATAAAAATTTGTAATGTTTTATTTTAAACACCCGGTATATAATATAATAATAATTATTATTATTTAATATTTATTTTCATCACATTGTGACGAAAAATAGAGCTCTTATTGGATATCGCTCATCGCTCATCGCGTCAAGTATGTAATGGCCCTAAAGGCCATTGCACGTACAAAAATTTTAGTCGTAATCGTAAAGCCATAAGCAAATCGTTCAATCATAGAGAAGAATTATCATGACGTAATAAGAATGCTTGACTGTGATTGAACGATTTGCTTACGGCCTTACGATTACGACTAAAATTTTTGTACGTGCAATGGCCTTTAGGGTGATATTAAACTTGCGGTCGTACAATCTGTTTAAGTGCATTGATTGGCTAAAAAATAGACTCAAGAAATTTTCTATATTGTACACACTTAAATAATAATAATTATTATTATATTATATATAATAAATATATTACATTTGCCGTACATACGAGTTTGTCGGACATAGCAATTGGGTATCAAATAAAAAATTTCTAGTCTTTCTTGAGCTTAGCTTCTAATTGTAAGACTTGGTCCACAATAGATGATTTAATTATAAATAAACCTTAAGCCTCGAGAGTATTCTCCTCATGAATTATTGCTTCCCAAACGTTGACAACATTAAAAACGCGTTTCCCAAATGATTTCATATTGATTTAAATAAAAAGAAAGATGTTTTAAAGTTATGTCTGCTAACTATTCATTTTTAATTAATTTCCTGTAATTATAAATAAACTATTAGTCTTAAATCTATAAAAATATATTCCTAAATTTACCCAAATGATTCTCAAATGATTACAGTAAGAAAAAATAAGAAATAATAAAAAAAAATAGGAAATATAAAATTTGTCCAACTGATGTCTAATAAATGTACTTTAAATTTGATTTTCAGATAAAATAATTATTTCCCAAACGTTAAGAACATTACACACGTGTTTCTCAAATAATTTTACGTCAATTACAATAAAAAAATTTTTTTTTAAATTTATGTCTGCTAACTATACGCTCAATTTATTTTAATTAATTATAAATAAACTACTATTTCCTAAACTATGAGAATCTATTCCTAAATTTGCCCAAATGATTCCCAAGCGATTGGTATAATAGAAAATAAGAAATCTCTAATTCGTCTGCTAACTATATGGAGATCCGGCATGGCTTCTCTCAGGCTTCTCTCTGGCATAAGTAAAAGTTTATGCTTGTGACTTATGCATTATGTATTTTTATGTAGATTGGAAATTCAGAAGCCATGGGCAGAATCACCGACGACCATAGCGCATGCGCTATGGCTTCTGCATTCTGCCCATGGTTTCTGCAATTTTATGTGCTTCCAGCTTTAAGCGGGGAGCACACAAACTTGCATAGCGCATAAACATATACATAAGAAAATTGATTGGTCCATAAACGTATGCATAAGAAAATAAACCAATCAAATTTCTTATGTATACGCTTATGCGCCTATGCAAGTTGTGTGCTCCCCGCTTTAAGGTGCCTTTTCATGCTGACGCTCGACGCTCATTTTTAGCGTCAAAAGACGTCACGTGACCAAAATTGACGAATTGGTATCTTTATTTTTGGTCACGTGACGTCTTTTGACGCTAAAAATGAGTTCAGCATGAAAAGGCACCTTTAGAGACCTATAATAAGAGATGCGCCAATGACTCCCCACAACTCCTGTCCGCCATCTTGTACCCTTATTGTGACGTCATGCACAGATGTCTATATAGACATCTGTGCGATCATGTCAACAAAGCGGATCTGCTGTACGGAGCAGCCGCAAATAAGTCGCTCATTATAGTGCATGTTGGTGTATATATCAATAATAATAATAATAAATAAATATATAAATTAAATTTTCTGATTTACTGGTAGAACTAGCTTTACTGATAAAAATGTGCATTCTATTTGATCTGTTAAAATAAATTATAAGAATAATATAAAAAAGGATATTAGAATATAATTTACATTATGAGCTTATAATATTATATATTACATAAAACAAAATGTTATCTTACAATCACTTTATAATTTCACATTTATAATAATCCATATAACTTCAGTACTTGTCAACATGTAGCAGACGATCTCGTCCAGCACGGGTATGCAATGGCGGATAAACCATGTGACTCACACTGATCAATCACGGATAGGTTCGGCTTTGGCGTATCTCTTATTGGGTGCATCCAGAAGTACAACCGCTCACTGAGCGCTCAGTGAGCGATCGTGTTTCTGGTTTCTGGATGCACCCAGTGGCTCACTGAGCGATAGTGCTTCTGAGGGTGACCATGGCGCGTATTGCGATACGCGCGTATCGAGCATATCGAACTCCAACCAATGGCAGACGATCCGTCGTTTTCGATACGCCGCCGTTCCGCCGAGTCCATTATTGTAGCGTAATACGCGGAATACGCCGCATGTAAAGTAATCGGGTGCCACAGTGCCTAGTGCCATAATCGAAAAGAAGACGCCGAATTTGTTTTGAAAATAGTTTTCGTGTTTTCTTTTATAAAATTGATTATCATGAACAAAGAAAATACAAATCCTGTGAGTATCTATAGCATTTTGAAATATTATTTTTGTAATGTTTGTAATTGTTTGTATTTACATTGTGCTTCATAATAATATTTTGAGATTAGTTTAGAATTTGATGAATCATATTTTTGTTTAGTTTGCACTGATTATTTCGGCTTAATATAAATACGGATATATTTCATTATGAATTACAAATTATTGTGTTTATTGTCCTTTTTTTCTTCTTACAGCCAATAAAATGTGGATATTGTGGTTGGCTGATCGATGGCCCACTGCATCTTACCTTACCACACATTCGTGTTTTCAAAACTATGATAATGAAACACAACTTCTAAACATTGACGAGAATAATGTTGCATCTATTAGTAAGTATTTTAAGAACAATAATTATTTGTAATAGTCAATTCTGTAATAAATACACATATTTCACACTGGTTTAAAGTTTAACTGTTTATTTTATTGGCAACTTAACACAAGTCAGTTGTAGTACTCATAATTATTTATGTATATATATTCATACATTTCATATTTACAGTTGAAAAGGATCAATCGACAGACGTCCAAGCAAGCAATATTGGCGATTATAATGAAGCGCTTATTAATGCTGTGTACGCTAGACCTGCATTATACGACCATCGTATACCAATAAAGGAAAGGACAGGCTTGAAAAAAAAATTGCCACTAATTTTTTATGCTCGACAGGTTCGTCTTTATCGGGATGCCCAAGAGTACGCAATACCGAAGTATTATAGAAATATTGCCATTGATGCATAAGAATACTGAAAATTAATATTTTTATGAAGACTTCTAAAATAGAAAAATATATATGTTACTAATATATATTACCTATGGAAGAGTTTCAATAAAACTAATGTTGTATCTCAATGAGCATTTTTAAGTTGCCTCCCCAACAACAGCAATTTTTTTTATACTTTTACTTTTACTTTATTATTATTTATAAACTGGCTTCTGAAAACTTCTGATTTCTTCACTTTTTAGATGCATGCGTGCTTGTGTGCGCGCGTATAATACGCCGGAGTTCTGTTCCCAGTGTCCCATGGAGCGGATGCGGAAGCGCAACTAGTGGATCGCCAATCACAAGATTCTGATAGAACCCTTTCAAAGATTCCGTTGAAGCAGTCCTGCGGTTAGCGATCCGCTAGTTGCGCTTCCGCGTAATCCGTTCCATGGGACACTGGGAACAGAACTCCGGCGTATTGAAAACAGCGAACATCTCTGATTGGTCACAGAGTTCGATACGCGCGATACGCTCCATGGGACGTCACCCTGAATGCACCCAATATAGGTCTCTAGGAACCATCAATCAGAAATCGCGACGCCACATTTGCCTCTGTATTTATATAGAGTCTAGTGTCGACATTCTAACTTAAGAGTGTCTTCAGTATATTCAGCTTCTACCTAATTTGTTTAATTTTGTATTGTTTTGTGCGTGTTTTACGTTCATAATAAAATACTCTACAAAAAAGTCTACATCTGCCAAAGTCACGGGAAAAAGTTTTTTATCGAAGGCTTTGATCTAATCATTAATTTTATAAACATTAGGCTGATAAAATGCGTTAGTCATTAGTCATCAGATATGAGTCTCCACGGTCTTTCGTAACATGACACATTATGACTGAGCGAGAGAAGTCTAACCTAAATAAGGACGTTCTTGACATAACGTAATCGGTATTACTGTCTCCGGTTGCCCACTAAATCTCGTTAAACGATGAGCGATGCGTATCAAGGGCCTGCTACTGTTGCTGATCTGCATAGCAGGAAGCAGCATCGTTTTCATTGCTTTCAGCAATCAACGACCTTCCATTCAAACTCTAGTGACGGAGACTCACAAACAATTACGGAGCTTCCAGGTAAATATATTGTTTGACAGAGGCTGAGTTTCGATATTCACTGCCAGTACTGTAAATCTATAGTTTACGTCACGTACACTGAGTTTTTAAGTCATTTTTTTTTCATCGCATTAATTACATAATATTGTTTCAAGGAAAATTTGAAAGACGTTGAGGAGAAACGTCTGGTGACAGATTCCAAATATCTTGCGTTGCTTGGTCTGGATGGTCAGACAAGCACTACACCGGTCAGTCTCAAGCCTCAGAATGTGACGGTCGTGTCACTTGTAAGGCCTGGAAATGAGCAATATATTTATGGCTTTGTTAGAAACATCAGCCATTTTTTGCCAAATAATAGTATTGTGATTTATAGCGTCGGTTTGAATGAAGATTCCTTACAAAGTATTAGATTCGCTTGTAACTCTACAAGGTGTAATGTGATTCACTTTGATCTAAGCCCATTTCCTGCTCACGTCGAAGATGACACACTGCATGTTTATAGACCTTTAGTTATTCAAGTGAGTAGCAACTTCTTCAACGCCTTTATAGATTTTTTTTTCAAGAGAATCATATTGATTAAATCATGCTTTTGTATCACAGACAGCTTTAAATACGCTAGGTAGTATAATCTATATGGACTCAAATGTGCGCCTGAATTCTTCAGACATTTCAAAATATCTTTGTCCAAAATCTGGAATCTTGACTTGGCCTACAAGGCACGCCATTAGTTCCCTAACGCATCCAAAGATGTACGAATACTTTCATGCCTCCGCTGAGAGTTTTTTCTTTCTCCCACTGATTAGAGCATCATACTTAGTAATTAGTAATTTTAAAAATATTAGGGAAAGTGTAATGCTGCCTTGGGTCCAGTGTGCATTGACGAGAGATTGTATTTCCCCTATTGGTAAATACTTTTTGATTTATATTTACATACATTTACACATAGTTTCTATAATTTTTATATTTCTCTCAGTGGATATATATCATTTTTTTTCAAATTGATTCTTTATAAATGTTAAATTTTCTTAATTAAATTTTCATAGGTGCACAGTCAGCGGGCTGTAGGTTCAATAAAAAGCCACAGTATCGGTACTCCGGTTGTCACGCTTATGACACCTCTGCATTAAATATAGTGCTGGGATTGCATTTTAACTTCGATGATACATATTATGTACACAAGGAGCGGGAGATATATTTTAATAAAATCCAGCCCGAAGAAATTACCGAGGAGTACCTTATGATCACGCGGCAAAACAATGCCACCGAGACCAACGCTAGGAATTTCATATCGGAGCATTAATAAACTTTTTTTGATCTCAATTTACTTTAGGTATATATATATATATGTCGAACAAGCACAACTTAATTTAAGATTATTAAGCATTGAATTAAATTATAATAAATGAGCAGAATGACCAACAATCCTGGATTTTCTTTTCAAGGGTATCGAATATCGCTTTTAAATTTTGAATCCCTTACCATTCCGTACATTTTTTTTCATAAAATCAGCGTACAACTGTATTTACCGGAATTTGGCGAAATTATGACACTATATATACTGATGATATGCAATATGATGACACTATACGTTGCAGTCTCGTTACATTTATTTTTAAGGCACTAAACTGTCTCGACGTTGACATAGTTCATACAATGCATGAATCCATATACTTTCAATGATATATCATGCGAAAACACCAGAGTTTTTCTCAACAGAGCCGAAGAGAGTTAATTCGGATCCTCTATAGTGACAAATTTTATTTACAAAATATTTTTTCCTAATATACAAAAATAAAACGTAGAACGTAGAATGTTAAATATTTATTCTAAAAGAACATATAGAAAGAACTTTAAGATTCTTTAAAATACACTTGTTTTAAGAATGTATGGGAGATACAATCGGAGACAAAAGTATTAACGCGCTATTCACGCTGTATGTATATACATACATCTTATAGAAAATCGCTATATAGTTCCTAACTTTCAGCAGTTTCCAGCGTTGACACAACCGAATGCTCGATTAAACCAAATAATCATAGTAGTTTTTTAATAATAATTGCAAAACGAGGAAAAGTAAATCGTTTTGAAACTTTGCAGAAACATTTTTACATGTTTGAAGAACATTATATAACAAATAAATCAAATTTTTATCATTGGTTTTTCATAGTTTGTGAGTAATTTATTATCTGTCTCTCGAACATTCACATAAAATCCTGTGTTAAAATCGTAAAATTCAGTAATTAATAACTTTTAAACGAGCAAGTAAAAACATTTTAAATAATAATTCACCATGATTTGGAACGTTACTAAGATGTCTAGTTAGAAATTCACGACAATATTCCATTGATTTGCATATCTATCCAATGCATTATTCTTATATATATATAATAATGGATGTGAAAAACAATCATGATATTTTGTTGAGATAAATAAAAATATAATATATGCAACATAAAAATGAATCTCGAGTCCTTTTGCGAATTACAGTCTATATTTATTCTGCTTTTTGTCGGCCCTAATTTCTCAACATACATATATTCTCAATGGAATGCATGAATATATTAAAGTATGTGTGAGTCGCGCGCGTGTTATTGCGAAATCGGTGCAAGTGTTCAGCATCGTATCATTTACATTTACATGATCATGGACTTTTCTTCTTCTTGAAGCCGTTCAATGTCAGATTTGTTCATGAAGTAATACGAAGGCTGCCGAGATTTCTAAAAGTTCAGAAAATTAGCCCTCTTCCGTGTGTATACGTGTAGAGAACATTTTTTGTTATTCGATAAAAATGGCTTACCAAATCTTTGGCAATGCGTTTTGCGCCCGCCGTAATCAATATATTACTCAAGATTTCCACAGATGGCACCCCCATTGCGTAATGAAGAGCTGTTTTTTCCAACTGAAAAAGACATTTTTTATTTTAACATCTTTTCTTTTTTTTTTTTAATTTTGAAAGCTTTCGAATTATATTTTCAGATGCCATTAAGTTTATTTAAAAATTAGTTTTCTTTTTGATGCAAAATGTTAAAAATGGCCAAAAACATTTTTGGCTCATTATACCATAATTTACTTTAAATCCTAACGTGCTAGGTAAATTCAGACAACGGCATCGTGTTCAGCGCGAAAAAATCTTCAAGAAATTATTGCATTTCGGAAAGAATTTTGTGTCTTACTATGAATCCACATTTTATACATACAATTGAAAGATTTGTATCATTTTCTTATTTATCATTTTAAGCAGAATTAAATTAGTGTTTTATCATCATAATTCACACTTGATGTTTCTTTTGAATGATTCGTACATTATCACCGATGCGTAAAGTCTCCGGATACGTTTTTGCGATAAATTTAACGAGCTCTTCATTCTCCCAAAGCACAGCGATGTGCAATGCACACCGGCCAAATGAGTTCTTCCCGACAGCCAACAATTTTCCACCCCCGTTATTTTTATTCAAAAGCTCCTTCACACGAGCTACGTCGTTGGCCCGAATTGCAGCGTGTACTTCCTCGCGTTGATTCTGTCAGAAAATTGTATTAGGCCATTATTGGATATAATATAATTTGGAAACGTAAATAATAGTTTATCTCTCATCAGAGACGTGCATTATTTGAAATAGATGCATTTAAAATGAAAACACAAAATATTTTGCATTTACTATTTTTAAAAACTTTTACATTTCCATTTAAATGGTTTCCATTACTCATTTTCTATTTCAAATACATTTTTCTTGCAAAAAGTTAATCGAAATATCAATTTCAATAATATGTAAAATGCAATGATGCCACTGATACCATGTCCTCATTCTGGCATCTGATTCTAATTATGAAACTTTGTAGAAAGAAAATAGGGAATTTTTTTTTGAAAATTTATTTCTTTTTTGAAAGCACGTTCCACTTTTAAAAACCATTGCAATTAAAAATGTCATTTTAAAAGAATAACTGAATGTCTGTAAACAATATAGACAAAACATTTTTTATAATTTTATATTTAATTATATATGTAAATATTTATGTAATTCAATTTTTGTAATTAAATTCATTAAAAGAAATAAGAATAAGAAATAATAGTAAGAAATATAAATAATAAAAAATAAGAATTTAAATATAAATAAATATAAATATTAAAGAAATTGTATTTTAAAATTTAAATAAAAATTTTTATTTTTATTTTTATTTTAAAAGAAATAAACACTATTTTTATTTTTAATAAAAGTACCATTTAAAAAATGCTTATTTTCTCTATTTCCTACTTTAAATGGATGTCTAAAAAGCATTTTGCATTTTGTATTTAATAAATAAAAAGGTCTAACTATTTTGCATTTTCTATTTCAAATGAGTTTGGACACTCATTTTGCACATCTCTGTTCATCTCATAGATTTTTTTGCACTCTCTTACCACGTAATTAGGAATTGATTGTAGAAATTGGACGGTGGGTTCATGTTCTCTTTGAGCAGCAACATCGATGATGTTTACGTCTTCATCTTCGGTATCCAAGATATGATCATAACCCTCCAGCAGAAGTTCGACTAACTTTTCAGTTTCTCCTGCGAATATGATTCTCTTATAATTTTTTGCATGGAGATAGCTTATTGTTAGTATATATATTATATATTTTTTTACCTCTTGCCGCTAGATAAACAACGAAGCGATCGATCTCTTCAACGTTCTCTCGAATATTTGCCTGTTCGGCAACATCTCTGGCTGTCCGATACAGTTCGTCTCTGAAACCAACGTTAACCTGCGTCTCCAGTAGCAGGTGATACAGGCCGTCCTTCGAATAGGAACGAACTGCCGCGAAGTGAATCATGCTTTGTCCATGTTCGTCCTAAGAAACAAAGCTTTTTTCATTCTTATTTCTTGTGTGCGCGAGATAATACTTGTTGTAAAAAAATCAATAAAAAATAAATCATAATTATTTTTTCCGAAAAATATTGTTTTGTAAAAGTGTCGAAATGTTGTATATCTTGTTCTCGTACTCTATTAGGATTGCTGAACGTGGATTCGGGAATATCTGAAGCTGGGCTCCGAGGATAACCGGCGTCTTCATCAAAATTTTCATTCTCGATATTTTCCAAATTTTCTTCTTCACGATCAGGTATAATGAGAACATCAGATTCCTGAAGTCCAGAATAAGAAAAAAAAAAAAAAAAAAAAACAGTAATGTAAAATTCTTCGCGAGGGATATGATATTCTGTAGTGTTTAATTCTGCTATTGTTTCAATCAAATATGTACTTGTTCCTGTTCATTGGCTTTATTCTTGCTGGCAAAGTTGTACAAGTATGTTGCGAGATACGTGACCGGATCCTTTGGACGCGCGTTAGCAACTTCCGTTAATCCTTTAATTAAGGGATCGCCTAATGCTAAAATAAATGATCTCTCGTTAGGATTCTATAACGATATGAAAAAAATGCATATGATACTTACATGATGCTAAATAACGGCCTTCTTCCGTCCGAAATATCGGTATCTCGACTTCATTATCATCTGTAAGATAAGTCCTTTAGATTGTTGTAATTAGGAGTAATTAGGAAAGCATTATTGCGCATGTTATCTTTATCTCTTAGGAATTAAACGTTTCAATTAACAATAAATAATCACAAAATAAAATTTTATTATGTAAATTTATAGCATGCATATTATTTTCAATGTTAACAACCACAAGCTATTAGTTGTTGAAGATAATTATTGCAACTTTATGCACACAATATTGCACATTTTTATATACATTTTAATTTTATTTTAATAAAATCTTAAGTTTACGTAATTGTTTGTATGTGCATGTACATTCTTTTTTTTTTAATTTTAACTATCTTTTATTATCTAAGAATTATTTGATGCAATAATGCTTTTTAATCTTGCAGAAAGTGCTTCATGAAATGCTTGTGCAACATAATCACTCGACAAAACGTGACAGAATACGTAATTCAGTTTCGTTTTTAATATACATATATACAGATTCAAAATCTAAATTAAACAAGCAAAGACAAACATAACTGAGCAACAAACACGATCGATTTAAATCTGAAAAAAGTGCATTAGGTGATTATACCTATATGTACCATGATAAATAATTATAAACAATTATCAATCAGCAGACGTTTAAATGTCAATTTTTTTTTCTTATATATACATATATATATATATATATATCGATAAAAATAATCTTTTATCGTTGAATAAAACTTCTATATTTTAATTTTTTTTATTATTATACTCTTACCTTATATATACATATAATAATATACGCAGAGCACATAGAATATAATATTTACAAAAATATATATAGAGTATAGATTTATTTATACATATTTATAAAAAATACAATATGACACTTAGACGCCTATTGGCTCATTTTTTAAATTAACAAGTTCACATTGTAATGTGAGCCTAGAATAAGATGCAATGAGTAAGAGTAAAAATGTATAAACGAGTTTATATTTTAAAACGAATAATAACATTGGAAAGACATGTGCTTCGCCATTTTTGTTTTGTGTGAACATCGACTCGTGCATTATACATATAAAAAAGCTCTTGAAAAGACTGACATTTTTTTTTAAGCTTGTGCCATTGTAGTATCGGATCAAAAAATTTCGTCAAAATCAACGTCATCGATTTTACATGAAAATAGCGCGTCACATGCTTAATATATACATACACACTATATGTGTACATATGTATGTATATGTATGTATGTTATATATGATGTATATATGCATATATACCGGGTGTTCAAAATAAAGCGTTACAAATTTTTATTTCCAAAAATATTGTTTCTAGAAAAAAATATTTCAAATAAAAGTTGCAGTATTTCAAGGGGGAGATAAGTTGATGTTATAGAAATGTTTGTAGGAGACGGTTTTCAAGGTTATTTTAAGGTCAACTTGATTTTTTAAAATGGAATTACCCTAAATATTTTATGTAAATAGATTCCTTGTAACATTTTGCATAAAAAGTTATAAAGGTAAGATAGTAAAAAATCGAACGGTTCACGAGATATTTTATATTTTAACATTAACATATTTTGACATAAAATATAAAATATCTTATAAATTATTCAGTTTTCGATAATCTTATCTTAATATTTTTATGCATAGAAAATCGAGACCAATTAATTGGTGTAAAGAAAACGCATAATTATTAAAAAAAAAATATGTTGCAAATTAGATATTTTTTTTAAAAACAACTATGTGTTTTCTTTACACCAATCGATTCCTTTCATTATTTGGTGCATAAAATTTATTAAGATAAGATTATCGAAAACTAAATAATTTACGAGATATTTTGTATTTTATATCAAAATATGTCAGATTAAGATGTAAATATCTCGTAAACCA
The DNA here is from genome assembly GCF_030444845.1 of Prenolepis imparis. Lineage (NCBI taxonomy): Eukaryota > Metazoa > Arthropoda > Insecta > Hymenoptera > Formicidae > Prenolepis > Prenolepis imparis. The sequence continues at coordinate 6,136,087 of NW_028141160.1, forward strand.
TTCGATTTTTTACTATCTTACCCTTATAATTTTTTATGCAGAATGTTACAAGGAATATATTTACATAAAATATTTAGGGTAATTCCATTTAAAAAAATCAAGTTGACTTTAAAATGACCTTGAAACCCATCTCCTACAAACATTTCTATAACATTAACTTATTTCCCCCTTGAAATACTGCAACTTTTATTTGAAATATTTTTTTCTAGAAACAATATTTTTGGAGATAAAAATTTGTAACGTTTTATTTTGAATACCCGGTATACGATATATACAGGATGCCCCATTTTAAGTTACTCACCCCAAAAACTTTATTATTTTTGATTGTAAAAATGCTTCAGACAAAAATTGTTTAATTTGAACAAAAGATGGCGCTATTGACTTTTTTCTGAATGGCGTTTTTTAAAATCATTTGAAAATTATTTATGTATTTTTAAATGGAAATCTAATTTTTTTATATAAATGAATTCCTCGCAATTTTTGGCATAAAAAATTACAAGAGTAAGATGACCAAAAAGTGACAAAAAAATACACACATAGTTTACGAGATATTTATATTTAAATTTGACATAAACTATGAAATATCTCATAAAATTAATTTCTCGACGATCTTATTTCAATACTTTCATACATAAAATAATAAAAGGCATTAATTGGTATACAGAAAACGCATATAGTTGTTTGTAAGAAAAAGTATGTAGTTGCTAGTTACAAATTACATACTTTTTCTCACAATCAACTATGTGTTTTCCCTTCAGGAAAAAATCAGTAGTACCATCATCTGTCTCCCTTCAAATAAAGTGTTTTGTTCTACAACCAAAAATAAAAAAGTTTTTGGGATAGGTAACTTAAAATAGGACATTCTGTATACATAAATGTAAAAAGAAAATATATTTTACAATTCTAACAATTATAAAATATGTTTACAAATTCTTAAATGTAAGTGAATTCTTTGTGTGTGTGTGTGGTGTGTGTGTGTGTGTGTGTATGCGTGCGCATATGTGTAATATAATTTTGCATGTTACGCCGAGGGAAAAATTCATGTAAAATCGTTATTTATAAAATATATAGATAATATTACATCATACATAAATAATTTTAAATAATTTGCCGAATTACTTCGAACAAAGATTTACAATGCACAATTGTGAGACAATTTGTGCGACAATGATGTCGTGTATATACCAATAATGCTGATTGTTTACTAACCTAATCAGCAATCCAGTATTTCGTCGCCGGTTAATCCGGTTAATAGAGTGACTACGATTATATATGATTTAACGTAATTTCATAAGAGAGACGCTGGGGTGCACAAGAGAAAAAACAAAATAACGTTCACATATCTTTCCAACGCATTTCTCTCTCTTTCTCTTTCTCTCTCTCCCTCTCGCTCATTTTATATATAGCCTAAAGTTATCTAAAAAGTTTAGTCTCTATAAAGAGTAATTGACTGTCAAATGTTGGCTGATAATTATCACAGAAAATTTCCATGAATAAGCGTAAATGTTACTTATATAAAAAAAAATTTAAGAGAAAGAAAAGAACGGACGTTTTTGAAGACAATCGATAAGAGAGATCACTGTTGTGTTAATTATGAGTATTTGAATCAAGTTTTTGCGTAGAATACTAATGTAATAATTTGAAGATGATAGTATAATTGATAATCGGAATCATTCTTGTCATATGTCGACTAAAAATCTTCGATAATAACTGATGAATTAGTTTTGCTTCCTTTAAATATTATATCTCTCCAAGTAGAGTTCTTCCATCCAAAATTTTCCAAGATGTGTCGATAATTTTTCAAAATGATTTTTGTTATCATTTAAGAGAGATACATTCCACTTTCTTCACACACGTAGAAAGTGCGCAATTATCATTTTGGATAATTCTCATTTTATTTTTTTAGACGAGTTTATTTTGCAATTTTCCTTTGTCCGTAAAATGGGGGAAAAAGTTGGATGATTCCGGATTGTCTTCAAGAGTTTAGAATCTATAATATCTTATTGTCTCTCTCTCATAATCGTTGTACATTGATCTGTATCTACGCCTTGAGATTTCTCGACGCGTTAGCTCGCTTGCGGAACATGCCGGTGATGAGATTGGCGATCTTCATCGAGTTGTTCATCGACAATTCCTTCTCCAGCGTGATGATATTGTGTACCGCTCTGGAGAAATCTTGGAGGGTCTGCAGTTCGGTGATCCCCAGCGATTGTTGATTGCTGACCCTCGCCATGTCCTTCTTTACGGTATCACGTGCACTAAGGCCGCGCACCACGCACAAGTGTCGTAGATTGTCGGGTGTCTTCGAGAGTTCTGGGAACCGGACGATCAGACAGAATCTCAAAGTGTTGCCGAGAGCATGAGGACGCGCGGTCAGGAAACCGAGTTTCTGATCTCGCTTGAATTTCAGTTTCTGGTCGAATATCATCATCAGTCTGGCAACCCTAACGTAGGTGCGGCCTATCAGACCCGGCCGGTTCTCGCTGGTGCGACAGACGATCCTCAGATGATCCTGAATGTTCACCCAAGCGGCGAGATCGCCGGCCGTGGTGACGTACACGCCGCATCCGTAGGGCCAATGCTTGCCATGAAGCCGCCGATCATCGTTCAGGTCGAACTCCGTGATCGGCAAGAGTAGACCAGCCGCGGCCAATTGCGCTCGTATTCGGCTAGGCTGATCGAGAATCTCGTTGAGAGTGAAGTACGTTCCGGCCTCGTCCTCGCTGCTGCCCTCCGCCATCAGATCGATGATCTCCGGACTCATCAGCTGATTGGTGATCTCCCTCTCGACCTCCTCCAATTGATTGACGGTTAATGTCAATGGCAGACTGTAGTTGGCCAGGTTACGGGTGCACTCTAAAATACCGGCTTGGACAAATTTACCGGTCGGATCGAGATCATACTGCGCAATCGCAGTGACGATCGCTTCGTCCGGCGAGATCTCCTCGTTCTCCTCGTTCTCGACACTGAAGAAATGCGGTAACGGATGATCGGACAAATCACCGCTCGCACTCACGCAGTGCAGCTCTCGGATGAAGGGGTCGAAGAATTCCGTGAAGACAACGTAGCTCTCGAAGTCGGGCGCCACCACCCCGTAATTTCCTTGATCCTCGTCCGCGGCGTTCGAGCTAAGGTTTGAACGAGCGCTGCTGGTCTTGCTGCCGTTGCCCGTGACGGTACCGTACCTTTTCAAAGCGGGCCAGATCACGTCAAAAAGATTGTGGTCCATGCGAGTCACACGGTGCTTGATCAAATCGAATACGGGCCGTGTCAAGCTACGAGCGACTAATGTACCAGCGTTCGACGGTGTCTTTGGTATCGACGATCGCCGGTTGCCTGCCAGCAATCGGAAACATCGCTCCAGAGTGGTCAGGACCTCGGGTTCACTGATGTCACGTCGGGCTGAGTAGATATCACCTCCGGGAACTGTAGATCTCGGCCGAGAATTGACAGAAGCGGTGAGTGAAAGAACAGCCGGATTAACAGCCATCGTTGAAAGATATAGATTGATGCGAAAGAGCGAATAAACAAATTTTCACGGTGCAATATGATGATTATCGAAGAGTCGAAATTGGGTTTTAGATGAAATATTTCCTTAAAGAAGTATCGGAGCTATATAAAACTGCTCTTTATCTTATAATTTAAGATAGCGATCCTCTTTACGTATATCTAATGCTTTAGTTTTGTGAAGAATAAATATTTTAATCTCAAGAACTTTATGAGATTAGTATATAATGCAATTGTAAAATGGCTGTAAAGCTGATTTACAATTTTATCATGGCGTTTTATCGTATAATTTTTACTAATAAATACAATAATTATATAGCATTTAAAATTATTATATTGATTAAATGAATATTAGAATATAGATAATTAGTAAATTGACCTTATTACATATCTTAGCTCGATCAACACGCTGAAATGTTAAGTGTCGAATTGATTACGTGCTATTATAAAAAATAATATCGAACGAATAAGCAAGTCAAATTAATATCACAAAATCAGAAAGTCAGTAAAAAGGAGAAATACTTGTGCGCTTAAGGCTCCTGCATACTCGATTGCCAAGTCCGTAAAATTTGTACAACAGCGCCACATTTGGCAAAACTATAAACTATTAAGCGTGAAAATGACATAAATTATTCTTGCGACTTACAGCGTCATTTATCATTTTAGTGCAGTGTTTCTATTTTTAAAGTAATTGTTATAGTGTTAAAATATACCGAAGACTCTCATTTTGTTATAATTTAATATGTAAAAGCAAATATTTATTTCATTTCGATACCTGTCAAACAGCTGGTTTTCGTCCTTGATTAGGCTCAATTCAATTCAACATATACAATGTTATTTATTGCTTACCCAAACAAAAGGAGAGTTTTCGGTATATTTTACAAGTCGGTTCTATCAGTTACAAGCCCTATTTTTTTGAAAAACATTTTTATTTTAGCGTAAGTCGCAAAAATTTTCATGGTATATTTTCTCGCTTCTGACGTCATCAATTCAAGATGGCTGCAGTGAGTATGCAGGAGCCTTAACAAAAGTATATCGATTGGGATTCTTACGCGGTATTTCAGAGACGACTTGATTGCGCTTGTCTAAAAGAAAAGAATAAATCGATCATGAACGAAACTGGACATTATTAATAAGATAATCGAGAATTAACACAGTTTCCTGTGCGGAGGAAAAACAATCAATGGATATTTGACGAAATCGCGACACATAGCGTACTTTTGTGCCAAGTGCGACGTTGTCGGAGATCTTTACGAAGATTTCGACTTAAATCGGGACGATTCTCAATCACAAAATACACGAAGGATGGAAAAGTCGCGAGGAGAAGTGCCCGGATTATTTGTTTTTACAATTATGATCTGGTGCTCATCTGGTGCTAAAATGCCTCAAATAAAAAAATACCTTTATCTGTCAGCATTTCGTCGGCGAGCCTCTCGCTAGCTCCGAAATCGTGAAGAAGTCGTTTGTGCGATAGGTCGTCTTGATTTTGTTTGTAATAATCCGCCTTTTGTCCGAACTGCACGACAAAAAATAATATTCCATTTCACTTCCAATAATAGATTTGTGAAAACATGAGCGTTTATTAGAATCAAATAATTGTATACTCTTTATTAGAAACTAATAATTATAATAATTCTTTTTATTATTAAAATTATTATAATCTAATAGAATTCTAATATTTATTTATTAGGAACAAATATAATTCTATATTAAAATTCAAAATTTTTTTTCACTGAAAAAATTAATACAGAATTTTAGAATTTTATAACTGATTGTGAGACATAAAGAAAATCGAAGAAACTTTTATTTTTTCGATAAAATTCGAAATTTTTTCTTACTGCAAAAATTCTGTATTAATTTTTTCAATGTAGTAATTCTAATAATTTTTATTATAAAAAATCAATACAAAATTTTTTCAATGAGAACAACTTCAAATTTTAACGAAAATGGAATTATTAAATTCTAATAATTTTAACAATTGAAAAAATTAATAGAGAAGAAATTAATACAGAATTTTTGCACTATAAAATTCAAAATTTCGCGCGAAATTCGAATTGTACACACGATTTTGATTAAATAATTAAGTTTTTCAATGAGAGAAAATTCTTTTTTTCTTATTGCGAAAATTGCGCGTACAATTGCGCCACTTCGTAATTATGAAATTGCGATAATAATGATCATCTAATAATAGAACTCACGTTGTCTTGTATTAAAGGATTGGCGCCCAGATGCAACAAGAGATTATAGTAATGGCCGTTGTCCGCGAGTGTCGCGGCGTAATGCAATGGAGTACGTCCGTCGAGATCGATTGCGTTGGCGGTTTCTGGAAACCTTCCCGCCAGGTACCTGAATCAGGTATAAAATATTCAATCTAATGTGACGTGGGTAGATAGTGCAGGTCTGTGGATAGTTTATAGCCTGTCATTTGTAATGAGAACCTATCGTGGTATGGTCGGAATGAATTGTAAACTGATATCGACGGCGATCGGTTTGTTAGGCATAAGCCTTGTTTTCTATTCCTGCACTGGCTGAACTGTGCACACTGGTGCAATAAGTTAGAGTGAGACAAAATATACTTGTCTCATTCTAACTTATTGCACCAGTTCATCAGTGCAGGAATAGAAAACAAGCCTATAATGAAGCGATCAGTATATTATTATCGCACAAGAAGCATCCGTGCCTGTTTTATTGAATCATCGAAATAATGATATATATATATATATATATATATATATATATTAAAGTATTATAGGATGTCCCAGACTTACCTTACTCAATGGGAGTTACCGTATCACCCGTTAATGGGAGATTCTTGAGGTTATTTGGAGGGGTTTTTTTTTCAGCGAAAATATCGAGGCACCAATAATTTTTGAGTTATAAGCGATTGAAAATAAAGACTTTTTCGTAAACTAATTGTAAGTCTTGTGGAAATAAAATATTAACAAAACTACATTTTCTTTAGTTAATTTTAGGTAGAGTTTACTTTAATAGAATTTTAATTTAAGGCTTAATTATAAAGATACATGATGGCAAAAATTGGGAACATGCAAAAAATGACCTCCCTCAATATTTTCGCTGAGGAAAAATCGTTTCCAAATAACCTCAGGAATCTCCCATTAACAGGTGATACGGTAAGTCTGAGACATCTTATATAAGAGTATATATTGTGTATATATAGTATATATTATATTATATATGTGTAAAAATATATCAAGTACCTGATGACAGCAGTATTGCCAAATACAACTGCAACGTGCAATGGCGTTGCACCGTGGGGCGATGATTCGTCTCGCGCCACCGCAAATTTGCGCCGATCCAAAGCGCTTTGCAGATCGCGAAGATTTCCCTCTCGCGCTGCCATGTGTACAGCATGAATTTTTCCCTATATCAAAGAACGACATATATGTATATGTTATGTATACATAATATATATTTTTTTCTGAATCTATTATAAGAATAATATACCATATAAGCTGGAACGTTATCGATGAATGCCTGGAGTTCCGGATTTCCGGATTGCCTTCCGACCAGTCGTCGACCTTCGCCATTGAGAACCAGAGCTGCTAATTGTTCCATGTTTCCGTTTTCCAGCAGGTTGTCCACTTCCAAATCACGACCCATGCTACTCTCGTTCAACTCCACTTCGGCAGGCTCCTCGTGTTCGCCAACGATGACCTGCTGTCATATTTAGATACACAATCATGCGCGCGACAGGGTGGTTCGTGGGCAATCGATAGGAGACATTAATCGCATGTGGGAATCCTATGCGAATCGATCGTCTGTCTCTTGCCGCGCCTACGCGTACGTTATGTATGCATACATAGTGTTCGTAAAAAAAGTCTGTTGATGAATGAGCCGAATCGATTTCTAGTTAAAACTTAAAGAACTGTCAAATATTTTTTCCCAGTTTATTAAAAAAATGTATTTTTTCTAATTTAAGAATATATATATATATATATATATATATATATTATTATTATTATTATTATTGAATGTAAAAGTGTTAAAAATATAAAAAATAATATTAAATTTAAAAAAATATATTACCCATGTGCAGTTAATACATATCCCAAGTATCCCAAGAGCAGACATAGATGGAGAAATCCCGGCTTCTTCTTTGTATTATACAAGAAACAGTGCAGTGTGATCGTGACAAAACAATTCAGACAGTACCTGCTCCTCGTCGACACCGGAATCGGCGGTACTGGGTTCGTTTCTATCCTCATGCTCAACATCGATTTCCTCGATCTTCGGGGATTCCTCGTCGACCCCGATCTCATTATCGGCGGCCTCAGGCCCGTCCTCCTCGTCTTTCGTCGGTTCCGCGACAGGTCCGGTTACTACGTCATCGTCCGAGGATGCCTTCTCCTCATCTTCTTTTGTTTCCTCCTCTGCCTCCTCTGTATTCTGCTGTTTCTCCTCGTTCGTTTCCTCCTCATTATTCGCCTCATCTTCATTTTCATTCGATTCTTCCTTCGGCGTCTCGGCCTCTTCCTCCTCTTCCTGCTGCTCGTCATCGGCTTTCTTAATCTGTTCCATTAAATCTCCCATATAATTCTTCGTATCATAGACCTGAAATTGCGAATTGACTCGGGGGACTTTCCTCCCCCCTCTTCTATCCGAGAAAAAAAATCTCTACCGTTTGACTACTCATTCTGGGTGTGACACTACACTTTAACCGGGATGCCTTTCTATGTCTGACTACGTGTGCGATAAGTGCGCTAAATAATTACTAATCGATATAAAGATATACGTGGTATCGATACAAAGAATGAACATTGTTAGAGGCAAGATTAAACAAGCAGAATATTGTGCGTATAATTATAAAAAAAAAATTAATAACAAATATACCTCGTCATTCGAGCCATCCTTAATCGTGGACTCGGCGCTACCGAAAGCACTGTCATCGCTGCTAATTATCTTTTTCATTCCTCGCATAGCGGCTTGTCCCAACTCTAGGATTTTCCAATCCCAATTTTTCGGATAAGTAGTGGAGGCTCGAGGTGCATCCGGTATCACCGACAAATTTGACAAGTCCACGTCTGAAGGGCGATTCTTGTAGAATGCAGCTGCTTTTTGTCTCTGATTTACAACAAAGTGGCATAAAATATATAATTATATTCACATGTGTTGATTATGTTTTTTCCTAGAGATCTAATGTAGCACACTCACGTTATCCAATTTACTCTCGTCAGCTCCGTGTTCTACCAAAAGATCGTACATGGCGCCGTCATCTTTAAGTGCAGCCGCATAATGCAACGCTGTCTTTCCCTCGTTATCCTGAGCAGCTACCGTTTCGGGATATCTTTCGAGGATTTCGCGCGCCATATCCGCATATCCCAAACCAGCGGCCTTTTAATGGAAGGGATAAAAGCGATTTGAATGTGTGCTTTGCTTCTCAATAAGTTAAAAAAGACTTATCGAGCAGCTCTCTTGAGAATATATACTTTATATACCTTATGTAAGACGTTTAAACCGTTGCTGTCCTTGCCGCACAAAACAATAGGCGAAATAGGTCCTTCAAATTTTTGCTTAAAACCTTCCAAATCATTGTTAATGACTGTTGTATGGATGTCTTTTACTGTACCCTAGAGAAATCGCAGCAATTTTATTCGATAGCTGTTTAAGCTGTTATACATTTTATGTACGTATATTGATGTCTTTAGCTTTATAAATAACTAAACACACAAGGGAGAAAAACGATTTTTTCATTTATACTATGATAATATACCATGATAAAAGGTATGGCCTCTAAAAATTTTCTTATCCGAGGATTATTGCTGGTTTCGCATCGAAGTTTGGATCCATGTCCCTCCCACAGTACATGCTGCAACTTTCCGACGTCTCTATTGTGTATCCATATCCTAATATTGGAAGGCTTGAAATCCAAATCTTGAGCACAAGAAATGTTATAATTCAAACAATATCTTGAAACGTGATTTTTTTATGTCAAGAAAACTGATATGGCGAAATTTACTCTTTGTTGTGTTAATAAAACTGATGAAGCTATTGGAAATACTTCTCCAATAATGTAATTCGACAGAAAAATATAAATATTATAAAATGTAAATATATTAGACAATTATATATAATTATCTTATTACTGTTTTAACGAATTTTGAGAATTACCTGATAAATAAATCGTAAATTGATTTTTGTTTATCGTATAATTTTATCACGAAATATATATTATATAAAAATACGATGTATACAACTTGATTCGATCTTTTTTTTACGATTATATCATATTTAATAACAACAAGCTTACTTGTTGTATTTACGAGTGGCACGAATTATTGAGTCGCGTGTTATTACAAAGACATTAAATATTTGAGAAATATTCGAGAAATCTGGTAAGTCAATAAATGCCAGGACTTCATTATAGAGTATGTGTGTACTTTTATGACAGGGAAACCTCTCGAAATATAGGAATATGTAAAAATCTTTTTAAAGACTAAACATTCTCTCAACAGATCTGTTTATCATAAAAATCTAACATGAAAATCTCGAAATATTTTATAATATACACTACTTTTCTTAAGAATTCATCACATCATATATGTCAAGGTTCATAATTTATAAACGGCTAGGTATTGCATGGTAAATGCAATATGTAGAACAGTTCTGCTTTATGTATTCGATTCTCACTGTTAAAAATAAATTCAACGGCATTCAATTCATATATATATATATATATATATATATATATATATATATCGGTACGCGTGTCTTCAGTAATAGTGTTGCATGCATGTACATACATACTATACTTAATATTATATATCATCTCAAATCATGTGCGCGTGAATGATGTGTGCAAACGTCAAATTGATAAATTTTCTAAGAAACGGAATGGAAAGGAGAGAACTGTCATATATTATACTGACACCGAGTTGCGCGTCTAAAATGCATATAGATATTGCATTACTCGGTAAAGAGCACCTGATACGCGGCCCACATTGTTTACAACTCTTTACCTGTCATACATCGACGTGTCTAATAAATTATGGCCATGATCGCGTTCGTAGAATACTATGATCACGTGAGATTTTTTAAAGGAAATTGAACGAACAAATACGAAAATTCAACAATGTGATAATTCATTTTTCATTATATCGAAAATATCATTATTTAATGTGTGAGTAATTCTGATTGCAAAGTGACAAATTTTTTATTCCAGGAGAAAAATATACGATATCTATTGGAGTATTTTCATACACGAAAGATGACACATTAAGTAATAACTAATTTTACTTCATTGTATAAACAATAGTGTGAACAATATAGTGTGTAAATTTCTTATGCAATCGTATATGAGGAGTAGACGATTGGAATGTATGTTTACCGGAAATTGCTTTGGTTGCAATCTTCGAGCTAACATGCTGAAGAATGAAGAACTAGTCCCTATCATTTTTTAAAATCGACCTCTTTTACTCGTTGACGATGAGTCGATCCATGATCCATTTACGTGCACGAAGCCGTTTCGAGGAAAACGGCTTAATGAGAAAAAAAAATCTAGTTTCTTTTCAGATAACACTATCTTATTTTGCAAGTTATTATAATTTATTTCACATTTCAGAGTTCGCATTCTGACTGTCAGTGCGATTAATATTTAAGATGCATTAGAACGAGTATATAAAATATTTCGTACGTTTGCAACTTGATGTATGTCAAATAAGAGCGTGTTGGACATAACTTGTAAACTATTTATTATAAAAAAATGAAAAAGATGACATATGTACTACATAATCAGTGCTACGATGCTTTTGAATTAATAGATCGTGGTCAATAATTTCCTGACATCTTCTAGGCATACAATTTTATAATATAACATACTCTCGAGATAAAGCTCACCATCTCGAACGAATTTGTTAGGATAATTGTTTCATCGTGTACATTTTTCCACGCAGTTTCATCATTAATCCCCAGACATTTTCAATTAGATTTGCGTTTGGTGATTGTGAAGGTCAATCTAATGTTTGTCTGTTTAATAAGAGCATGATCGGAAAAACTTTTGTTTGAAAACCATTATATTAAAAAATTTTCCAAAAAGTAGAAGAGCAAGTAGAAGAGCTTTTCCCTTTCGACGCTTATTCAAAAGTCTCACTTATTGGATTCTTCAAGAAGATAACGAACCCAAAACATCGAACTCTTAATGGAAGGAAGAAAATGACGTCGAAACATTAGACTGACCATCACCAAACGAAAATCTAATTGAAAATATCTGGGGATTAATGATAAAGCTGCGTGGAAAAAAGTGTAAATGATGAAACAATTATCCTGACAAATTCATTCGAGATGGCGATCTTTATGCGAGAGTATGCTGTAAAATTTGTGTATGCTTGGAAGATGTCAGGCAATAATTGACAACGATCTATTAATACAAAAGCGTCGTAGTACTGATTGAGTAATACATATGTAATTTTTTCATTTTTTTTCTAATAAATAGTTTAAAAGTTTATACCCAACACGCTCTTATATTAGACATATTATATTTTTCTCTTTTGCATTTAGCAGGTGTTATAATTCATGCTGGATGGACGCGCGCGCGGTAATTCCCCGTTTCGATCCGTGTCGTCGTATCGAACGTCGCAGTTAACCTTGCCTTACGAATTTATGTGTTATCGATTTTTCGCGGTCATTAGAAATGAATACGCGAGCTATAAGGTGAAGAATCTATATCCGCTAGAATATAGGAAATAGAACGAAATTATTATATATACATATAATGGCTTCGTCGCAAGGTTGCCCGAAGTTTTTTTCGAAATTGTCTTAATGACCGGCAAAATTAGAGAGAGCGAGATATGTAATATTTAAATTGATTTTATTATTTATACGCAATGTTTAATATAAGAAGTTAATTAATGGATATTTCAATATAGTTCAGCAATGCAAGCTACTTTGAAAAAGTATAAAAGTCTGATTTTTCTTCAAGCTATTTTGAAAAAGTATAAAAATCTGGCTTTTTTCAGAAAAAAAAAAAAAAAAAAACATGCATATCATGCATTGATGTAGAAAGAAAGGAAGAAAAGTATAACACTAGTCAACACTGATTTTATTGCCAATTATATTAGATTAATTTTAGGGTAACTTTGTGTCGCTGATTCCGAATATGGCACTGGTTTTCCTAGATTGGTTCTAATTTTTAAGATAATGGATACTCCATGAAAAACATAAAAATACAAACTATGTAATGACCAGGCGTAACCTATCCTATCCCCAAATCATATAAAAACTGTCTCAAATTATACAAAATATATATATATATGAAATATCTAATGGCGTTATATTCAGTAAAATAACATAAAAACAAAGTAAGTTGATTCAGATAATCACAATTATGCCAATTCGGCAAAATTGTTGTCATTTTTGGATTTAGCATCCCCAAAATACTCTAAATTTGTTCAAACATCATTGGTGATTAAACAAAAGTTTATTTTTGTTTACCAGTATCAATTGAAATTTATTTTATACATTTTTTATGATAAAATGAAGATATCTGTACTCACAACCCCTCCCTGTGCTTTTTCTTCGTCGTGACATCACTTCCGCTTCGGGTAATTCAATCTCTGTGGGATGTTCCAAGTAATATGCGGCCGGGTTTCCTTTCTTGTCGCAAATGCTAGCGTCGCATCCGCCTTCTATAAGAAGATCCCAGATCGAATCGGGATCTTTACACGCACAGCAATAGTGTAAAGCTGTTTTTCCCTCCTAAACATAATATATAGTAAAATATGCATAGGATATGATTGTTTAATTAAAATTTTCGAATTTTTATATCTTCGATATGTGTACAAGTACAAAAAAAGAGTTTTGAACAAAGATGTGCTTTAAGGGTTAAAATGCTAGGCTAGAATCGCATTTTTTATCCCGGATATAATTCCTACTGTAAGCTGACGGCTGCGAGAGAAAAACAGGTGGTTTACACTTCGTTATTATCCGCGTCACGCGATGCGGGGTCATAATAAACGTTGGCTAGAAGCACAAACTAGAGGGAACCTAGTCATGTCCCTGTTCAGAGGACTTTCTTCTCGAAAGAGTCGGCAAACATTTGCTTTGCGGTACGATTCCCCGTCGCGAAAATGGGTCTTGCGAATATCGTGAATTATAAAGGATGATTGATCGAAGTTCATGCTCATTAAGATCTATGTATATAAAATGAATTAATTAAAGGAGACATCGCTTTTGAAATAAAGACTTGAGAAAGGTTTGCTGAACTAATTGTATCGCTACATACATAAAATGGCAATCAATGCTTTTTATTATTTGATGCCTATCTTGAAGTTGATGTCCATAAGACGTTTTGACTACATAATTATTCGAGTATATATACAATTGAATTTCTTATGATACACACACATATATATTCTTCAGTTTATAGCAAAGGGATTAAGTATCTTATAAGTATATTGCATGGTTTTAAATTTTCTATGAATATTTAAAAAAACAGTACTTTTTTTTCAAGTACACTTGAAGAATCTAGATCAAGTATGTTCGGATCTTTTATGAGTACTAACTTTTATCTCACAATTCGAGTACTGCTTGTAAAAGATTCGATTGTTCACGATAGAAAGTACTTATAAGCATTATTTCGATTTTTGCAAGTAATCAATTTAAAATTCGAATATAATTGTTCTACATTACTTCGCAAAAGTATAATATATGAAATATTATTCCTTATGATTATATTATTCGAATTCTCTAGAAAATGGAACTTGATGATTGGATTTTTAAGTACATATATTGAACTTGATTCCAGCCCCTTCTTTGATTCTTCGGTAAACAGCGATTTTAAAAGAAAGCAACGTACTTTATCTCTCTGCTGCGGCGTAATAGGATAATTTTCTATGAGCCAGGCGACAATGTCGGGTTGATCGTGATAGACCGCTTTGTGTATTAAGGGTGTGCCACAAGGATCCTTGGCAATCGGCAGCTTCTTCTTCGACTCTTCGGCTATGACTTTCTGCGTTTCAGCTAAGGAGCCGCGCGCAACGGTATCGTGCACTTGAGAGATCTTCGTCTGGAGAATAAACCGGATATTATAAATATTAATCTTTATTTTCGCGATGGTTCATTAAAGGAAATCTTGCCAATTTGAAAATAGTTTCTCAAACCGGTTGAATTTTTCATGGCCACTTGGAGAAATCCATACGTGAGTTTCTTACCAAATAGTTCGGGAGTCCCTTCAGGAAGACACGAGTTCTAAGATCCAGTGAATGTTCGTCTAATAAACGCGCACCTCGACCCTCTAACACGACATTTTCCAGTTTCTCAAGTTCGCCACGTTGCAACCAAGTTTTTATGGCCGAAGAATTCATTTGAGCCTCTGTAATGACACAATAAATTCAAATTAAAAAAAATATATTAATTATAATATAAAATATATATTTATATAATTTGTAAAATATTATAACATTATAATCTTTCTGTTCCAAGCAATTTATTTCATTTTACGGAAAACATGATCGCATTCGCTATTGATAATGAAAATTAAATAAGAAACTTTTCGATATGCATTTTACAATCTATAAAGGGCCAACAGACAGAAAACAGTTACTGGTTCCTCTCTATTATTGATTCGCATGTTCTGACGGTATATTCAACCGTATTTTCGATCGCACATCCATAATGCTATACGGATTGCTATTTGATTGTCGGCTCAGAATGTAATAACGTTATTCATGACATGCGAAATCTGGCGGAAGCTTGCATAGAGAGATGTTCCGATATACGGTTCAGTAAGAAAGTATTAATATATGTGGTTGCAAAAAATTTTTAATTAGGTTTCCCGATTACTGAAACTTAGGTAATTATGCGAATTACATTTCGCAATAAACATCATATCAATTCAATTATGATGTATGTAGTTTTAATAATTATTATATTATCAATATTATTTTACGGTGATGATAAAAAATGATAATAAAAATGATTAAAAAAAGCCACGTTGAATATTACGGGACTCTAAATATTAAACTTATATATCTGTAATCGTGTGCTGACTATAATTATATAACGATGATTTATATATAAATACATTATAATTGGCGTGCTCTATCGCGTTAAATCTTGCTGGCTATTTATTTAAACGACGCGAATGCAATTAATAGAACATTTTGACTTTTCCTCTTACGAATACGATCGGTGAATTCCCTGATTCTGTATATTACGTGAGTGGAATTCAGTAGAAGAAAAATATATGTGATGTACACACAGTAGTAAAACAGTAGCAAATGATTTATGTGATTTTATTTATGCACAGACCTATGCATCTATCATCCATTATTGAATATTCATTATAATTACGTATGTTTCATTTTAATAATCACTTTAATGTCTGCCGATAAAGATTTTACATTCTAATGAAGATGCATACAATGCATTCCGATGAATATGCTTTTCTCATCTCTACTTTTAAAGTTTAAACAAAAATATGTAAATAAAAGAAAATAAATAGAACTTTAGGTGGATGTCAATATATATTATTTAAATATATTATATTTAAATTACATGATGTTGGGAAAGCAATCAGTGCATGATTTTATATACAGTTATCAGTTATACATATTATTATTAATAATTATTACATAAAATTTATGCTATCTTTTAAAGCGAAAACAAAAATATATTTTGCCAGTTTTCTCAAATCAAAAATTCATCACATATTTTTTTAATATGTCTGTTTCAGCAGATATAGAAATGAAAATAAAAGATAAATTTGATGTATTAGATTCTTAGTAGCAACATCGAAAATTTCCGACATCTACGTGTAAAATAAAACGAAAGAAGATTAGCAAAAAAAACTAAATCTCGAAACTTGGATGAAGAGGAAGTACCTGCTCGGCTCTACGATCGTCATTTTTGCATCGACGAATTAATCCGTGCGAAACGAATAATATCAAGAGACACGGTAGTGTCTCGCGCCTAGTTGAGGGCGTAGCCGACTCCCGCTTTTAGCGAGGCACCGTGTATCTTTACGCGAATCGGACAGTTCTGTATACGCGAGTGCCCCGACTGTGTCGAAGTATGTATATGGCACGCTCACACACATGCACGCACGCACACGCAAAGCTAGGCCTCGTGACGTGCGACACGAGAAAGCGTCGCACGTCGAATGAAGCCGACGTTCAGCGTCGCGACGCCACGAAGGGCGGCCGGTTTCCTGGAGCGATTCCCGCGAACGAGGATTCTCCTTACGCGGGGAGAGAGAGAGAGAGAGAGAGAGAGAGAGAGAGAGAGAGAGAGAGAGAGAGAGAGAGAGAGAGAGAGAGAGAGAGAGAGAGTCACTGGACGAATAAATAAGAGATTAAGATCGATCAAGAATTCATGTTCGCAGTTCGCGAACGACGTAGACAGAGTCATGGAATAATTTCTTCCGGGGTGGAATTGCATTCTTTCATATCGTAGATACATATATGTATATACATATAGCGTCATGTATTCGATCGACTTATAAAATAGATTAAACAATGCACATGCCTCGTGTTTATCTCTCCTTGGCTGTGTCAATAACCGCGCGATCGTGTATGACATAGTTGTCACGGTAAATTAGATTCGAGATAAGTGTAGCCTAGAAAGTTAGGTTACCAAAAGTCTGATGAACGTGAACCTTTCAATGACCTTCGCGCGCTGTATTCTTTCTTTGATAAATTATGCAGAGATAGTAATGAGCCATTCTCGATTTCGAATTTTAAAATATGTTCAAGGTCATCACCTTGAGTAATGTTGCGGAGGTTTCAGTTGGCGCTCATTGTTTATTAAAAAGTTATTAACAAAATAAGTCTATTAAAAGTGTGAGCAAGGGAGGAGCTCTGCTCTGGAAGTCTCTTCTCTTGCACCTATTCCAAAAAAATTCCAACCTATTCCAAGCCTAATTTAATTTAATAATTAGAAATGGATTTGGGTTAAATTAGAATTTTCGGGATAGAAGTGCAGGGAGCCCCTCCCTCACCCACGCTTTCACTTTATAATACATATACACACTGATATACATACATATATACACATTACGCATTTTATATAGCATCATTATTCCACTAACTCTAACGATTGTAAATTATATGTCAATAATCTTACTGATTTCAGTAAGAAAGGTAAACAAAAACAACTCTCAGCGAATGTAATACGAAAACATATAATCTATATACAGTGTCAAAGAATTACATACTATTATTCATTATACTTTCTTTGTTATTAACTTAATTGTTAATAAACAAATGATATTTCAAAATTACCGAAAATCGGGAGTGAATCACTATTTCTGCATAATTATTCTTCTTTTTCTCACCTACGCTTTTTTAGAGGAGACAAAAGGAGTTATTAAAGTTAAAAATCTTGAATTGAATTTTAGCTTTAGAGAGGACAGAGGGGTTTAATAGAAAATATCTAGAATTAGAGATATTTTTATTTAATTTCTTGGGATATTGTACCAAGAAAAATTAGGGCCCTGTCCATAACGAATCAAAGTTTCAACAAAAAATTAATTCTTCCTTTTGAAACTGTCGCACTGACATCTGCTTTTCAAGCTCTTATTTGCTTGTTAACTTTAAATATCTTTTTTTTTGTTTTTCGAAAAAATAAATTTATCGTTATACTTGTTTTCTAAATTAATAAACGTCTAAAAAATCAATTCAAAGAGAAGTAATTACTAATATTAAAATAGAAAGAGTGTTGATGTGCTATAAGCGAACGCCTATGTTACGCAATAAACTCATCAGACAGAGTGTTTTCATTATACAAATGACATACGTAGCATTATTAAAGTTGCGCGGGAAGGTCAAGAATATATAAATATGCTTCTGAAAACTGACAATGATATCTTTTTTGTAAAAATGTCAATATAACTAAATGATTATATATTTATATATTGTTTATTAATTCAGTAATAATTCATTATATTTAACATAACAAACAGAAACGAATTTATTAAATTAAAATATATATTTTCTATTAATCGAACGGAAAGCACTCAGTACTTAAAATAATCTTGGTCAATATTCTTCTGAAAGAAAACTTTTCAATGGATGTGACTTTTATTTCTCTTTCATCAGCTCCGATGTATGGTCATGTGACTAAGAAACGATTTTATCGCCTATGTATATTCAGATATATGTATTCATTTTGTCCTACTCTAATTTGCGATGTGCCCTTAGTTTTCTATTTTTTTATTTTATAATATTTATTTATTTTTGCATTACGATGCTCGATGTTAATGGGTACAGTGCAATGACACATCGATCATATGCTGCAGTTTATAAGTATCTCTATATTGTCTTGAAACGCTCTTCAACCGATTTTTAAACAAAAAATTGTAGCAAAATAATATAAAGTTCAGAAATTAAAATAACTGAATTGGTATACTAGTTTAAATATTTTTATATATTGCTTAAATAAGTGTTTTAAAATAAAATCTATAATCATTAATTTAATTTTAAAAATGAAAAAATCAATCATGCAATTTATCTATGTTTGAAGTTACTTAGAATTATGATAATCACCTTTTTGAGCGTAGCTCTCCGGATTCAATCAAGAATTAAGATATTATCGTCTCGATGATGCAGATAAATACGTCTCATATACTATTTAATAAAAATCTCCATCTTTGCTCTTTCGTGATTCGTTGAGGATCAATGATACTTTATTCGATTTGTTACTATATTGAAAGTATCTTTCTGATTTATCGTTCATTGCAAACCGTTTTTCTATCTTGAATCGGCACAAACACGTTCGAAAGCTATGAGCCACTTCGCAAGACTGACGATGTATAGTTTTCCACGTGTCCTATTCATCCAAGTTCTATATTATTTACAAGCGGTATAGTTGGAGAATATAGCTTTAGTGCGCCATATATAATGCCACGTGGAAACGACAATCAAGAACTTCTTAATGATCAATATATTTGGGGATGATAAAATATTTACCGTTCTCTGCTCATTTTCGAAAATTTGCGAGAAACATCGATCTGCGTATAATTACAATTTTATTAAATATTTAAAAATTCCATGTAAGATTTGAATAAAAAAATAAAGACCAAGTAACTTTATTAAATTTCAATGCTAATCTCTATTTCTAATGTAGCGCAAATATTATATGTATTGTATTATCGTCGAATAATCGATTCTACTACCTAAATTTATTTAGGACAATTTGTGTCCCACTTATACATATAATGCTTTGCGTAAGAAAGTGTTTTATAATGTTAGCAGTTATATATACATATATACATATAATCGATCACACGTGATGACCAATTTACGTAATAGAAGAATACACCTAACTGTTGTGTATGAAGATTTTGATTACTTTTATTTATTTGACACACAGTATTTGGGTTGGATCGAGTAAATTTTCAAACGTTAGCAAATTCCGATTGTCATTGTGATTGCAAAAGTGAGTAGCTCATGTCAGCTTTAAAAAAAAGGGACTTGGCCGTTCGACAATCAGTCAGTTGTGTCACTCAATTGTTTCAATTGCAAGGTTTAAAAATGTTCATGCCGATCTTCGCGCTTCTCCTATCTTCTACAGTTCTTGCTACCGGTAAGAGTATACGTACAATAGGTTTATTCTTAATGATTTTTATTATTGTTAAACAATCTTCTATTTTTTAATGATTATAGTTTGTAAAAATAATTAAAAAATTTTAAATTTTAATGTTTGATTAATTTGACAGAAATTTTAGACAGAAACTTCAACAGGACAGACTTAAAATGCGTAGGACGTGCTTTCCATAATGTGTCTCTTTCTGCATATTATCCCGTGTTCGGGACGAACGACAAACGTAACCACCTGGATGATCGAGGAAAAATGTTGAATACTCTCCAAGTAATTTGTAATTTGCGATAGACATATCGTGCCATTCAAAAGGCACTAAATTTACTCAATTGTTTGTTCTCTCGCACTCTACACACGTGTACAAACTCGTTTTAGGATTACCTTGATGGCCGCACTCATTACGTCACTGTCGCCGGTAATTTGAGATCCGGTATTCCGTACGGAACGAGGATATGCATAGAAGAGCTGAACGAGCGTTTTGGGAAACAAATTTCCTTACAGGTGCATAAAATTATTATGTTTGTTATATTTTTAACAAAAGTGGTAGATTATATTTTTATTTAATTTTATGTATTTTTATTTTTTTTTATTTACACATTTAAGAGTTAAAAGAAATGTATTTATTTATTCTATGTGTGTGTGTTCCCCAGATAAGAGATCAAGTTGACTGTGGAAACGATGACGTTGGAAATTATTTTTCGAAATTGGAAATTTGCGTCAGGACTGAGGAGGATACTTATGATACTTATGTCAATGGTCTCGTCACTGTTTATGTATAATAATCACATAGAGTGAAAATCATATATATCTCTCTTATAATTATATATATCTATTAACTCTTAATCAATAATAATATTAAATTATTATTTTTATAATAATAAGATATGTGTGCTTTCTCTCCCTTTCTCTCTGCATAGAATTGTATTAAATAATACTTTAAACAAGGATTGTTTTAATTTATTTTTCCAAATGTTTATTATATTAACTAGCAAAATGACATTACATAATATAAAATTATGCAAAATTATTTAACGCTTGCGGAATCGAAATTGTATGTTTATTTCAACAAATCACGCAATTGTAGTTAATAGTTGTTCTCTGATTGCACTGTTTTGTGTGTCATATTAAATAATCCTTTATTTCGCAGCTTCCGTCCAATGAGGCCACGATTGTATCATCGTGTAAAGACTGTCTCCGGGACAGGCGGTTGGCCAGGTTTGTCGATGTCCAAGTATCTTGTAGTCACTCTTTATTTCGCCATTATCCACTCCATGAGCGATCAGTCTAGCTACTGCTTGTATCGCAGCTGCCTTTGGTGTTCGGTCTAACGAATGAGAAAAGCATATTAGAGATATACGCTAAAATGTCAAGTTCTATCTGAAGATATTATCATGTATTTTATCTTAAATATCCTACTGCTGTAATCTCCAATGATACAAATTCCAATACTCTTGCTGTTGAAAGGTATGGAATGGGCACCCTTTTTGCCCCAACCACGGCCTTCGTAAACATTGCCGTCTTCGCCGACCATAAAATTGTAGCCAATGTCAGACCATCTTTTATTGTCCATATGCTCTTTCTTGAAACAAAATTCAACCAGATAAATCAGAGATTTATTATTTATTAAAACACACAAAATAAAAAGGCAAGATAAAACAGATTTATTCTATTAATAGAAGACACATTTAATCTCAATCTAAATTATTACTCGATTGAATCAGACCTGATCATTTATGCGCAGTGAAGAATTTAGATTAAAAGACTTACTATTTAGAAAAGATTCGGATCTTGCGAAATTTATTACCTGGATTCCTCTGACTTTCAACTGACACTTAGCTTGGGTCTCACAACTGGAACCAGTCGAATGATGAATGATCACGTTGGACACTGGTTTGATTTTGAGATTGGCAGTTGGTGATTTCGGTGCTCTAGCGCCCCATTCTGCTCTAGAAATAACGTTTAGATTACCTGAAAAAAAAACCCAATTATAAAAATTACTACATTGCTTAATGTGTAAAATTAAAGACTTGACTTACTTTATAGTACGTGAAAATAATCATGGCGTTCAGTTTCGATTAAACCAATTAAAAGTTAATTTGAAAACTATATAATTTATATATTTACAGAATAGAATACTTTATATCATTCGGTTAGCAATATTATTTGTCAGAGTTTATATTAATAATTACAAGAATGTATGCTTTATATGTAATAATAAATAAATTAATTCTTTTCCACTCATGAAAAATATGAATATAAGAAAATATTTACAAAGACATAGAAAAATAATAAAAACACTTCTTACGTATAAATTATTTTCATTTGTAATTATCACATCGTAATTTGAAGAAGAATTTACGAGGTGCATATAATCATTTTATTGACGTAACATAGTACATCTCGCAATCACTTTTTTAATCGCGCGAGATGCTTACACTTTTATAGTAAATTTATCATGCGAACTAACATATATCTCTCTCTATTCTACTTCGTGCAAATAGATTTAATCATGACACTCATTATAATCATTAATCAATCAGTCAACAACAATTAGTGTAAAGCCCGTCAACCACGAAGAATGATGACGGTTCAATCAATTAAAAAAAATGTCAAGTTTAAATGGAAAATGTTCATTTATCAATAACTGCACAACAATATTGCGATAACTTTATGTGCACTTCAGTGAAGTACATTTCAATGCATTAGCTCTCGAGAAATTACACTTGGATTACACTTGGACATTATTATTATGCAAATATATTATACAAATATATTATTTTATATATCAACTGTCATTAAAACTGAGAATAAGAATGACTCGCATAAATAATGGATAAATATGGAATGAGAATTACAGGCGACAATTGTTGTGAAAATCAACGTTGTCGTCGTCGTCGTCACGATGTACATTTTAACTTGCAAATCGATGAACTGATGCCACACATGACAGTTTCCATACAATATATATATGTAAGTCCCCTAAAGATGTGTTACGTTCGAAACATGATCTCTGACCGTATAACCGATAAGCAAATGCATACATATGTATATGTATGTACGTATGTCGTATACATACAGGTATATTAGCAATATTCTTCCAACCGGACTTCCCCATGAATTTCTAGCTAATCTGATGATTTATTTTACGAGTTACGAAAGAAGTAGACTTAATGAGAATTCCAGTATCGATAATGTTGTTCGATTTGTATCTGACAATGAGAGAAGGAAAGAGGAAATGCGTTGTTTTATTTATCTCTTTTATTATTACATTTATAATTCTAGATGCGTTTTATTTTTAACAATAATTTTTATTTATAACAATAATTTGGGACAATTGATAATGGAAGATTTAATTATATATAGTGTGTATATACGATATGTATAATTATTTAAATTTACTATTATAAATGGAAATAGCTCGTACAATATGTTTCACGAAATATATACATATTTATTTTATTGTTCACGCAAATATTGATGTTATACCTATATATAAAATGTCTAAGCATACAAGCGTAATGCAAGATAATACTAATGGTTACTTATATTTTAAATATTATAATTATATTAAAATATTTATTTTATTATCTCAAATATTATAAATATTTGCGTACAAATGTGAAAATAATAAATACAGAAACAATATATCTCGCTAATTATTTGTATGTGTTTAAGAGAAACATACGTTTTTAGGAAACAATAACAAACCAGTCGCATTGATACTGATCTATCAGTACTTAATCTGACGTATGCAGAATTAATATCGACAAACATGTAACACGACATTTCGATTTGTTCGTGTTTTGATCGAAGTATCGATTAACATAAACGGCGAAACGCGCTTAAAAATTTGCAACTATCAATATCTTATCTCCTTTGAACTTTGTTCGAAAAATATTGTATGATAATGAAGCTGCGATTATATTATGTTATGCGCGATACCGATTATCGTGTCCGAAGAACGATGTTCTTACAGCGGGCATCCCTAAAAGCTGATCAATCTTTAGATTGATTAATAAATTGATATCTTATTTTTTTAGATGTAAATAATCTCTTACTCGGGAACATTTAAATAACCTGTTTTTTCCTGCGTTAAAGAGTAGTTGATCGAAATCACAAGCAGAACAATTTTTCTGAAATCTACATATACATATACATATATAATTTTCATGTAATTTTGGAAAAGCAATTTTGATCATTTTTGTCATTGTATAGATCGAAACATTATTTTTCTAAAAGATATAGATATGCATTCTGCTATTCTCACGCAATATAAATTCAATCGTTCTGTCTAATGTCCATAGTTGTTATATTACAGCGCATATGCATGAAAAGATTTTATCGGGAAGATTTCAATCTGTATGAAATTAGTTTCCTCACAGGTAATCATGTGCATTAATTTAATATTTAAATTACTATCGTCGTTAATGAAATTTTCGAAGGCCGTATGACTTTAGGGAATAATTATTGTAACGAGTATATGTAAAAGTACAACTCGCACGCGAACCGAGACGAGAATTGATCTTGTTCATTAAACTTAAACGAGAAAAATATTTATAGCGCTTAATAATCATTAATTTAATTTCTGGAAGTTTAATAATTTGATAATCTGCCTAGAACTATACGTCCGAGAAAATTGTTTTTACGAAACGAAGAAAAAAGATATATGTGGTTATATATATAGCATATCGAAATAGTATTAAACAACATAAGAGAGCGGAATTCAATTATTTTTTTTTTAACTCCACATTATCTTTAAACTTAGAAGAGAAAGTTACTACTATAATTATATGAAAATTTATCGCATTTTTTACATTTTTATAAAAGATAGAAATATATAGAAAATTGATGTAAAATAAAAGATCAGATTTTTTTACCTTCTCATCTTAATGAGAATGATCTAATATGTAGTATTGTATTTATACTCTCTTCTGTTATCTCAAATCTTCATTTTATATATGTATGGCTTAGGATTCAGTATTATTGCGACCTATTTGACGTCGATCCAGAAATGTCGTCATAAAGTGGCATTCGATGTGCTGTTTTCCTCTACGCTATTATCTCTTTGCAAAATTGCGTCCGTCGTGGTGATGGGCGAACGAATGGGTATCGGATTCGCGGTCCAGCGAGGAAGGGTAGTCACGTATTCGTAAAAAGTCTCGCCAGGGCACTCCGTGTTCCGCGCCTGTCGATGACCGAGCACGTGGTATTTGTCGCTTATCTTGCCAAGTGAAATCCCGCAAGCTATCAGCGCGTTCAACGTCTTCAGGGCGGCCGCGTTCGGGAGAAAGTCTGCGAAATCATATATTTACATGCGTCAAAGTGAATATTTATTGACGCAAATCCGTTCATTTTTTTTACAAAATAATATGTTTCGAGGAATATGTTCTCCACACATTATTTTACAAATATGAAAGACAAATTTTTTTCTGTTTCTTTTGTATAAAATAATGTGTGGAACATATTCTCCTTGAAATATTAAAAGAAATTAATTTAGAAATAAATAAAATAAAATTAATTTGAAACATAATATACCTATATAATTTATCTTTGACTTTGATCCATGTAATATAACAGTTTTTTAATTTACTGTTTTTAACAAGAGAAAAAAAAATTTGATAGTTAATAATTTTAATAAAATTAATAATTATAATAGACAGTTTATAATTTTTAATTGATCTTTTAATAAATAAAAATTTCATTATTTTAAACCAGACAAGGTGTTTTTATAGATTTTTGAATGCTGAAAGTTAATTTTCATCAGCACAACAGGTTTCCGAAATAGTTGAGGTTTAATATGCAGAAAATGGCTTTTTTGCGATATTTGAAATTTTTTTGTAAAGATTAACATTATCTGGAAATTCTGATCAAATGTTATGTATGTTATTGTTCATCCTCTATAAAATGCATTTTTTTTATTTCGATATCTTACAATTAGTTATATTAAGAAGGATTTGAATACAGAGTTTTGCTGAGATAGTATTTATTCTATGATGAAGTTATATAATTCTACTCATAATTTGCAATTTAGAACTATCGATATACATACACAATGTAACTTATCGTGATAGATTCCAAATGTATATTTATACATATACATATAGGATGTCTCATTTGAATTGCTCACCTTGAATTTTTTGAAACAAATGCATTTTCGTTTCAGACAAAAGTTGTATGATCTAAAGGAGGACAAATAATAATAAAATCAATTTTGGAAAAATAGTTTTTTTTCTAAGAACCTTTTTTCTTCAAAAAGCATTTTCATATGAGTAGTCTACAGCTTTAATTTTTCATAACATGGACCAAAAGTAAGATATTGAAATAAAAAAAATGCATTTTATAGGGGATGAACTATACATTCAATACATAATATTTGATCAGACTTTTCAGATAACGTTAACCTTTTTTTACAAAAAAATCTCAAATATCGCAAAAAAGCTATTTTTATATATACATTAAACCTCAATTATTTTGGAAATCTGATGTGCTAGTAAAATTTGGTTTGCGACACCGTTTTCAGCACCCAAAAATCTATGAGAACCTTTGTCTGGTTTAAAATAATTTTTGGCTGTAAACTAGTGTAACCATTAATTTTTTCAGAATGAAAAAAATTATTTTTTTTTATATATTTAGTCGGTGATATTGCACAATCTCAGTGATATTATAGTAAAATATATTAAGTACCGCTGAAGTGTCCCAGGATGCATATGCCGATGCTTTGGGTGTTGTACCCAGGTGCATGCGCGCCAACATAATTCCAGCCGCGACCTTCGTAAGCGTTGCCATCTTCGCCGATGAGGAAATTATAGCCGATGTCCCACCAGCCTCGATCATCTATGTGGAAGTTCTGGTAGGATCTAACGATCGCGGAGCACGACTCCTGGTCTCGACAGTACTTAGGTACACCGCCATGATGAACTACCACATACGGGGTTGGTGTCACTGGCAGTATCTGAAAATCGAGGTGTTTCCTGGCCCTCCATTCGCTTCGACTGACGATCCTCGGGCACTCTGGATGGCCAAAAATCATCCGACATTCTCAATAATATATTCCCTAGTTTTATTCTTCAGAAATTAAATGTGCCCACAAGAGTAATATTGAATGATTTACATGTAAATTGATACGCGATTTATTAAATTTTTATTAATAAATAATTGACAAAGAAATATTCCGCGCGGACTTCAAAAGAGCACCTTTATAGAATAAAATACATTGGAGACCTCAATATTTCATTCGAAATCTATGAGTCAGCTAATAAGTTAGTAAACACGTTTTCAATAATTAGTTGCGCAATTACAAATGTATTTCCATCAATCATAAAATAATTTTCGGTCCGAGCACTTTGCATTCCTACAAGTGTGGAAATTTTTACAGGAAAGACATAAATAATTATCGAACTGCGCTTGTCACAAGAAGCGCGCATAATTGCTCGCTTTATACCTATTATACCTCGTATGTTTTACCTCGAAAAAAAATATATTACTTTTTTTCGATACAGTGGCCAATAAACTTATCGATATGACGCGGGTAGTTTAAAATATAATGTTTACGAGAATATATAATCAATATATACCAGGTGTTCAAAATAAAACGTTACAAATTTTTATCTCCAAAAATATTGTTTCTAGAAAAAAATATTTCAAATAAAAGTTGCAGTATTTCAAGGGGGAGATAAGTTGATGTTATAGAAATGTTTGTAGGAGAAGGTTTTCAAGATTATTTTAAGGTCAACTTGATTTTTTTAAATAGAATTATCCTAAATATTTTATGTAAATAGATTCCTTGTAACATTCTGCATAAAAAATTATAAGGGTAAGATAGTCAAAAATCGAACGGTTCACGAGATATTTTATATTTTAACATTAACATATTTTGACGTAAAATACAAAATATCTTATAAATTATTCAGTTTTCGATAATCTTACCTTAATATTTTTATGCATAGAAAATCGAGACCAATTAATTGGTGTAAAGAAAACGCATAGTTGTTTTTAAGAAAAATATCTAATTTGCAACATATATTTTTTTTTTTAATAATTATGCGTTTTCTTTACACCAATTAGTTGGTCTCGATTTTCTATGCATAAAATATTAAGGTAAGATTATCGAAAACTGAATAATTTATAAGGTATTTTGTATTTTATGTCAAAATATGTTAAGATGTAAAATATCTCGTGAACCGTTCGATTTTTGACTATCTTATCCTTATAATTTTTTATGCAGAATGTTACAAGGAATCTATTTACATATAAAATATTTAGGGTAATTAAACATCCATTAAAAAAAATCAAGTTGACCTTAAAATAACCTTGAAAACCGTCTCCTACAAACATTTCTATAACATCAACTTATTTCCCCCTTGAAATACTGCAACTTTTATTTGAAACATTTTTTTCTAGAAACAATATTTTTGGAGATAAAAATTTGTAACGCTTTATTTTAAACACCCGGTATATTATATATATATATAATTAATAATAATTAATAATATTAATAATGCACAAAAATATAAATAATATATAAATAATTAATAATATAATTAATAATTAATAATAATTTATAAATATATAAATAATTTATAACAAAAACATGTTTCTTATTTTTTATTCTTAAAAATATACGATAGAAGGTGTAAACAGATTTTCGAATTTTCAAATATAGTCTACTTTTTTATATACATATTAATTTGTTTACGGAAGCGTACGAATTTTTATATTACATCACGTTAGCGCATGTTTTTCTTTTTTAATCACTGATTTGTCTTACTTTTATTTAAAACGTCATAATGAGACATTAAAAAATTGTATATGCTAGTCACTGACATCATAGGATAGAATAATTGGAAATAAAGGTAAAATTTGCGGAGCTGTGACGTCACGCATTTACAATATCTTTTGTATCTAGACGCGGAATCTTCACTATGGCAACTTTTGATTTGCATGCAAATAAGAGATGCATAAGTTAAAGTGCATGCTAATGGGAATTCCAAAGATTGTAAATCTCTTTGAACTCGCCGACGACAGAATAAGAATTTGGCACGGATGATTATCGATGTATATGCTATTTTATGCTATTATCATACATTATTATACATTATACGCTATTGTGCATTATATGCATTTAACACTGTTATCACAGATAACCGATCGAAATAAATGCCACACATTGAGATGTTTGTTGAAATTTATTTTTTAGTTAAAAACAATTAGAACCATTAATACTATTAAAAAGGCTCAACATATAAAAAGATCGTAAGTGTCAAGAATCACAAGATATTTTAAAAAAGCTACTATACGCTCGAGATAATAATTTATTTATTAAAAATATAGAAAATAAAGTTGCTCTTTAAATTTATTTAATTCGTGTGTTATATCATATCTTTTTTCATAAATGACAACTACATTTTCTTCACTATTAATAGTGCTCGCGTAATTTTGTTCAACGAAAATTAGCTTGGAAAATATACCTATTTTTTATTTAAAGTGTTCTATTTTTTTTTTAATGACTTACCAGTTGCATTGACAAAATTCATGCTGTCAATGGGAACGGCGAGTACCAGGTGTTCGAAGACACTGACAATGAGTAAGATGCACAGCACGAATCTGATGAGGTGAAAGAACGACCTCATGATGATTGACACCGTTACAGCGCGTGTCAAAAGTAAAACTGAGTGGGCATCGTCTAATCGCGTCCGCTTTTAAACGAAAAACCGAACGACAGCCGGGAAGTCCCTCGAAGAGAAATCGCGCGTCGAATCAACCCGTTTTGTAGGTCCCTCAACCCTGGTCCCCTCTTCTTCATACGTTCGTCCACAACAACAGCAACGACGACAAGGAGATGAAAATTCTTGTCCGTATCGACTCTGATTATGATCGAAAGAACGCGGAATCTATAAAAAAAATCGAACGCGCGATAAAATACCGTGAGATTGATAAGATCGGCGAAATGAATCATGTAACATGATAATGAATTATATCTGACCGTGAAAAATAATTATGTCAAAAAAGAGACATAAGAGAAAGTTTATATAACAAGTTTATATATTAAAAAAATTAATACGTGATTAATCAAATACATCTTTTTATGTGTTTTTATATCTTAAAATAGAAAGAACATAAATAAAGAAAAATAAATAATTTATTATCTAAAAATGGAAAGATAATTTTATATTTACTTTAAATAGCTTATATAACATGACTATTCACGTGTTAATAAACGCATTATAATTTCACGTTTATTATTTGTATGGCATAACAAAAGGAAAAAAATATTACAGAGAAGTCTTAATTCAATACAATCGATTTTATTAATTATATATAATTGTGTTTTTCTTATTAATTACGTCATTTGTTACGTCGTTTTTCGTTTTTCTATGTGAATTAATGTTTACGTTGTGACATACTTGATTCACACAACGTTATCAAGCTAGATCATGAATTCTCGATAAATAACGGTATCTAGGAATTACATAGATGAATCAATGATGACGATGATTATATAAAATTCTACTTAGTAAACTGGCCTTTCATTAATTTTTTGTCACCTCATTCAGCGATCGAGTTTTGACTAGAAATAATTTTTAATGTCAGAGCAAAATTTGTTAAGATAATCACATGTTATATATTATTTCTTACATAAATGTTATATAAATAATATTGATTAATTATTCTTCTTATGCAACATTCGTGTTTGCTGTATATACGTAAATTGTGTGTGATCTATAGGACATAAGAAATAATACTGTATAATATAATAAAATATATAATATATAATATAATAATATATATAATATAATATAATATAATATAATATAATTAATATAATATAATATAATATAATAACATATAATAATATATAATATCGGGTGTTTAAAATAAAGCGTTACAAATTTTTATCTCCAAATATATTGTTTCTAGAGAAAATGTTTCAAATAAAAGTTGCAATATTTCAAGGAAAACACAAGTTGATATTATAGGAATGTTTATAACGGTTTTTAAAAGCATCGCTTTAATAAATTTATTTATTCAATAAATTTATTTATGAAAAAAATAAAATAGATAAATATATCGCATATCTATTCGACATGATAGCCATTCCATTAAGTTACACGGCAGAATAAAATATGTGTTGACAGGCGTACAAATTTGTTCTCTTTCTCTGTTTGAAATAATGTAAGAGTCAATAAATAACGAGTGGATAAATCATTACCCGCGTTTATCAATGATTCCGAGATAAGGGCTTATTCAAAGTCGTCGATTGGTGACAAATATTTTTTTATTTGCTCATCATAATGCGCTGTCATAACTGTCGACTAATTGTTTCCTGCGATCAGCCGTCATATCTCTTATGTCATTGTAGGTTGTTTCGGCCGAAAGAGCGATTCTGCTTCCTGCATTAATATAACCCACATCACAAATAAATCTGTTACATTTAATGTTATTAACAACACCCGCATTTCGGGATTTACATGTGCACAGTTTTGATAATAATTATTATCCTGAAAATAGGCACGAGATATAATTACCGCGAAATACGATAATGATCAAAGAAAAAAAAAGACGAAAAAACGCAGAATAAAAAAATCATCGTTTCAAAAAATTATGATAAAATCGCCAGTTACTGACGCAGATGCAATAGCGCTGTTATCATAACAATAAGAAGTGGCGGACTCTTTTAAAGAACTGTGAATCGTACAATTGTCATGAACTGATTACGCAAAACAATTACGAAAAAGCGATGTTGTAATAACTACTCAAACGATAAGATATAATATCGATTAACGTAAACGATTAATGTAGCTAAGCGATATTTATACAATAAATTGCAATATTAGAAGGTTTATACTGTGGTTGTAATTACCATTTTTATTCTTGTGTAAAAATGAATAAAATTAATTATAGTTTGAATAGAATAAAATAGAACGCTATCATAATTTGATATTAAATTGAACAAAATTGAAAAATGTATTGTTTCTTTTTGCGACAATATTATTGTAAGAATAATCAATTATCAGGATTGTATGGATCAAACAAAAAAAGCGTGATTAGATCGACAGAAAAAGTGTGTGGTTAGTAATAGTTTTTATTTAGAAAGTTATCAGATTATAAATATCGGGTAATGTGATAAACTATATATGTATACTGGAGAATTGTGACAAATAATGCTTCGTGTTATAGAAAAAGTAATGAAACGTTACTCGTTGTAATAATTTCACAATAAAATATCGGCCTTGAATACATTTTATTGTTGTGCAAATGTATTATCGCAATAGAGAATAAATTTCTGCTAATCAATAAGAAATAGACAAAATAGATATAAACAATATATAAATATATTGTGTGAATATCAAATAATTGAAAGCTGTTAAAATTCCGTCAATGAATTTTTATTCAAGTTTAATATAACTTCTTAATATAACTTCTTTAAAGATATTACTTTATTAGTTTAGTTTGATATTTAATATATTAATCGCACTGCTCGCCTTTATGTATTGCAATAAAACGATATCGATATTCTCAGCAAAATATGCTATTATTTCTTGTGAAGAGAGAAAAAGATGAAGTTTCGCTTTATATCATGTAATCTTTAAAATTATATAATATTCCTCTTGGAATTATCCAGAAATTATACATCTATCTACTAGATGTCATGATTTTCAAGCAATTCAAGTTCAATAAGTAATTTAGCAGGTTTCTAACTTATCATCGGAGTAAATCAGATGTCCTAAATGTATATCGAGGTTATGTAAATGTTGGTAATCTCATCCTAAGTGTAATACTTAAATTTTATCAAACGTGTAACTTTTTGGTTTCACATCTGAAATTTTGTGAAGAATGTTTAAATTTGAATTTACAAAAACCGCAACTGACGCTAATGAAGGTATGATCAATTCTACTTTTATAATAACTAGAGAGGCACATGTGTCTATTCATAATTTGAGGTTAGAGTGTCATTGATTTGTTTTCCCGCGAAAATTCGACTAATATATATAAATTTACATGAAACATTTGTCCATAAAAAAATTCAATTTAAATAATTTTAGAAGCTAATAAGAAAGATGAATTAGAATGGATTCCTGCCTCTAAACTCGAAATAACGTCTGAACAAATTGAAACGAAATATGAAACAGATTATTATACAGAGACAAAAGTGTTTCCTGATTATAATATAAAGTTAATTCGCTCCGATAAAGTGGTGAAGGATTTGAGCAAGTATAACTGTCAGAATATTATTGAGGCTGAGACACAGCATTCCGATCTTATTCCAGCAAAGTATGAAGGTGATTTTTAAATTAAAAATTATTTAAAATAATTTCCTTAAAACTAATTGAAAAATTAGATTTTGTTTAAATTCCTGTGTGAAACTTATTGATATGTACATTAAAAATTAATGATGCAATATTAAGGCGGATTAAAAATCTGGGAATGCACATTTGACTTGGGTCAGTACATATTGGAAAAACAAATCAAACTGAAAGATAAGCTTGTCATGGATTTAGGATGCGGAGTCGGCTTGATCGGCCTTATCGCTCTTCTCAAAAATTCCACGGTCCATTTTCAAGATTATGTTCGTATAATTTATGAGCGTCGTATTGAAAAAATGGGCTATGATTGACGAAATAATTTTTGTAGAACGCAGAAGTGCTAAGATTTGTAACAATTCCGAACGTGCTATTGAATTTTGACGATCGTGCAAATATACTTACAAAATGCGAATTTTATGCTGGAGATTGGGCTTCCTTTGCGACATTATTCGACGATGATGAAAGTAGGAAATACGATTATATCTTTACGAGCGAAACGATCTATAATCCAGATAATCATAAAAAGTTATATGAGATTTTAAAGAGAAGATTAAAAATTAATGGCGTTGGGTGAGTACATTATAGGAGATTTCTCATTTTTATAGTTTCAAAACAGACAATTATCCCATTAGATTCGTCGCTGGGAAAACCTATTATTTTGGCGTAGGTGGTGGAATGAGACAATTCGAGGATCTCGTATCGAAGGACGGATGCTTCGATGTAAAATCGGTGTCGATAGATAAAGATGGTGGGTGATTAACGATAATTATAGATATATTTTTTCAATTCAACAATATATCAACTATACACATTTCAGGAGTGAACAGAGAAATCTTGAAACTCACAAGAAAATCGCATCAAGAACATCACATACTTGGTGTGTAACATTATTGTCTTCGTGGAAGTATGAGGTATCGGCTCGGAATGTTGCAGTAATTAACACTAGCGCGATTCTTCCGAAGATTCGTTGACCATTTTATACATATAAAAACTGTTCAATCTCGCATCTTTCCTCAATAAATACAGCGATTTTTTCTACGGTGAAAGTCTTTCGTAAACCCACCCATTTTCTCCTTTATACACGAGTATATTATCTATTTTCTCATTCGCTTTTGGATATCTAAAACGAATCCTGTCGTGTAGACGATCACTCTGACCTTGCCAGAACTCTACAGAATGCGGTACAATGAGATAACCGCCCCTGAAATGAGTCATTAAATAGGAATGATAAAAATTCATAAGCAATTTTTATGAGTAAACGATAAACGAAGATAATCTAAATTGACACTTTTCAATTCAATAAAAAAATTTCTCTTGAAAAATTCAACTCAAATTTCATAAACTACATTTTTATCTACAAAATGCTTTTTTTTAAATTTTCTTACGATTTTTTTGACCAAGTTACATGACTTTAAAACTATTTGTATTTCTTATAGAACGAGGAAGATAAACAAATTATAAAAAATCATCGATCGCGCGTTAAAGTTGAAACTTCAAACTTCAAAATATTTTTAAAATTTTTTGTCTGTGATGATTTTTCGCCAAGTTTCAACGGTTCGTAAATAGTCTAAGTTTGAGAATATAAAAAGTATTTCCTATCTTTTTTTTTTTTTTTTTTAGTAGTATATATTAATTATAATTTTTAATTATAATGTTACTTACCAGCAATCAGGCCTTTTAATTTGACCTTCTGGGAATTTTGCGAGCAGCTCTCTTTCTTTTACAATGAGAGTCTGCCTACTAGCGATCACGCTGCTTTGTTTGCTGGCAGAAGATCCGATTTGATTTGCATATGGTCTGCTTTGAAAATAACGGTCCGAATCTTCCGCTGACGTTTTCTTCGCGATACCTTCGATACGTATCTGAAATAATTGATAATAAAATATCAGAATATTCTATATAATTCTATATAATAACGAAACAAGTAATTAAAGAGCTCTGTTAGAGAAGAAATAATTATATTTATAAAACATTGAATTTCGTACGCTTCGTCTAAGAGATTCCCAGTAGAAGGTTAGCGCGACATGCGGATTTTCGGCCTAAAAATGAACCAAGTAATGCAATTTTCGTTATTTGTTTCAATGTTCATGTAAATGTTAATTGTCCAAACTTACTAATTCACGGCCTTTTCTACTGTCGTAATTCGTATAAAACTTGAAGCCTTCCACGCCAAAACCTTTCAACAGCACCGCGCGTAGAGATGGTACACCGTCCCTGAAACGATTGCGAATCATGTTATGTTCGTATTTTCAAACATAATTGTGTTATTGAATGTTATTTGTGCAATTTTCACAGTTTATTAGCATGTGGATTGGCTCTTTTTTCTCTTAAGTGAATGATATTTTACTTGATAATTGACGAACTGTTAAGGATGTATGGAAGATACAATTGGAGATAAAAGTATCAATGCTATTCATCTTATAGAAAATTGCTATAGTTTAATGTTCTAACTTTTAACTGTTTCCAGCGTTGACACAATCGAATGCTCAGAAATCGAAGAAAAAGCCGGAATTTTTGACAAATTATTGTTATTTTCTTCTAAACGGTTTAGTGAATGTTAATGTACGAGGCGCGTGTTTTAAGTAAGGTTTGTTTGGAAATAAAAAGAAGATCTTAACATATAAAAATACTTTATTATAGCCAAAAAATTCTATAAGCTTACTTTATTTTTCCACATAATCACCATTGACTTCCACGCATTTTTGATATCGTTTCAACAGTTTCCTAATTTCATTGTCGTAAAAGTTTGTCGCCTGTGTTTTGAGCCAGTTAGTATACTGCTGTCCTTTAGTTCGCCTTTCATTTTGTTCTTTAGTACGCTTTAGGAAATTGAATAGATAATTCTGAAACCGTAAATCGCTG
Organism: Prenolepis imparis; assembly: GCF_030444845.1. Classification (NCBI taxonomy): domain Eukaryota; kingdom Metazoa; phylum Arthropoda; class Insecta; order Hymenoptera; family Formicidae; genus Prenolepis; species Prenolepis imparis. The sequence goes on from NW_028141160.1 coordinate 6,172,311, forward strand.
ATTTTCAATAATTTTTGTATTCACTTCTTCCATTAAATATTCTGTCATCACTGTTGGGCGACCGCTACTCTTTTCGTCATGAACATTTATTCGTCCTTCTTTAAACAAACGACACCATTGCCTAACTTTACTGTCACTCATAACATTTGGACCATAAATCTCACAAAGTTGTCTATTCAATTTCCTAACGACGAACTAAAGAACGGCGTTACTACTTCAAGACACAGGCGGCAGATTTTTAAGACAATGGAATTAGAAAGCTATTGAAATGATGTCAAAAATGCATGGAAGTCAATGGTGATTATATTGAAAAACAAAGTAAGCTTGTAGAATTTTTTTGGCTATAATAAATTATTTTTATTTATCGTTAAGATCTTTTTTTTTATTTCAAAACGGACCTTACTTAGAAAAAGCGCCTCGTAATTTTGCAACATTGTTTCTTAAAGTTCCAATTATATATATAAAAAATTTTAAGTGGTACTATTTCTTGGATATTTTTAACTTAATATAATCGATCATAGCAACAAATTTTCATAAGATTATATGTAAAACTAGTGGAAATTTAAATTGCAATAACTTTTAAATGAGTTAGTGAATTAAAGCCACATATTTTAACAGTAGCTTTAGTATCAAAATAGAAACGATCTAATTTTTATTTTAATTTTGTATACCATTTTTAGCTGTTTCTCATACATTCTTAAATATTGTCTATTATATTATATTTACAGATAAGTTTTGTTTTTCTCATATATATGTTTATATATTCTTTTATACATTTTCTGATGTATGTTTATATATTTTATTTTATTATAATATTGTGTATATTTTCTAGAATTAAAAATAATTTTTTAAACTATTACCTCGTTGCTGTCGCGAGAAGCATCGCATTAGGCTCTAAAATTTGCGGAGTATTGCATACTTCTTCGAACCATGCTTTGAATTGCCCAATAGGTTCTTTACTAATTAAATTATTTTCCGTGAATGTTTCGTTTTTATTTTTGTATTTTAGCCGCATATCTGTGGAAAAAAGTGTACCAAATTTAGACTTTATACATTCAATAAATAATTTTAAAGCAAGAGAAGGCAAATATTCAAAAATTTTAGAGAAAAAATTATTTAAATATTTTGTTAATTTTTATTTTTGATTATTAGTTTTATATTATAATTATTATTGATTAATCGTTATTTTATAAAATGTCTCGCAATAATATAATTGATAAGAAAATGTAATTCTATATGCCAAAATAAATCTTGATATAGTAAAAAAACTAATAAGAATCAAATTGTAGGTGTTGTAAATATTTATGCAATTATTGCGCATGTGGTTATAAAACTATTTAGATATCTTGTATATACATATATAATTATAATAATATTTGGAATTTTTTAATTTGGAATTAATAAAGATTATACATCTATTTGCCATAATACAAAGTTAGAAGCACGATACAAAACTGATAATTACGATAGTTATTGATTCCTACCTCCTATGTCAACGGCATAATTCTCGTTTCGGAGCGACATGTTACTACACACTTGTATGCCTGGTTGCGGAACAGCTGATGACTATCGACTTTCACCAAAAACGGAGCGCGACTGACACACTACCATATATATATAGTACTCCTTTGGCACGTTTGCGCATGCGTTTATAATAACGTGCCAAAGTACACTAACGTAAACGAGAGAGAAGGTATCGTCTGCACCGTAATATTTTCGCTCGTTTCTCTTTATTAGGCCCGTTCTACAATACGTCGTATGTCGCAGTCGGATGTCGGAACGTAAGTGATGGTCCAATGAGAAAATTTCTTTTTCGAAAACGAAATTTTCTTATTAGACCATCGCTAAGGCCCTGCGCACAATAAAAAAAATATTAAGAATAAATATTAAATATTAGGAATAAGAATAATTTTAAAATAATAAAATCGAAAAAACTCTCGATATAAAAATACAAATTTATAAGTATATAAAGGACTAGTAAGGGCTAATAAACTAGTAAGAGTCCTTTATACCTGAATTGAATTTGTATTTTTATATCAGAGTTTTTCCGATTTTATTATTTTAAAATAATTTTTATTCCTAATATTTAATATTTATTCCTAATATTTTTTCTATTGTGCGCAGGCCCTTACGTTCGACATCCGACCGCGACATACGACGTATTGCAGAACGGGCCTTAGCTAGCAATATAGGGAGTACTATATACATATATGCACACTACTGACACACAGGGCTGATAGTGCGCATGTCTGTGTCAGTTGAAGCACAAAATGGAAAAAAAGAATGGTTATGCAGGCTACGGACCTGATCCATGATGTAGGCAATATATCATGTTATCTTGATATAGTATGCATGTATGTATGTACATAATAAATGTAGTATATATATGGTATATAGTAAATTAACTCTTTCAATAATGACAGAAATTGCACGTGGTAGATTTCGCAGTAACGAATTATAATAAGCTATTTGAAACATCTTGAACAATGTGATATTTATATTTTCTTGAGATACTGCCAAAAATTAGAAATTTATAAAAATTTAAAGAACATTACATCGATATTTTTTATATTCTAGAAAAGTTTTTAAGAGTATAAAAAATTTAATTATTGAGGTTTGAGAAGCTGTTGCAAGTCTCCGGGGTTCCAAAATAGCTATCTAATAATCCGTCATTGAGACTAGTTTTCTATTCTCTCATTAGATGGCGCTCATAAAGCGCCATCGACGAATCTCGTCGAGATATATAGAGGATATACTTTTATGTAACATTATCACATACATAGATAATATTTGTAATTAGATAGTGTTATATTGATACTGATCTTAACATTTCTAAAAATAGTCCAATGAATAATACTACAATAACTTTTTATTACATAAATCTTTTTTATAATTAATTCTCAGCTATTAATATAATAAAGTTGTAAATTGAATTGAAAAATTGCAATAAATGTAAATAAATTGTGATGTGACGAGTTATTATAAATAAATTGCGATATGACCTATTAAGATACTGCGATTTCGTGATATGAAATCTATTGCAGTTCGATAATATACTGATCACTATATTATACGTAACATTTTTAAAACGTATCGCAATCATATCTTTATCTGTTAAAAATCAAACGCAATCGCATGCGTTGCAAAGTCTTAGGGCTAGTCTACAATAGAGTCGTAAGGTCGTAAACGTAAGAAATTGACCAATCACAGTTGAATTCGAGGAGAATAATCGACTGTGATTGGTCAATTTCTTACGTTTACGACCTTACGACTCTATTGTAGACTAGGCTTTATTGATTTAAAATTGATTCATTTTAAATACAGTGATACTGATATTTATACCATTATTGAAAGTTAATTTTATATATATGTATATGTTATATGTATAAACTTATAAATTCCTACATCTATGTATTTACAAAATTAACAATCGTAACTTATTACAAGATTATAAAATATAAATTAAAAATTGTATAATATATATATTTTCTTCGAAGAGAAACACACATTGTTTGTGTTGTATTTTCTTCTGAAAAATTTCTCTTGCGATTAATTTCGCACGATTTTCAAATTTTGAATAATAAAGTCTCAACGTAAATAATTTAAATATATCTTTTCTGACGGCGGGACTATAGAATATTCGAGATCGCCGTGAATATCTAAGCCCCTGCCGCTGGTAGTGAATTATTTGGCGTGATCACAGGCACTTGGATCATTCCGTCACTTTTCGCGTTTTCGAATTGCGCGCCATGACTTGTATTCGCCGTCGCAGGTGGTGTGACGGTGTTCATCGGTTTGGAAACTCTTTCTATTTTCGCGGTGCGCTCGCGACTCGTTTGATTTACATGATTTTGTATTGTTTCGTTCGCTACGATCCGAGCATCGATCTTTTTCGAGAAGATTGTGTGGCGATCATTGGCGATCGTACGCACTCGTAACCGTCGACGGCGCATTCTGTTCGCAATCGTACTATTCCCATTATTTATTTTAATCGTGGTGTTACTCGGCATTACGATCGTGGTCAGGATTGTCTCGTTCAAACGACGATTCTCGCTGTTATCGGCAGACGCGAACGAATCCGTACAATTTGGCGGAGGTTCCCCATGCAGATATGTGATTGGCCAATGCCTGCTGTAACCGGGATCGTGTCGATAATCGGGACGATCGTATCGATAATCGGGACGATCATGGTGATCGTCGCCTTCGATCATTGGACGGATCGGTCGCGGACTCGGGAGATAGGGGTAATATTTCTCGCTGCAAGGCCGCCATTGGTCTTCTGACGATCCCACGTAACACCTGTAAAATTGATTTATTTGTAATATAATTGTTTCTTGTTTAACAGAAACATGTAGTCATAGGAGAAAGTTATTGTCGTGAGCATGAAATATGCCGGAGTTTTGTTGATATTATATGTATTATTGTTAAATAAAGACGATTAATAATATGGCCTGTGCACTTTAAAAATTGCGTATAAGAAAAATTGCTATAAAATTAAAAAAAAATTTTGTTTACCTCTGATATAAATAAATTGTAAACGCGAGGATTTTGTATTTTTATTTATGTTGGAGAGATGTAAAAGAAAAAAAGTTAAAATATGAGCTGAAAGAGCATTATATTCTGCAAGATACGTATTTATGATAATGTATACCATAGATATTGGTATCCTTGCGAGTAGCCACAACGATGAGTCGGTGCACAGCAATAGTCCCAACTACCATATTCGCCTCCTTCGGGCTCACAGCTCCAGAATCCGGCAATTTTGTTTTTCTCGCATTTTGTACCCTTCTTGCATGGGTAACCGTTTACCGTGTAATAGCGGAAAGTCGAAAATTCGTCCGCTAATTCGAAAAAAAAAGATTAAATAAAATCATAAAACTTTGTGAATAGTAATATTTTTAGTTGTAAGATATACTTACGATAAAGAGGTCCAAATCCACCAGGACGAATACCGTATCCAAACTTGTCACCGCCAGGACGATGCGGTCTGATAGGATCAGGTTTATCAGGATCAAACGGCATTACGGCGTGATGATGACTGCCTGGTTTAAAGTAAGGTCTAGCATCCGGATACATTTCGGGATATACATCGGGTCTCATGTTCGGATAACCGGCTCCTGGACTAATATCGGGTCGCGAAGGGCTTAGAGGTCTTAACAAGCCTTGTCCGCCAAATACATGATCGTCATCGATAGAAGAGCCGGTTATCACGCAATAAGGATCGAGATCTTTCCATGTGTAAAGGACGTGATTCTTGTCATAGATGTAATCCAGACCTGGTCGCAAGTCTCTTATAGGTACGTCACTAAGCAAACAATTCTCTTCTGTGCCATGCGTAGTAAGCCTGGAAATCGAAGAAAATTAATGAAAAGTAAAGTTAACTGGCGTTATTCATAATCAAAATCCTTTTATAATTTTTATAATAAAATTTTTATAATAAAAAGATATCGCCTTATTATTGATTTTATTTAATTGAGGTTCAATTTAATTTAATTTTAATTTTATTATAAATGTTAATTATCTATACTTGTGCATTTGAGGTACATTATAATCAGTTAAATTAAAAACTACAACTGAAAGCTTATTTGATATAACTTACTTGTAACTATAAGACATGCAGGGAATAGAATCAGTTTCTCTCATCTTCGAACATTTCTGTCGACAATCTTGTTCCGAGTTTACGTATGTTGCCAGAAGTATGGCATAAGGTGTCAATTTGCATGGCTTGTTATATCCGGAATAACATACTATAAAAGATTTATTCATGAATATTTAAGGTACAGTTATATTTAGTTATAATATTAAAATATTTTGTGTAAAATATCAATGTGTAAATCGATATTTTTTGTATACCTTCATCTACGGCTTGCGGAGATTGCTTGCTATTGAATTGTTCTGTATTGAAAAATGGCACGGCGTACGGCTCACATCCTCTGCCGAAACTGCCTTTTTCATACAACTCTGCGCCATCCATATCCGGCATATGGGCAGGATTGATGTCCTGCGACGGCCAATCACTTAGATAACAATTAGCTGGAACATCGGATCGACCTTGTTCTAATCCGTACCTGAAAAATATTTCTCAATATAATTAAATGACGCGCTATAATATATAAATTAAATATATAAATAAATAAAAAAATATAAATAAATAAATATACAAATAAAAAATAAATACAAATAAATAATTGCAAATAAATTATAAAAAAATAACAAAAAATAAATAAATAATAAAAATAAATAATAAATTACTCAATTGTTTTTGGCTTAGTTGCTATCGTTGCTATTTTTGTATGAAAAATCAATACTTGAATAACGTCAAACTTACTTGAACGTGAAGCTTCTGCATGTAAAGTCTTGCGCTAACGTGCATGCCGCCTGACACTCCCCTAAATTGTTGACTGCTATCGATTTTCTAATGACATCCATCGGCATTCCGAATCCGCTTCTGACTCTCCAAAAACATTCTAAAAAAGTTTCATTCAAAAAAACAAACTTCTCGTGACTGTCGCGAATCCTATTGAATAAAACACGCGAGAGAGGCAAACGACTTATAGTTGCCTGTCGATTTTAGTTGTTACCGGAAACACAAAGCGGAACGCATGGTAATGCAATCGGGGCAGTAGTGCAACGCTCGGCACAATAAATTGCATTATCTGCTGAAAATCAGCTTTATTTATCCTTCCAATCGAAATTTAGGAAAAGAAAAAAATACATACATATATGTATTGCGAATTATTTTCATACCAAAATTGTATTTTTAGATTAAAATTAATAGTAAAATTCTTTCTCAATTAAATCGTATATATGTATGTATACCATCCGGAGGATGTGGACTCGGCTCTCTTTTCGTGCCGCAGGTTCTTGAATTGATGATCATGGCGTAAATATCGTAATCACGATCTGGTTCGAGATCGACGTAAAAATTCAAATCTTTATACGAAACGTCGCTAAGAAGACAATTGTCCGTAGGATCCGTAGGTGCTACATTGTATCTATCCAATATTATAATAGTAATTAATATTAAATTCATAAATATATATATCAAATCTTATTAATATTAAAATTATTTTCTACCTATAACTAAAGATCAAAAAATCATATATCATCTTTTTATTGTAAATTATTGAACTGTACCTATAACTGAAGGTCATGCAGATGTAACTTTTCTCATTAACGCATAAACTCTCGCATTGATCTAAATTCGCCGTCAGATAAGTCTTTCGAACGACTCCTCTGCTAAGTTTGAATCCCGCACCGGCTCGAACGGAGCACTCCTTGGTTTTTCCGATATCACCGTAAAGTGGATCCTGATTCGCCGGTATGTAATTATCGCCGTATCCAAATGCACCGCCGTAATTATAAAAATCGCCGTAAAAGTGATCGTTCTCGTAAGGACGAGTTGGCGGCGGCGGTGGCGGAAGTTTCGGATAATACTTCGGTACGTCAAACTTTCCCACGTAATTTGTGTCATAGCCATAAGAACCACCGTAAACAGTGCCATAAGTATCCCAATCGCGACTCGGATCCTTTCGATGGTCTGGCAAGTACGGTCCGATTTCGTTTGTACCTAATACGTTACGATATGTATGTGAACATACACAAGATAATATTTCTTTACAAAGAGATGATAGCCTCTATATAGATTTGCACCGAAAAAATTGTATTTTCATTTTAAGAATTTCTCATTTATTTTTTCCAGGTGTTTTTATGTCAAATTACATCAAAATGACTTTTTCTATCATTTACACACATCAAATTTATGTCAAAATGATTACTTTTGCTACCAGGATTAAAATATCCTGTTCTAAAATAAGCGCCAAAAGATCCTCTTACCTTAAGATGGGAATCCTTTAAAGATTAGTTATTGACGGTTTGCATAAAAAACTGTTTGTTATTAACAAAGAATGTATTCTTAGTTTTTTAGAAAATGTTTGAGAAACACTTATAAGAATATCTAAGAGGGATTTTATAGTATACAGTTCTTTTCGAGAATACAATTTTTTCGATTACATTTAGACGTTTGAAATGTTACCTATGTCATGAGTGGATCCATGATCGATTCGTCTATTTGGATATTTCGGATATCGTGTCCACGGATTTCTATTGGAGAAATCGTCGTCAATAGGTCGTCTAGGTGGATATCGACCACTATAGTCGTATGAATCTTCCGATCTCGTTCCTGAGTATCCAGTTTGACCTTGATTATTGGGATAACTTCTCCGATCAGACGTATCATCGTAATGTCCGTGATAAGGATGTCCGTAGCTCTTCGGCGGCCATCGATTGTGATCCGCGTAATCGAACGGTCGCGGAATCTCATTTGAAGGACGTCGATCAAAATCCAAGGGTCGCGGAATTTCTTTCAAGGGCCGTCGATCGTAATTCAGAGGTCGCGGGACTTCCTCTGGAGGACGTTGATCCGGAGCGTAGGGTCTTGTGTTAAATTTGTGTGGATTAAACATGAAATTAATTTTATTTGAATGGTGTATAAAAAAGAGCACGTTAGCGATTTTCACGAGTAATTATATAGATATAGACGAACGCAAATTACTGAATCACTTTGTAAATCACCGTCCTTTCATGAAATTATCAATATCAACAATTGTGTTTTGAACTGAAGTTGCTTGTACTGTTTTTACTTTGATGTAATAATATAAGGTGGTTTTATTAATAGGTAAATTTCTTTAATTGTTGCATACCTCGTATCTGGTTTTTCATTAGGAGAACCTGGATAAGGTGGGCCATAGGATTGACTAGGTCTAGGTTGATTCCAGTAAGATGGTCGTGTTCCGGGCGCGTTTGCCACGCAATTCGGATCCTTCTCGTAATAATCACATTGAGGATCCGATACAAAATCTCGATGGAGATCCATGCGAGAATAAGGCACCGATGTCATCTCGCACATTCCTCTCGTCCCATGTGACATGCGTCTTTTTTTCAGAAAATTGTAATTATTCAGCAGTAAACAAATTCATTCATTGGAATTATTTATATTGCGATCGGTTATAACGATTTTTTTTGGATGTGTGTTAATTGAGTGCCGGAAAAAAAAACTTTCCCGACGCGCGTGCGTGAGTTCCCCTCAACGGAGAAGCGTGTCACAGATTATAGCGCGATCAAATTGTCCGTGATGCAATCGCACGATGGGTCATGCATATATTATACATACGTATTGTATTTTGCGTGTGCATTTGATAGCAGGTACCTTATATACACACACATATACACATATATAAAATTTGATTGTTTACGATTTTTAATTAAATATTTTTTTAAATTTCTGTAGTAAAATAAGCAACAATAATCTGTATAACAGTTAACAGCAATTATTCAACATATATATAATAAACAAAAATAATTTGTATAATAATTTTGCTAAAAAATGTGGATATTTAATTAAAAATCATAATTAAAATTCATACATATGTACATAGATTGCTTATTTTATGCCATACATATAAGCAAAAATAATCTTAATAACAGTTGAATAATTGTTGTTAATTGTTATACAGATTATTTTTCTTTATTTTATTCCAGAATATTAATAAAATGTAAACATCTAAAAATCATAGACAATTGAAATTTATCGGGGAATTCTATCGTTCGAAAATAACGGGAAATTAATTTTACAATGTAATAGATTTCTTTTAATAACAAAAATAAAAAATCATAATTATATACGCCTGTATAATAAAAAATCATAATTATATACAAATTTATATGAATTAAATTTTCTTTAAATTCTTGTAAATCTAATACTCAAGGGAGACTGAAAAATTACTATTAATTAAAATTAAAATTACCTATAATTAAAACCCTCGCAAATGAAAAACTTCTCATAGTCGCAAACGCGATGGCAATCTTCGATGTTTTCGCACTCGACGACGCGTCTGACGTGCAGGTCCAAGCTCTTCTTGCCGGACAGCAGTCTTCTGTAGCACGCTGTACAGTAAAAAAAGCATTCAATGCACTTTATGCAGATATAATTTTTTTTTCACGAAACTTACGCGAGCACTCATCCTCTACTATAATGATCGAGTCCGAAGTGACTCGCCGAACAATTACGGCTAACACGAAAGTCCACAACCATTGTCGTATCGACATGATTCTCGGTCGACGAATTGCTTTATCAAGAAATGGATGTACCATTCGCGCACACCCTGTGGCGTCTCTCCTCAGCGTTTCGACTTTTCTTTCGAGTCGCGATTCACTCCGGCGATATACCATATCGAGCCGCGACGAGGCAAAGCCATTTTGTTGTCCTCTCCGAGAAAATATTTGTACTTTCGAAATTTTATTCGTTCCCCCGAAATTTTTACGCTCCGTTGGCAGGTTCGCGTGAAAAAATTCGACGCAAATTGAAAATCGCACAAAAAGTAACGGAGAAATTACAGGCTCGCATCGTTTTATAGAAAAGTGAACGTTTCCGCGAGGATAGTGGGAGGAACTCACACGTCGGGGGAGGGATTTCAGCGCGTTACATGATCATTAATGATTCTACTTACTGTTATTTTTCTTTGCTCATAGACACGCGAGCAGCATTTCATTCTTTTGCTGAACGCCGTCATTCGGTACTTTATATGGAATTGATTCACTCGACGTCATTTGAATCGCTTGTAAGTAATTGCAGGATGTAAATCTTTAATTGAGACATGACTCCGCAAGTGTGTTGTGTTTGTGTGTGTGTGTGTGTGTAAGCCTTTATAACAATGCTAGTGATTCACTCTCTTCATTCGCATTATTATTATTATTCCTTGGATTATTCCTTGATTGATATTTAATCGATTTATAAACTAATAGAGAACTGTCATATACATACATATATTTTATATTTGAAATTATTTAATATATTTCATTGATTTTTTTCACAGATTATTTTGACATCTCTATTTTCAAGCGCAAGATATACAAGAGACTAATTATTTGTTCGCTGTAAGATCTCTCTGTTCGGAAACCAACTACCGGAACCATTTGCATTTTTCTGTCGTTAAAAGAACTTTTGTGCCAAGAAATAAAACAAAGAAAAGTGATATCATTTTAGAAGGGATATGTTGTCCTTCGAGATTCGCCAGGGTCACAATTACCTCAATTATTTCAGCCAGCCTAGCTCTTAATGTAACACTATAACTTCAGTAAAGCCGCGTATATACTTCCGTGATTCAGTCGGCTAAATATAATTATTGCGATCGTTATCGAATTTCGAGATTGTTCAAAGAGCAATTTAAAAATAAAATTTAAAAATAAAATTAAAATTAAATCAAATTGTGTCACAATCGGCTGTCCGATCGATTGCGACAATTCCTGATCAAAGCAGCGGATTAGGTCAGGTTACGCGCAATTAATTTGAAGCGCAGGAATAAAAGGGACTCTGTCGAAAGTAAAAGCACATCTTATGCTCGTAGATCACGCAAACCGGATGTCAGGCGTCCTGTAACGTCTCGACATTTATTTTTCTTTCTTGTGCAATTTGTCATTTCTCTTCCGCGGTGGCACAATCGCGAAAAGTCATTGAGTTTCCTATGGCTGGTCATTGCTCTCAACAAACTTTGCACAAGAAAATAGATATGAAAATAGAATAATTTTTAGATATTGGACATATTTTTTTAAATCATTGTGTTTCCATAAAAAAAATACATTATATAGATTTTGATTATTTTATTATAAAATCCTCTTTTCGTTGATAATTCGCGAAGAAGATATCGCGATTATTCGGTTACGCTGTAGTTAGAAAGATACGCGAAAGCTGCGCGATGAGAGTGATGGCTAACGCCGGAAGTCGACGGATGCAACGAGCTAATTCGCATACAGTTTAAAATCTGTGTCAATGCCGTTCGTATTTATCAATCGGCAGTTCGCAGATGAATGTGACTCGATAAAGAATAAAGAGTGACTACGGCGACTAAGTAATTTAGTCAATTGATGCCGCAGATTAACAAACTTAACAATAAATTCACATTGCCATTATGTGACAAAATTTTTCGAATTTTGTCATTTATTACCTTTGATTTGAATGAAATATCGCGATAACATATTACACAATTTAAAAAAACATAAGATTAATTATTTATACTTATGCTGTATACGATTTTAAATTGCTTGATTATTTCATCACATCGTAATTTGGAGAAATTCGTAATTGTAAGAAGTTTTAATGTATTCTGTCATAACTACGGTATGTGACGTGTTAAAGAAGTTTAATTTCAAAATATGTTATTAAGATTTTCAGTCCTAAAAAGGATTTTTTTTGTGTTTACATAATTAATAAAATATTCAAAGAATGTATTGCAAATTAGATCATTGAAAATAATTAAAATATAAATGTTAAAATAAAAAAATGTTTGGATTTTTGCATTTTATATATACAATAATTTATGTATGCAATTTGAATTCAATTTTGACATTTTAGATTCGCATATTATTCAGCAATCTAAAAAATCTTTAAGTTTAAATAAACATAATTAAAATCTATTTGTTCTTGTGTTAAAAAAAATATTATTTTTTAATTATATTGTCAATTTATTAAAAATATATATTTAAAATATTTGCAAAGTTATTTGGTAAAAATATTATTTTTTAATTATATTGTCAATTTATTGAAAATATATATTTAAAATATTTGCAAAGTTATTTGGTAAAAATCATTAAAGAGAGCAGACATGTGATAATTTGATTGTGCCATATATCGTGATATTTTTGACTTAAGGTGGAAAAATCTTAAATACAGCAACTCTATATGCCCAGACATACGCGGATAAAGAGAAAATTAATAAAATAACGAAATAACCTCGTTGTCGTACATTTAATGTCAATGTTTTACGTAAGAGAGTAATAATCAACTTGCGGGACGCGACTCTAGCACATTTAATGCAACCGTATGATTGCCGCGTGGAAAAAAATGAGGTTGCGCCTCACATATGCATCACACGCGAAGTAAGCGCCGCGACAACCGAAGATTTGTGTGCCTCCGTTCTTTCGTACACGCCTCGTTAAAGACGGAGATTCGCGTTTCCGTTTCTCGAGGTGCTACAACTGCACCTGAAGCTTATACGCATTACACGCGCAGATTAATTCGAGTTCGGCATTTGTAAAAGGAACGGAAGAGCTTATCTTGATAGAAAAACAAAAATAGATAATTAGCATAAAGTTAAACTCACATTTATTGGCGATCCTTGACCCAAAACCGCGAAAAATTAATGGTGATCCTAGATCCTGGATATTGGAAGTGTCCTTGAATCTTCCGGTCGAAATTTTGGCCTCACCAGTCTCGAAATTGTAAGAATTCGGACGTGACATTTGATTGGTATCATAACTTCCTACGACTAATTCATTTTGTTTCGGTCTCGTGATAATCCAATGATCTTTATGAACGTTATTAAAAACTCTTTTTTGATTCTGATATTGATGCTTTATAAATGTGTTTCGATCTTTCATCGGAATGTGATCGATCCAGAATTTGAAATCTGTTGGAGATTTGTTCTTTAAAGCTTCGTCGTAGACGAAGATAGGTCTTGAGAAAACTTCGAAGAGTCCGTTGTGGACAGTGAGAGGTTTATATGAACGAAGATCGTTGTCCGAGTTTGATTCAAAAGTTAGGTGGTTGATATCGGCGAATGGATTTCGAAAGGATGCTCGGTTGAAATCTGGACGATATATTGAGACATCGTTATCAATCTCTGCGTTGCTGATTCCGAAAGAACTGCTAGTCGGCGACATCATATTTCTGTTTCTAAGATTATCGGCGATCCGGAGCTCATCGTCGAAGGAACTCACGTGCTGGTACGAAGGATCATTGGCGACACTATGTATCATGTTTCCCATGATTCTTCAGATGTGAAAGTCACACAAAGTCATGTCGTAATAATTATGTAGCTTAATTTAAAAAAATAAAGATACACAAAATAAATAAAGATAAACATCTGAAGCTAAATTATGATGTTCGATTAAGCTTTTTTATTTTAAAGAGTCTTTTTTTAAATATCTGCATGCTACAAGAGGATACTTTAATGAAGACATACATTTAAAATTCTCATACAGGTACATTAAGGTGTGCATAGCGTACTTTTTCATAAGATATAAATATTTCCCTTATTTCTGTCAAAAATATCTTTCTTACGATTGTGAAATAAGAGCACAAAAAATAGAAATGCTAATGGCGGGATTGTGTTTTCGATTTGAAATGGATAATCCGATAATACATATATATGTATCATACCTTGGAAATGATAGGATACTTGGTATTGTCGGATCCGAAGGGCCCCTTCCGAATATGGTGGTCGATTTTGTCTCGTTTCCTCTTTCTCGTAAGATGCCGTCACTTCTCATCTTGTAAAGTCGATCTGGTTCACAATGTAACGAACGTTGACTTCTCACGTAGACGTCGTAATCAGCGTGAGTTTGCAATTCTTCGGGCTTTGGTATTTTTCTGCTCAGCGCACATGTCCCGTTACCTTTGATGCCGATCCTATATATCAATAGAAAATCATTTTCAGAGAGTTAACATATATATTATTTATATAATATATTTAGTTATTTTTATAATTTATATAATATTTTTATAATTTAGATTAGTTTAAATTAGTTCCTTTATCGTGATTAGAATTCTTTGCATTTATACGGTTTACATTGATCATGTACCCGAAAGCAAACGCATTACAGGAATTCCTTCTCCTCGAACACTCGTCCTCACATTCCGAAATGCTACCAACCGTGACGCTGGAGAAGATGTCCATGTCCGGCAATTTAAATCCGATAGCTACTCTCGTATAGCAATCTGCGTTATGTAATCATCACACGTATTTAATTATTGTAATCGATATACTGTGGCTATTGACTTATGCGATTGATCATTCACATTGTCACTCACCATTCGCAATGATTACAAGCTGATTGTTAATTGTAAGACCGTTGGAGTGCGACACTTGAGAGGATCGCAGGAAACAAATGATGAAAACGAGAAATCCCCGCTGATGGAGTTCCATTGCTGCTAATAGAAATTCTCTTCGTGCTCTAAGAATATTCACTCCATTTCACTTTACATGATGGTTATATTGTACAATTTCCTGCTTCCTGCATCCATTTAGTTTTGATAAAAATTGTTCTCACTATCTTCGTGTTACTGTGACATGGTCACTTTTATTTACTCTTGAGTGGTAATATTTATATAATATCGGCTTATTCTCCTCTCTTAATTGGTACGCGTGATTATTACTTTCTAACTATTGTCTGACATCCCATTCTTTTATTCGCGATCTATGAATCACGATTCATTCACACGAGACACGTTTGGAAATAAAACGTCTGTTTAACAGAAGATAAACGCACACGATTAGCTATCGCGAACGTAATCGTCGACAATTCTTCCGAACCGTGATAAATTTTACATTTCACGAAAAATCATGAAAACTCGACGCACATGTCATATTGTCACGCAAAAATAATCTTCGTCACACAGGAGGGATTTTTTTCGTTTCACGGAAAGGTGGATCTCTATCACTGTTCAGATTCGTCTTCGCTCAATTGCATCGATACTTCGCGCCGATTTGCGAGCGACTTTTGTTATTCGGCGGTACCTTCCCGGAGGTGTCGACGAGCGTTTGTCTATTTAATTACGCCGTGCCAGGCACGTAATCAACGTATCCCTGCCACGGTTCATTATACTTTCACGTGTACGAGCTCTTTCTGTGCCGTACCTCTTACGATTGGCTTACAACTGAGAGCATCGTGTAACTGTATCATTGTCTTATACAACGGAGAGCCCGGCGTTATGATCGCTTCTTCTGCTTCCTCTGCTTGTATGCGCCTGCTGCTCTTCTTTTCTTCCTTGTCTTATTCTTCTCCTACTCGCTCCTCCTATGTGATGCTTACACGCTCAAAGAAGCTCGTGCTCGCTCGCAGGATCAGCGCGCACGCGAATCTCTCTCTCTCTCTTCTCTTTTTTTTCCCTCGCTTCGCAGTTTCGCGTCTGCATTTAATTAACATACCGATGAACGGAGCAGATCGCGATGTTCGTATAATATTGCGAAACTGAATTGTGTACTCTTCTTTTTGTGCGCGTAGATCATTCACGATATCGTATATACGAATTCAGTATGAGAGAGAAAAAAAAAGTATTGCAATATTTTATTATTCCCATCAGAGAATTTGTTAGCGTCATGATTTCAATCAATGATAAAATCAATAATTGTGAATTTTTATATACTCCTTTAATGCAGTATTTATCATTTTCAATATTTGACAAGTTTGAGCACTTTAGAGAAGTGTCAAAATATATAAATTGTCACGTGGAGTAATTTTTTAACAGTATTACAAGTAATTTTTTGAAAAAAAAAAGAAACAAGTTTGTAAACCTTCTTTCTATATTGTTCATCCACCGTCTTTGATTTTATATATAATAACACAGCTTCTATTTTTATTTAATTTTATCATAACGATTATTATTTTAATTTAATTTTATTGTTAAAAAAACTGATACATTGACACACTTACAATAAGAGAAAGAGAGCCCCGATTAGCTCATTAAAATATACGCGTTAAGAAGAAGAAAGTAAAAATGCATCCTGTTGCAAACCTTTTTCAGTTTCCATCCCGCTGTCTTTGATTTTATAATAACAACTTTTATTTTTATTTAATTTTATTTGATAATTACGACTATTATTTTAATTTAATTCTATTTTTAAAAGAATCTGATGTAGGAGAGTGACACATTTGTTAGCGAGAAAGAGAGCCTTGATTAGCTCATTAAAAAATACGCGTTAAGAAAAAGAAAGTAAAAATACATCCTGCGTTGCAACGACGGCAGAACGACGAGATGAAATTCTTCCTGTTTGGCAAAGCGCGAAATTCAAGTTGTCTTGACGCGCGCGCACGCATGTCAAGGACCTGAAAAACAATTTTCTCGCGTCGCGAGCGTGTCGAAAAGGGCGTGTAAAATAGCGCGCCGCGCCGGTTTCCTCCTGCGTTAAATGATCGAGATGCGTTAGTTTTGCAATGGAAAATTGCAAATTGGCCAATCTCGGATGCCGCTTTACGGCCTATTGTCTTTAAACGGCAATAAAACTTCATTGCGCTCGCACGATATGCTAATAATTCGCCCGCTATTGGAGAACAATCGATGAACCGTCTTTTGCTTTCGGTTAATCGCTCGAACGCTTTTACTCGCTTGTATAATAATTGCATCTTCAGGAGTTTTTTTTGCACACCTGTCTCAAAATTATTTACATTTCAGGAACCAACGCAGATCTGTAAGCTATATCTAACGGTTCTCGCATTTTCTTGAATCTTTCCGGTTCTTCAGATCTGGATTTAGCTGGATACGTATAATAATAATAATGAAGTAATAATATTATAATGATTCACGAAAATATTAAGTAATTGATGAAATGAATTTACTATTCGATAGCTATTCGCAGTAACGTAAAATGGTAAGATTTTTTTTCGTAAAATAATATTTTGGCTATTTTTAAATGTGATTTCTTAATTTTGCTTCCTCATAGAGGAAGCTTTATTTTCGTAAAAAACTTTTTTTTCAAATTTCTATGCCAGTATGTTCAGAATGTTCCAAAACATCGAAAAATCATTTTTTTTAAATGTCCGTATGTGTGTCTACTTTTCTGAAAAATAACGTCTTAAAAACTGTTTGAGTTACAACGCTCCAATTTGGTATATAAGTAAAGTAGGACAACACTTTTATTTACTGTCATTTTTATAACAATTCATAGTGTTTTAAATTTTAATGCAATTTTAATTTTTCAACAAATGTCTGTGATTGTTGATGTCTGTGTGCTCTAACTTCTGTATGTTTTAAGATATCGGGATACATTTTTTTACATGAATACACTATCATTAAAGGATGATTGGTATTGAATTTGACGAGGATCGGTGAAAGGGTTCATTTTTTATAATACAATTTTGAATTTTTTGAGAAATATCTGTGATTGCTCTAACTTCCGTAAATTTTAAAATATCGGGATAAATTTTTTTACATGAAGTATCATTAAAGAATGGTTGATATTGAGTTTGGCGAGGATCGGTGAAAAGATTCATTTTTATGAAATTTTGCATTTTTAAGGTATATGCATTTTTAATTTTCGCTAATTTTGAAATATCGAGCTAAATTCTTTTTACATGAATAGAGTATCATTAAAGGATATTTAATATTAAATTTGGTGAGGATCGGTGAAAGGGTTCAATTTTTATGAAATTTTGATTTCTTCAAAAAATATAAATTTTCGAATTTTACGGAAGAAACATACGAAAAAACATACGACATACAAAAGTAGGTACATACATACATACATACATACACATATACGTGATAAAAATGTTATTTTACGTGAAAAAAAGTGTGCAAATTAGAAACTTGCACATTGCTTCCTCATCATTCTATTTCGCTCATTAAATTTCCTCTATGAGGAAGTCAAAATTGAAAAGCTTGCTCATAGAGGAAGCTTAATGAGCGAAATAGAATGATGAGGAAGCAGTGTGCAAGTTTCCAATTTGCACATTTTTTAAATATTATTTTATTAGTGATTTCTTAATTTTTTTGTATTATTTCTTCACGTACCTGACGTGCGGATGATGCTCTTCCGTTCCAATCATCCTGGATCTTTCGCGTTGCGTGAACTTGGAGTCCTTTTTCCTCTCTTCTATGTTAGCGGAGTTTGAATTACGTCAGTGAGAAAATGCGAGTTTCGAAGTTCCTTGACTCTCGCACCGCGCCGGTGCGACCCTGAGCGTAGAGCGCGTCTCTTTCCACTACGCATCGATTTCGAAGACGCCGCGCCGCGGATGTAATGGGCCTAGATGCATAATAAACGAGCGCTTACATAACAAAAATGAGCCGAGTTACATGTAGACAAAGCTGGGACGTCACGCTCCGCGAGGCTCGGCCTGGAGTGAGAATGAGTCATTGTGTGATTATCGCTCTCTCTGTCGTAGCGCGACGAGATTTCCCGAGAAGGTGCAGCTTTTCGGATCTCGAGCAAACGCATCTCGTCTCGACTATGTAGGACAATGTGTGTGATATAATATAATGTCAATTTATCTTTACATATTTAGTAATAGTAATAATAATTATTATAAATATTATAAATTATATGTAAAATATATATTTTATATAATTAATAATATATTTTATATAATAAAAAATAATTATTATTACTATTATAAACTACATATAAAATATAAAATGCATTATATATAAAATAATAATATTAATAATTATTATATATTTTTTTAAAATTAATTTCTTATTAATTATTGCGAAAATCTTCAACTTTTAGAGGACTTTTCTACTCGGTTTTAATCTGCTCTACTTGCACACGAGAATACGGTCATTACTGGACATTCTAGATATAAAATATAAAAATATTTTTCAACGAATATCTTTTTAAATATAATAAATTTTATATATGCTACACTAACAAATGTGGTAACAAGGAATGCAAAAGATAGATTATTTAAGTGTATCGTATGTTTTTTTATTACAAATATATTTATGTTCATCGAATATAAAAATTTGATAAAGTATGTTGTGATTGATAAGGCGCGTGAACGTGCGTATCACAATGTGTGCAAAAATAAAATTGACAAAGTATTGAGGATTTTCCTAAAAATATCGAAACTAATTTGTCGTTTTTGTATAGGAAAGAAAAATATTTAATTAAAGTTTAACACAGTCTCTTCGCGAAAAAAAATATTCATAAATCTATTCTATTCTGTTTACAAATAAATTTGCATAGATGCAGAATACTGTTGATTTCACTATAAAATTAGTAAATACAGTAATGTAATCAAAGTAATGTTAATCATAATAATAATAATTAGCTATAGTTTGCAAACCTTTAGTTTTCTCATGGCAAATTGCACGATCGTCATACATGCATTAATCGATTTTAACCTCTCATGTGTTTCAACGATCGTATCTTATAAAATAGAATTAATATATATCGAAATTTATCAGCAGATTGTATACAACTTGCGAAAATTATAATCAGGTAGTTAAGCTTATAGCCTCGTGTACAATGGTACACGATTTCCTGACTTATAACGTCACGACCCTAATTACTTTGACACGAATTAACGTACCTAAATTTCTACGAGATCTCGTTTACATATGCGTATATATATTCAATATGCAACAAAATATGTATCATCTTTTGTCTCTCTTGGTACGCATTTATAGAAAAGATATATAACTTTCTCTACTTCAGAGTTACGATTTTGTCTGATAATATTTTATATCGTGTATGATATCGTCAACTAATGCCCGCGATAAATTGACACGAGCATTGGGTGATCACAAATGTGATCTAGCTAATCTAGAACCGAAGCTGCGTGGAAGAGTAGATCGTTGTTTGTCTTGCGCCGTAACATATTACATCTTAAAAATGGAGACGCATCGTGAAATAAAAATTTATGACTCGTCAACGTAATTAACGCTGTTACAAAAAAAATTACATTGGAAGCGATTAATATTAAAATAACATTTCAAAATTCTTTGGTCGTCGGCGCAGCACACAATCGTCGTGCGTCAACGCGGACTCGTCTGAGCAAGGCCTTATAATCTTTCTTTAAACTGCTATCGCCGTTCTTAAGCTAGAATTTAGCAGCAAGTGAACGGCTTCTCGAGTATGCCATGCGCAATACTAGTGTTTTGCGGGCTCTCCTCGACGGAAGGCGAGAGAGGCATGCCGTCGCCGTTGAAGAAGCTATTCGAATCAGAAATTTTGAGAGTTGTTGTGTCTGTATTGTCTGATGCCACTCTCAGCAGACCCTTGGCGATAGCCAGGAAAACGGTTTTCACCCCCTCGTTATGCAACACTGAAATCTCATGATACGTAGCACCAATCGACGTGGCGTATTTCTGACCCTCTTCACCATCAATCTGCCGCTGATGCATCAAATCGGATTTGTTACCGATCACGGCCAGCACCATGGTCTCTTCCACATTCTGCTGCAGCTCCTTCACCCAATTCTTGATCGCGGCGAAACTGTTGTACTGCGTGAGGTCAAACACCAGCATGGCTGCGTTAGCGTTTCTATAGTACATCGGCGCCATAGAGCGGAATCTTTCCTGGCCAGCTGTGTCCCATAACTGCGTAAAAAAAATAAAATAACCCTTTCAATTCTTCAGACTGATTCGAATGGTTTTATAAACAGTCTTAAGCAAACAATTGGATAAAACGATACGAAAACAGTTGAAGCAAAGGATAGATGAATCGAAAGGTCATGAGCTAATTAAAAAGATAACGCGAGTGACGGATGATAGAGTCTTGTGGCTATTAATTCGACCATTAAGTCGATATATTAAGTTTTTTTTAATGAATCGCTAAATATTAATATCGAAACATAACAATATGCATTTTTTTTTTACAATCGTACTTGCAATTTTATCTTCGTATCCCCCAAATTGAGCTTGCAGTTGAAGAAAGATGCCCCTATCGTCGGACTTGCATGATCAAAGTTTCCCATGTAACGTCCGATCAAACTCGTTTTGCCGACACCTGAAAATAATATAAATGATTTGTGTAACAATAACATTTGCATGTATAATTGTTTATGGTTAGTGGTTAGTGCTAGTCATTTGGCACGTGTAATGTATGTATATATATATATATATATATATATATATATATATATATATATATATATATATCGAACTTTGTTCTATATACATCTCAAAAAATCAATCTCTTTATCTAATTTCAAGCTAATATGCAAGAATCGAATTTTTACCCGATCTTATAAAATGTAGATAGATTAACGTTGACATATAATCAATTATCCTCGTTAACATTTAATTATTATTTGTTTTTTTATTACAAATAATTATACTAATTCCATATTAAATGAAAAAATAAAACTTTGTTAAGACGTATCGTAATTATTATAAAATACAACGATATATTACCGATATTATCAATTATTATAAAATATAAACATAATATTATAAATATATATTATCGATTATTATACAATGCGATATTTAATATGTATAGTTTCATATTTTACATTTCATTTTTCTTTTCAATTGACAAATAAAAAACTTTAGGAAGAAAAAAGGAACTATTATACGAGTAATTTTTCTTGAAAAGTTATAAATTCGTGATTATTTTTTTATAAGTCTTTTCATTAATACTGTCGATATTTGATTATAAAATATTGTGTATATTATGTGTATACAGAAAATGTGATTACGATAAAAAAAAGATGATATACATTAAAAGTTTATTACAAGATTCCCTAGAATATGTGCTTTGTTATCAATGCGTTGTGCTCTACTGAGAAATGTGTCACGCGCGGATTTTGACCTCCATCCATCCATGTACGTGTTGTAATATAAGTAAACATTGCGCCACTTGCGTCAAACAGATATCGGATTCAAAATGTAAAAAATATTGTTTTTTTTTATTTTTTACAATTCTTAGAAAAAGTGAAAAAAATTTAATATATCTTCGATGTATAGAAATAATAAGAGAAAGACCAGAAAAGGAGCGTTGTTGATATGTAATTGTTTATGTATATATGTATATGATTTCTATATAACAATCATAAAGATAATAACAACCACTAAATATTTGATCGAATATAGCCCAAGGAGAACAAATAAGTCAAAATGATGTCAATTTGACGTCATATTGACCAAATTTGGACATAAATTTGATCCAAATTTGATCAATATGACATCAAATTGACATCATTTTGACTTATTTGTTCTCCTTGGGAGGCTTCAAAGCGGATCAAAATGTATAATATACAAAATATATATGTATATGTATATAGATCGGGGTTGTGTCGTAGATACGTCTACATAAATTGTTTACATGATGTTTACATGGACTTTTTGCAGACAATGTAAACTATATAAGCTTTATAAATTAGATGTTAAAATTCCAAAAAAGAGTGATTATACATTATGATATATAGTTAATGTATCTATATGTGATTTTAGTATCAATTAAGAAGATATTTTTATAATGTTAAAAAATTGAAAAATGTTTAAAAGCATGCAACATAAAAAACGAAACAAAATTATTCATTGTTGACATAAATGACATGTTACATAATTTACATTGTTTATGCGTAGATGCGTAGACTATTATAGTTTACGGATAAATGCCCAACCCTGATATGGACATATGACTTGAGCTATAATATTTTTTTATTTAAATATTTTAAGTTTTACATAATTTCTCCTTCAATGTACTCCCCTTGTGCATTATCACACCGCTGCAACAAGTAAAGAGCCATCTACAATGGAACGTAAAGTAGTAAGTCGTAAGAAATTAACCTATCACAATTGATTATTTTTGAAATAATTGACTGTGGTTCAATTTCTTACGACTTACGACTTTACGATTCTATTGTAGATGGCCCTTAAAAGTCGCATGGGGCCAAATCTGCTGAATATGGAATATGTTCAAGCAATGTAATATTTTTTTTAGCTAAAAATTGCTTCACCAAGAGCTTTACTAGGCATTTTTTCCGGCGCACAGTAAAAACACATCTGTTAAAAATGGCTCCGTGTAATACAATAATTAAAGCTACTGAGCTGAGCTGAAACTTTTAGGACATGTTATTAAGACATGTCCAAGATGATAAATTTCACTCGCCATTTTAACATGTCTCAATCTGTGCGTCCTGTGAAAGCTTAATTTTGTTATTTAATAGCCACACTTCGTATTGACATATATGTATCGACATTAAATTTTCATTAGTCTAGAATCGAAGAAATGAGAAATATTTTGCATCTAATTTTAAGTGAATATTCCACTCACACAACGTAATATATCATATCAGATATTGCAATATCAAATTTCGCAATGAATGTAAAATAAGCAACGGCTTCAAACTGATTTGCGCGTTAACCTAACCTAACCTCCATGACAAAACAAAAGATAGAATCGGAAACAATAACGCGATGACTAATCTTTAAAATGAGTCGCTCGCATGCCTATAAAAGCTTTACAACTCGTTCATTCAAAACGTCAATTCAGAAAGTCAAATCCTTCTTTGTGGTATTATATAACGATAACAGGCAAATCTTATTACCACGCATTTATTGCGATCAGAGCACTTACCTTGCGATCCCAGCATAACTACTTTGCCCTCTATCGTCTTCATGTTCGACGTACTACATAATCGGATTGAAGGATCCGTCAAACTAAAAAGTTCACGTACTGCACGATTAAACTAACAACAGTACGGCTGTTTTGACATTTTCCAGGCTCATAACGATGCAACCTGCGGCTTTGTTGTTATGTTAGTCGATAAAGTTTGACTCGTCACTTTCTAATTAGTGCTGTTGCCATCTATCAACGGTATGCGGCAATTTCTACTGCATACTTAGTATCAGTTGATAAGAAACATTTAGTCAGAAATTGAAATAAATGACTTATTCAGTCTGACATATTTTATTAAATTATATATTACCAGAGAGAAGAATGAGAGACCCATGCCCCGCTTTTAGGTGATCCCTGAAAGCGATACGCCCTCTGTGGACATAAAAAACGTGGACATGAACTACATAGCCAATGTCCACGAATGTTCTCACCGGGTAACGCATAATGTGCACAATTTTGGTTGCGTTCCATGCTAATGTGCACGAAATGATGCATATAATATGTATTTACATATATGTATATATATGTATGTATATGTATGCATACACATATACATATATATACATATATATATATATATATACATATATGTATATTCAATAAATTTCTAATATAAAGGCCTATTTGTGAAGTTCTTATTTTTAAAATTGAAATTACAAAGTCTTTTTGTTTTAACGGCTTGTAAGTTAAAAATTATTAATTATTAATTATTAATTATTACTAATTAATATTATTATTAAATTATTAAAATAAATATACATATATTAAATGTTATTACTAAATTATTATATTATTAAATTATTAATTAATAATTATTAATTATAACAATTTTGCTGAAAAGAATCGATTCTATATTGCTTATCGCTTTCTCTCTCTCTCTCTCTCTCTCTCTCTCTCTCTCTCTCTCTCTCTCTCTCTCTCTCTCTCTCTCTCTCTCTCTCTCTCTCTCTCTCTCTCTCTCTCTCTCTCTCTCTCTCATATCTCTTTAGGCCGATATTACATTTGTCGTACGACAAACTTTTTAAGCGCATTGATTGGCTGCAGTATAAAAAATTTCTGAAGTCTCTTTTTTGTAGCCAATCAATGAGCTTAAAAAGTTTCTCGTACGACAAATACCTTGTAAAAGCAAGCATCCACAAATCTTTTGTTTTACTTATTTTTGCAAACTTGCACAAAATTTCAAATTTTTATATTTTTTACACTATATTTTGAATGTAATTTTACTATTAGATTAATAAGATTTTTTTTTTAATGACAACAAACATTCGGATAATTTTCAATTAATTATATAATAAACTTTTTTCATGTATTTAATTAAAAATTATCCGAATTATACCGTGTTTGATGTCATTTTAACCGTAAAAATCTCATTAGTTTATTACAATATTACTTTCAAAAAGATAAAATAAAAATTAAGTTTTAATTTTTATTTTATAAGATATTTAAATTTGTAAATTATTGTAGAAAGGAAAGGTTCCCGATGTCGTCGAAGCGAGAGCGAAAACGAATAAAGAGCGAGCGAGATGACATCATTCGAGAGAGAGAGAGAGAGAGAGAGGGGGGGGGGAGAGGAGAGAGAGAGAGAGAGAGAGAGAGAGAGAGAGAGAGAGAGAGAGAGAGAGAGAGAGAGAGAGAGAGAGAGAGAGAGAGAGAGAGAGAGAGAGAGAGAGAGAGAGAGAGAGAGAGAGAGAGAGAGAGAGAGAGAGAGAGAGAGAGAGAGAGAGAGAGAGAGAGAGAGAGAGAGAGAGAGAGAGAGCGAAAAGCAATATAGTAGTTAATATATGTATATTTAATTTAATAATTTAATAATAATATTAATTATTAATAATTAGTAATTAATAATTAATAATTTTTAACTTACAAGCCGTTAAAACAAAAAGACTTTGTAATTTCAGTTTTAAAAATAAGAACATCACAAATAGGCCTTTATATTAGAAATTTATTATGTAAATACATATTATATGCATCATTTCGTGCACATTAGCATGGAACGCAACCAAAATTGTGCACATTATGCGTTACCCGGTGAGAACATTCGTGGACTTTGGCTATGTAGTTCATGTCCACGGTTTTTATGTCCACAGAGAGCGTACAGTATCGCTTTCAGGGATCATCTAAAAGCGGAGCATGGCGTCTCTCATTCTTCTTTCTGATATTACACACATAAAAATTGAAGTCACTATATTATATTAAATATATATACTTAATTAGTCTCATTACAACTAACCATCGTTTGATAAGTTATCTACGGAATGATAGTTGTTTTAATCCCTTGTATGGCAGATTTTACGTATTTCTTTATAGATGGTCCTCTTATTTTTATTTTTTCTAGTGTTGAATAATTTTTATTTATACATTGTGCTTTCTTGAAGTATACGTTTGGATAGAAATATTTTTTAAAGAAAAGATATCTCTTCTTTTCAAATACGCGCGCGCACGCTATTATATATTTTTAAACATTTCATTTTTACACTATAATGTATAAAATGTTCATCTTTATACTGAGGCGATCACATGAATTTATCTTTTTATTTAATATGTTGTAGTAGTGGAATTTAATTAATATTCTATATATATTATAGTATATGCGGCATATAGATAATTAATTAATGTTGACTTTATTTCGACAACAATGCAAACTGTTCCGCGAAAAGCGTTGTTACATTTTATTACAGCGAATTACCCTCAATTCGATTTCAGAGGCAAGAGTCCTTTTACAGCGCGACGCATAACCAGAGCACATACAGAGAGAGAGAGAGAGAGAGAGAGAGAGAGAGAGAGAGAGAAAACGTTAGTTTAATTCATATTACTTTTCTCATAAATCCATCGGGACTCGTGCGCGACTATGGAACGGTGGCATAACGCAAAATTCATACACGATTATTCTCGTATATGTATGTACTCATATATATACATATATGTATATATTAGGTAAGCGTTCGCCGAGGGAAAGACTCGTAGGCAGAAACCACGAGAAAAGCTTCGCGGTTCTCTGGCGAGCGACTCTTGCCTCCCTCACCCTCTCTTCCTCCTTCCCGCCTCCCCCTCTTTCTCCCTCTGAGCCGGGGCTGTTCCGATCCAGACAGTTTTTGCTGAAACATCGTACCGTTGATCCGGCATTTTCCAGGCCGCTTGGTTTATCGCTCGGCTTGATCCCTCTGTTCGTACCGCGGTGTTACAAGCCCCTGCAATCGATGTTTTCGTCCCATCTTTCTTACTCTGCTCCTTTCCTGCCCATCCGTATCAGAATTTACCTATTTCTTCTCATCCCCCCTCTCTCTCTCACTCTTTCTTTCTACTTTTCTCAACTCGATAGATAACCGTCGCCGTTTGTCTCTCGACTCCTATAGTTACATATATATGGCAATATAAAGCTACGATTCCCAGATCGCGCGTTGGAGACCTCGTTCTTGCTCGGAAAAAGAATCGACCTTCGATACACCAGAGATACGCTATGCTATCGTTGAAAAATAGAATCTCGCTGGATTTAACACTCGAAAAAAGTGTTAAAAAGAAATACACGATAACACGAATGTACGATATTTATTTAATCCATTCCATTCAGATATATATATTCTCAATCTATCTTTTGCCATGTATTTTGACAATTCCTTCAGGGAGGTAAGGGGGAACAGTCGCCTTTGAATGGCTGATCTCGTTTGTCCATTAACTCGATTCCCTTTAATGCATCGTATAGTATAAGAGGCTGCGGAGCTCCTCCATGGTGTTTTGACACTCGCCGATGCGTGACGTCGGACCGCTATAACGCCGCCCAGTCCATTTTGCAACGCGATTTATTTGCGTCACCCTTCCACACGTTTCCCTTCGAGAAATCGTCGCAATGCCCGCTGCCGATAGAATCATCGTCGTATTTCATAGAGAGAAAGAGGGAGAGAAAGAGAAAGAAAGAGAGAGAAAGAGAGAGAGAAGAAAGACGGGAGCTATGGAATCCCCCGGAAGTGGACGAAGTGGTGCAATCCTGAAAGATGTGCGCGCCGCAGGCAGGAAACGCGCGACCAAAGGATATAAATTGAATCGGGGTTTCGCATCCGACGCGTAAAAGCGAGTTCGCACGCCCTTTAAATCTACCCCTCCCTCTGTCCCCTTCATTGCTTTATTGCGGCGCTAGACAACCATTATCGAGCGGAAGATGCCAATAATTTTCGTGGTACGTCGCTTGTGCACAGCTCGGCGAGCAGTTTGAATCCTTTAATTTGATGTTCTTGGATTTGGGCACTCTTTCGGCGTTTAAACGACTTTCTTGATTTCTTCGATATCACGAATATAATTTCGTATTACTTCTTCAACTTTTTAAAATTTTTTATTTTCGAAAAGAATTGATAAATTTTGTTCCAAAAGAACGACTAGTTGTGATAAGATAAAAAAAATGTTATATACAAGTCAAATGTTACAGGAGATGAAATTCATCGTTGGTTAGAGCTATCGCAGATATACGGTGAGCGAACCGCAGGATTAGTCCCAAGTATTCTCGTACCGGTCGCGGTGACCTGTGGCTAGCCGTTGGCTTAGATACACGGGGCTTAGATTCGCCTTGGGTTTGGTTTAGGCTACCCTCACGAAGGCGATATGTCAACGTCATAATGGGGGGTCATAAATCCGGCTCGCACGCGCCTAACCTCGCCGCGGGGAGGGCGCACGCGGACCACGCACATCGTACAACCGTTCCGTAATCCGTCCGCGTGGTTCATACCTCTCTCAGTTTGCACGCTGACTTTACTGGATATTAGAGACTTCCATCCGTCATATCTCGTTATCGCTCCAAGTACTGTGAGAAAGTGTCTAAAGACAAACAAATATGGAAGCTTGCATAAACATGATTTAACGAAGATTACCTCGATTACGTCAGAAATATCCATCAATTTTTCCGTTTAAGAGAGAGCGAGAGAATAATAACGATATTATCAGAATTAGGAAAATATGTTTTTTTAGATAAAATTACTATAAAATTACTAGCAATTATATAGTTCTATAAACTTTCATTAGAGATCATCATAATCTGTATCCTATATATAACAATTATTATAATGTGTTATTGATAAAAAATATCGAAAATGTTCAAATTAAAAAAAACCACGTTCAATATCATTGCTTTATCTCTATCCATTTTTTATATTATACATGCACATTATATTGCAGTTTTACAGGTTACGACAGATTTGGAACACTTTTCGGTTTAATTATGTAGCTGCCAACATCTAGAAAAAAATTAATTAAATTAACACTGTTCGCAATATACTCGTAAAAATATTTTTAAATTACTAGAAATTATTATAAAAATACTATAAAATTACTAGAAATTATTATATAAAATAATTAGTTAATTAATAACAAATAATAAATAAATTTTGTAAATAAGTTTTAAGCCCAATTTTTTTTCTCTTATATAACTGTGATTTACTATATAATTTCTGATATTAATCGTGTAGCAGCAGCATAATGGCGCTATAATAATGGTACCGCGTTAATGTTATTTCACACTAGGCGTTATCACAATTTCGCCCGGCAGGTGCCAGGATCTAGATTACCCGGCCGAGTATATACGCGGGTAATTAACGGAGAGCAGTTTGTAGAAATAATTCCATCCTTATCGCGCGGGTAAAGTGAACGAGAAATAAATTTACACTCTACATTTTTTTTCTTTCTTTTTTTTCTCTACGCGCGCCAACTCGAGCGCGCGTTTACTGTTTCATTCGCAATCAGTGGCAATGTTGTTTCACGGCGAGATGTAAGTGTTAGCAATAACCTTAAAGTTATCGCGCGGCCAACGGGATCGTTAACTAGCGTACCACGTAGAACGCAAGTTACCGGTCGAAGGGTCGGCATTCTGCCACAGTGTTACAGCCACTAAGGGCTGTTTACACTGGCGTTGTCAACCGACGTATACCACGCACGCGATCATATATACGACAGTAAAGTCACTGTAAAGTCGTCAATCAGCTATATTTAATGGTGACTATTATTGTTTGACGAGAGATTTAAGCAGAAACTTGTGTCTTTATTACTATTTAATATTAAAGATAAGCGAGAAAAGGATGCGGGAGAAGAAGGGGGAGAATAGAATTTTTGATAAAAAGAGATTCGCGTGCCGAGAAGAGAAATTGATTGAAGAATCTAGCAAATTAAAAATTGTGCAGCACGCGAACACGGGATATGCCGTTGACAGATCCACAAAATGTTTTTCTGTCTTCTTTTGAGACGCTTTGTCGTGAGTAATGGACGCCATGATTTCCCAAGAGTCGTCGAGTTATACTGTATATTTTCACACGAACGTGTGTGACCGCCTGTCTCTCTGTCATACAACGTTACAACTGAAATGATATCTGGCTTAAAAATGTAATATTATTAACCACGACAGATTATAATTAACATTAATGAAATAATTACGAAAGAATCATAATAAATAAAATGTTACGATGCATCTCTGTCGATCTGTTTCACAGAATTTGTGGAAATATTTATGTTCTCACTCTGGGGCAGGTCACGTCGGATTACGTGCTACACACTCGATTCACTTGTATCGGTTTCGCTGCGGCAAGTAGGTCAATGGCGAAACCATTTCGGGACCTTGGATATATCGATATCACGAAGCGATAGTTTCAATTCAATTTGAAGAAGTCAATTCTGAACGATGAACGGTGACAGATATTTCCATCATTCGCGACGAAGTATTTAATTATTGCAAAAAAATTTCGCTTTCCATAATCACGCAGAACTAGCCGACTAGGCAAACTTAGTTACACTTTAATGGATATCGCTATATTATGCGTATGTATAGTAAAACGCGGATAACAGAGTAATGAAAATGGAAAATACATATACAAGCTTTTGGCTTGTGGAAATTGTGGAATAATAAAATATAATAACATGGAAGCAATAACGTAATTGATATTTGAAAATGCATAAAAGCGGAAAGGTTGAGTAACGATAGAAAAGTGTGCCGGTATGGAGAGAAAGGACCAAATAATTTATATCGGAGTAGTAGAAATTTAATTTTCTTGAAAGCGGAAAAAAAGCTGCGAAGAAAATCCGCTGTTTGACTAACAATAAAATCAAACGATCATTAAATAAGCGATATAATTAACCTTATTTTTTTCTCGATAAACAATTCCATACGACAGGACTTTTATTTGTCAATGTAGGGGGCAGGAACGTTATATAACCATCAATTCACGCGTATTATAAGTATTTACTCCAACTCGAGCCTAATCATTGAGCATCATCGAATGTAAGAAACGCGAATATTGTGTCGATGGAAAGCATTTCCATTTTCTGAAACGGTTGGTTGAAACGAAGCTGGGCGATGAGAGAGAAAGGGGCAAGAAAGTGACGAGAGAGGGAATGGCGGAGCGCTGTCTTCGTCTTCGACGAAGACGACGACGGCGACACTTGCTGGTCGCCAAGAGCAACGTAGCAACAATCCCGTTTAGTACTCCCAGCGTGTCTGCGCGGTGGAGAGTACAGAAACGTGGTGGTGGCGGCAGGCGAACGAGCTCTGCGGTGGTGCCAGGGGGGCAGGGGGAGGATGCACGAAGGGTGGATGAAAAGTGAAGAGTGGGGTACCAGGATACGAGACGGCTGGCTAGGACGGGTGTGTTGCGGGGTATTGAGGGGAGCGCGCAGGAGAGGATGACGGAGGAAGTCGGAGGATATACAGGGGATCGGGTGGAGAGCCGTGGCAGAAGGAGGATGGAGGAGGAGGTGGAGGGTGGTTGGTCTGGGTGGTTGGTTGGTGATGCATTGCGCGAACTCCCCGCGGCGAGGTCACGTGACTCGTACCCCCGGCCTATCATTGATCGCTCCCCGGAGGAACGTCGGACACACTGTACCCACCAAGCATTGTACCTTGCACTTTATCAGTTTTCGGAGGACATCCTTAAAGCTAAAATAGAGGGGCGATAAGGTGGTGAACGAAAGATGCTTCACTGGTGGCGACGTTTCGAAACGTCGCTGCTCTCATGCTTTGATGAGAAATTTTATTCGCATGGTCTCTTTCCTTTGCAATAACTTTGGTATAATAGCCTTGTCCTTTTATTAAATTGTGTCGCAACGAATTAAAGCAGGAATGTTAAAAATTCATTATTATGTCATTGATCGATATCGCGAGATAACAACATAATTTCTCGCGGACAAAATATCAGTAAATGCTACTTTATCATAAATGTTTATCGAAAAAAATTAAAATGCGAGGTCGAAATGGAACAATACTTGAATACGTGAGGTGTCAAGTGGGAACATGCAAGCTATTTTCCCCTTCTAGAAATTAGAAAGATATTTTGCAAAATGTTGCTCCTGAAAAATATCCATCTTTCTTCTTCCATGTTTTATCCACTGCTTCGCTAAACATTCTTCTTGCGAAGAATATAGGTTGTAATACAATAAAATAGGACAAGCTAAATATTTTATATCTCGGTATATACGGAATGTTTCACGTGAAATAAATCCAGTCGCGTATCTCGTAGTCGTAGAGGATATCAGTGAGACAAAGAGAAATATTACAGAGCGCTTCCATTATAAAACATAATAATTTATATGCTTTGAAGAATTAAAATTTCCTATATTTTACACACATGCGTTAAGGGAGAGAGAAGGAAGAGAGGCAGAATAAATATTAATTATTTTAAAATGCACGGAAGATAATCACAATTCTCCGAATAGTCGACGCGATATTATGGTTAATTTTCGCCGAACACGGAAGTCAGAGTTTCCATACATCGAAATAGATAGAATAATTTATAGTTACACGTCGAGCGATGAAGCTAATTAGCAAATGATATTTAACGGCGTAATAACGCTCTCGCGTGTCCGCGCGCCGGCAAAACCAAAAAGGTACACAGCATCCGTTTCGCATCCGTTCCAATGCGTAATTATGAAAAATGTGTTTGTGTTTTATATGATTCCTCTCTACTGATCGTTACACGTGTGAACGCCACCAGTGTGGCGTTTCAGCATCGACGGATTACAGCCGTTGTTCGCGTAAAATTTTATTTCAAAATTTTATTTAAATAAAATTTATATAAATAATAAAATTAAATATAATACGAAATAATTTAATAATAATTAAAAGTTATATATGTAACGTAAAATTCTTTAAAGAGAATTTCATGTATCGTGCATGAAATTTTGAAAAAAATAATTATTTCAATTAATGTCCGAAAATTTCATACGCGAGATTTTATCGCTTCTTCTTCGCGTAAAATATAAACGAAAACTTTTTATTCAATGTGTTTATTCGATGAATGTATAATAGTGTTCCTCGGGATCGTTTATCGTCTCGACATTTATATTGTACAGATTCTTGCTAATACGAAAATAATAACGTCGAACAAAGGCTGCCACTGGCGGTTCGTCGACGATCCCGAGGTGATGTTCGACGGGAATTGGAATTTCCTGCGGTTCTTTTGTGATGCAAAGAGAAGAGGCCGGGTCTGCGCGCTGAGATGCGAGCGAGAGAAGCAACGGTGTCTTTTAGAATTAAATAGTTACGACACCCTCAAAGGCCCAGCTGTTCGTTCGGACTCCGCGATCTCGGCTCTTGCAACCCTCCCCGTTCGCAACCTCTGCTCCTTTCCCGCGAAAACTCTTTAAATCGCTCCTTTCGTTCCCGGTGAGAGTTTATTAAAAGGGTGAAGTCGCAAAGAAAAGAAGGGTAAGGGACCCGAAGGCGGGCCGAGCTTTAATATATTTTGATTGATAGGATTAGCACTTCGTCGATTTTCATGAACGGATTTTTGGTCGAAAGGTCCCGAGAAATAAAGAATTAGAAAGTGTGCATTGATTTCTCCTGTGAGAAATAAATATCGGCCGCAAATAACGGGAGATCTCTGAAAAGAGATGCGATTACAATTGCGTGTATCCTAAATTGTGCAGATAATATACCTATATATATATATATATATATATATATATATATATATATATATATATATTATCTGCACAATTATATATATACATATATATTACACAACTATATATACATATATATATATACGTTTTTCAGGAATGCAAATAAATTCCGTTTTGTCTTTCTTAATTCCATAAACTCGTTGTTCGTCAGAACTGCGTGACAGATGGAATGGGTGAAGAAAGAGGTTGGATCCTGAGGAGGTTCTGGGAGAGAGACGTGCGGATGAACCGGATGGTAGCAACGCGCGCGGTAAGATGTGTAAGAAAGAACAAGAAGGCAAGAGAAGTGGGCAAGGGAGGGTGGATACAAGAATAATTGAAGACGAGTTTCCTTCGCTCCTCGCGGATAGGGGTGGTTGCGCGAAACGGGGGCGAATGGGGTAGGCTGTTGATGGAGGCAGCACCAGATGTTATCTTCCTCCTTGGGGTGACGCCATCAACTTTTAGACAATGCGAGGAGGACTTTTCGGCGAAATATCAAACTTTGGTCGCGTCTTGTCGACGCCAGCCACCTCCCCCCCCCCACTCCTCTTACTACCCTGGCGCGATTTGACACACAGTCGGCCATTATTATTAAAATGTAAATTTCCCCGGAGATTTGTCTCCGGCGACGATATATCTGAAATTCGTCCTTATCGTCGTAAGATTGTATTACGCAATAAAGCTCTGTACGCGCAAAGAGAGAAAGAGAGAGAGAGAGAGAGAGTGCGTGTCAAAAGGGAACTTGAATAGAAATTACAGAAAGACATCACAGTTTAATTAATACTCTTTTTTTTAGAAAGAATTACAATTATCGTCAAAATATTTTAAAATCAATTAAACAAAGTGTTATCTATGCGTTTATCGCACCGTTTATTTTACATACTATCTCCGTCGAAAATAAAATCGTATGAGAGAAAAAGAGAGAAGGGGGAACCTTTCTTCACCTCGTACATTGTCAAAAGCGGACTATTATTGACCGTATCGTATCAGCGTGAAGTAAATGACCATCCGGTTCTAAGACGTCCAGAAAGGGAAAATAGCAGTAGGAACGACCCTCTTTTTCTCTCGAGGTAATAGCAAGACGATTATGGCCATTCGACTCACGGGAGGGAATCGAATGATTTGATCTTGGCAAGATAAGAGCGAGGCGGAGGAAGACGGAGGAATAAGGAGAGACCGGGAGAAACGGAAGGCGAAACACGGCCAACTCACAGTAGGAAATGGAGGCGAATCCAGGTACTTGAGAACGGGCAAGGGAGACAGATACCACGATGCAAGATGGTGAAAAGTGGTGGGAGAGGAGAAGGGGCGGACGGGGACGGAAGTATAAGATCGGATACCTTTATCGATGCCATTCTACTCGTAAATTGAATCAAAAGGAGTGAAATGAAGAACCGGGGTGGACGACTTCTTTGGAAAAAGATAGGGGAAGGGAGGAGGGAAGGGGGGGCGGGAGAGTGAGAGAAAGGCGGTGCGCGACGACAACTGCCGAGGTATTTTACTGGGAGTTAAAATGGCCCTTTAATCAATGTCTCTTCTTAACTACAAGCCATGAGATAAACGACCGGAAATGACACCCCGATAAGAAAATTGCTTACCCGACGTCTCTTTCGAGAATTGCCTTGCTTTCCTAGCATCCGGTGCGTATCTTTGCCCCTCCCCCCTTTCCCGCGCTCCTTCGTAAATCGTTATCAAAATTGATGTTCACCGTGTCGGCAGTTTCGTTCGTTGATAATTCGGAAATAAAATGTGTTATTTTAAAACAACATAATACATATATATTTAAAAATAATCGCAATCGCGTGTTTTCGGAAATAAAACAAAATAAGTGAATTATATAGCCAACTGTAAGAAGTTGAGGGTAAAACGCATTGAATGTTTTGCACGGCTGGGCAGAAAAAAAGAATGCTACAAATTTTATCTACAAACTTGCATGAAGGTTTTCGCACCGCGAAAATAGAGAGAGCTCGATACCCGCGGAACAGGTTTAGGTTACACTCTTGTTTACCGCGGCAATTTATCGGATATCAATCTTTGGTATGCGAAGCAGTCCATATGCATTTGCATGTGCAGGAAGCGTCCTCGACGACAGGTGCGCAGGCTGCGGATAAACGCGGCCGAATTTTTGGGCCAATTATTGGCATTTCGTAAAGTACATTTCGGACGGTGGATAAGCGATGCACTTAACAAGCATCGCTGGCATAATGCGTTCTTTTGCGGCCACGCGCTGAGGACATGATGCAGGTGCTGCACTATCTCCGTCTCGTGCTTCGTCCGCAGGATGTCGATTGTTCTCCGTATTTGGTCGCAATTTATTACGCGACATTACTGATTTACGATTGTGCGATCAGCGGATGGACGAAACGTCGTTATTGTTTCTTGTTACGTTTGCATAAATGAAGACAAGCATCGAGATTATTAAAAAATGTCATAACCTCTTACTCTACTTTATGAATTGAAAGCAATATAAGGTCTCGACGAGATTTATAACTTCTGTTAAAAAGAAAAATCATGTTTCCATTTAAAAAAAGTGATGATTAGTGAATTTCCCCAAAGTGGCACCATCTATAAACAACTTGATATTGCTGTCTTGGGCATATGTTTCGATATACACTGCCAGTACTAAAAATATATAATATACGTAACGTAAACTATATAGATTTTCAGTACTTGTGTCTTCCTTGTGTCTTCCTTAAAGTTATAACTTACTTTAATGTTAAGTTAAATAACTTTTTGTACAAAACATGTTTTGTAAAAGATGTAGAAAAAAAGACATTTAAGAGGTAAAATATTAAAATGGCCCATCGTCTGTATATTGTATGTATATGCATATATCAAAAGATATACATATACTTTGTATATTTTAATAATACATAAAATGCTAATCTTTTGTTCAATGGATTGATAACTCATTTGTTAGCGTAAATTAATGACTACCGAATGAATATGTAGAGATTGTGCGAGAGATATGCAAACGGGAAGAGAAGATAGAATTTCAGGAAAAAGATTTTCGAGTATATCGCGCGAGTAGCCTATTATACGAGATATCTGGAGCAGAACACTAGTAGCGTGAATCTCATAGGCTATGCAACAATTATCATGTAAATAGACGGCTGTTTAGCGGCTGCGAATCGCGTGGAATTGAAATTCCGACCGCGTCTAAAATACAAAGGGAACGAGAGTCGGCGAAACGCGTGAGACGAGCGGTTGCCTGTATTTTAATGCTCTTACACGCAGCGCCGAGTATTTAAGATAGTCGGTGGAAGAAGATCATGGAATGAGGGAGGAGAGATGACAACGATAGAACCGGGTAAAAGAAAGAGAGGTGGGGGGAAAATATTAAACGAAATAAAGGAAATCACAAGAAACATAAGGGATAGAAAAAGACAGAGGACGTTGTCCTGCAGGAACGAGCTCTGATCCGACACGCTGTTAAGTATGGGTTTACGGCAGATACATATCACGATGTATATATTGTGTTTTACTCGGGGAAGTGCGTTCCGGAGTAATAAAGGTGCCGGCGGATGGTCGAATACCATCGCCGCTAACATTTCCGCGAGACGATCCTTGATTACATATTCAGGCAAGTCGACGATCAATGTCGGTTCGGCTAGAGGGGAATAACTATGAGATGGGATACTAATCTGGGATATTGAGGTATGTGTGCACATGTGAGAAAGAAAGATACTCCGACTCTTTTTCGAAAAGTATAAAATTTTAACTAAAAAATTATATTCTTATTTTAAGAATTTTCTACTTATTTTAAAAAATTTCCCTTATTTTTAAAATATCTTGTTTTAAAATAGGTGCCAAAAGGATCTTATTTTAAGAGGAAAATCCCCTAAAGATTAGTATCAGATATTCCTAATTTATAAAGATGTAGAAGAAATGATACTTATTTTTACATTAACAAAAAAGTACATTATTTTGCAGCACACAGGCAAAGAAATAAGATAGCAGAAGAAATAAAGAAAACATAGATATAATACATAGACCGAACATAAGGCACAAAAGATCTAGATCCTGAATGATTAAATTAGGCTATATAATATGTTATTTATTCGTGAACATTTCTCTAAAGTCATTCAAGTCTTCTTTGTCAAGCCACTTAATAACTACATCTATTGTTTTAATAAATTAAAACCATTCAATGACAAACAGTGCACTGCATTATAAATTGCAACAATGTATAATCATATACATTGTTGCAACAATATGACTATATAACGCCAAATAAATAGTAAAAAACATACACGTTTGTATAAAAAAAATATATGGCCCCGTTTGTTCATTAACAAAAAATGTCTTCTTAGTTTTATAATTAGATATTCCAGAAACATTTAAGAATATCTATTAAGAGGGATTTTATAGTATACAGTTTTCTTTTACTTTGAGAATATTATTTTCTCAGTATGCATGTAGCGATGTAGAAAATATTACTAAACAAATTCAACCATTTCCATACATGACTGTGATATGACAAAATGTTTAAGTTTGTGGAATCTGAGCATATAATTTGTATCGCTGTTTCTCGGTCAACGACTCGAAGTCTAGTAATATTAACGCTTTGCGGAGTAGGTAGATCCTGGAGCGACGAGATTTATATTCGGTAGAATCCCGTCGTGTGGAAGAGCGTCGTCCTCGCGCCTCTGTCCGAGAACAGTGGCCATACATCGGAACCTGCAGTCCAAGGAAAGGAGCGAAGAGGGAGGGGAAAGAGTGAGAGGTGAGAAGTTGTTTCTGTATATACATAATACACGGTCGCAACGACAAATATATCGAAGTATTCTCAAGGAATTG
Source organism: Prenolepis imparis (assembly GCF_030444845.1). Classification (NCBI taxonomy): domain Eukaryota; kingdom Metazoa; phylum Arthropoda; class Insecta; order Hymenoptera; family Formicidae; genus Prenolepis; species Prenolepis imparis. The sequence goes on from NW_028141160.1 coordinate 6,211,142, forward strand.
AACCGAGCGATTCTCACCACTGCTGGATGCTCTTTTGCCGCGGGGTCACGCGAAATATGCTCGTTCTACCTTCGACAATTTGATCCCGCCAGTTAGATAGCATTGTGGTAGCTTCACGGTGAGTCCGCCGCGATCGGCTTCTTCTTCTGCGAGCGGCTCCATTCTTTCTCTGTACTATGTTTCTCGTTCTTTCCTTCTCTTGATATTCCTATATCTTTTTCCTTGTTTTCTTGTTTCAGAGAGAATCGAGATATTTATATTGTACGACCAGGATAGTCTATCAATAGATAGCATGTGATATGACTCTTTTCTTCGCATGGCCTGCACTGCTCGTTTCCCTGATTTAACATCACTAGATTATTTTCTTTGGGGTCCATTCAAACAAATACTGTATCAAGATATCGTACCAACAACTCTCGAAGAAGAAGCGACATATTATCAACTCTTGTCGAACGATTTTAAAAGATATACATTACAAAAAGTTCACACATTTTTCAGAGAGCGTATTCAAAAGTCATGAAATGAATGGGCAACACACACACGCGCGCACACACTTTGAGCATTTTATTAAATAAAATTAATTCATTTTGGAAGACTATTACTTTTATTACTTACCTTTATCCTATTATTCCTCTTGTTCTTCTAGATTTTTTGTTTTTCATTTTAAAGCTACCCCACCGTCAAAGTGTCATAAGTCGTTCGATTCATCTTTTACAATTAAAACTAATTAAAAATAGAAGCGAATTAAAAATAGTTTCTATTTAAAATTTTGAGATAACCTTCAAAACTTTATGGTGCCTTCACCTAAAAAAAAAACTAAAATTACAAAAATATAGCGCTTTTAAAATAATTTAACTTTCTTGAACCTTTTTGTATAAAATCGATAATTATGAAGATTTTTAGAAGCCAATTTCTGATGATTCATCTATGTGTGTACATATCTTTTCTTATTTTCTTGTTTCGAGAGAGAAATATCGAGATATTTATATCGTACGATCAGGATAACCCGCCGATAGATAGCGCGCAGTATGACTCTTTTCTCGACAAAAGAACGCTACTTGTGCGCGATGATGTATAGTTCGAGCTTTCATGTTTCTATCTGGTACCGTGCCACCGTACAGTTTTCCTTCCTCTGCCCGCTTTCCTCGTATTTCTTTATCCTATCGTCGCCCTTCCTTATATTCTCTACCTATAATACGCGATGTCTGCACGCGGACGGCTTTAGCGTGAGAACGGTACATTACCGGCTAGTTCGCATATATCGTTTGCCTCTTCCATTTTCTTTTCCCTTCCAGATACTTGCTGTTCTCTCTTTCTCTCTCTCTCTCTCTCTCTCTCTCCCTCTTCTTTCGGGCTCTCTTCGACTTATAACTCGCTTTTCGACTGTCGGTCTGCTCCTCTCTCTCTCTCGAGTTCTCTCTCTCTTTCTCTCTATTTTTTCTTCTTATTCCGCCATCACGTAGAAATATATGCAACCTCGTCGCATGTCTTAACACGTGTTTCACGCAAAAATTCACCTCGCGATCTATCGATAAGCGCGCCGACGTTCTCCCAGATCACGCTGTCGGCAGCACCATTACAATCCCGCGGTGATTTCCGGATTGTCGCGTAGTAAATATCCTACGGCCAATCTTGTACGATCCTTCATACTGACAGAAAAAGAAGGAAGGAGAAAAATTCCTTTACACCACGAATTCTCGTACGGTTTCGGGAATGCTGTCTGTAGATAGCAATCGCGGTATCTCGATGAGAGCCGAGATTTCGCAAAACGGGCTGGCGAAAGCACTCGTAATAATATAATCTTCGACTTTAGTGAAAATTAAGTTTCAATTAGGCGAGCGGCACAATTTTAATCGAAAGAGCGTGCGAAAATTAAATTACGATGCTCCCCGTAAAATTGTCCAACGCTCGAGTAGATTCGTGTTTAAATATACTAACCAAAGGCCGTAAAGCCTTCAATAATGTATGTTCAATAGTTGTTCGTAAAACGAGCTATGACCTTCACTTCTACGCATATCCAACTCACAATGTGATTCGATACGTACTGTGCATTCGATGCATCCAGGATAAGCGGCTCATGTGGGCACGTTCGCATGATATAATGCCACGCACGAGCGCTACCGAAGCAAAATATATGTGCGTTATAGGAAGAAAGAAAGAAAGAGAGAAAGAGAGAGATATATAAGCGCATTATGACGAGGAGTAGATTGGTAAGTACACAACTTGCCATAATTCACATCAGGCTGGCGAATTATAAATTATAGTGGGTGCTCACACCTGGTAAGCGATGGACTCGGCGGGGATGATTTCTCACCGAGATGCTTAACAGATAGAAAAATTATGTTTCGCTTGGATCATTTTGTCCTCTTGAGGTGCTCGAAAAAATTATATCGCACCATCATTGTCCCGAGGTATCGTTAATTGGTCTACGGCGAAACCTTAATACGTATCCTTTATTCGTGATCATTTAATTGATCGTAATGGTACTGGTGGACAACGTAAACGAAATTCGTCAGTTAAAATTATAATGTTAGCTTGAATGACATTAATTGAAAATCTATTTAATTAATTTCTGCGATAGAACGTGAGAAATAAGTGCACTTGATATTCATGACGGTCTGAGAAAATGTGTGCATTGACGCTGTAGGATACTTAAATTGTTCGACACGTCTGCGCCAAGTAACCGGGTCTTCGAAGACCTTCCGACAAAAAGAGGACTGATCAATTTCAGATTTATAGTCCAGCCGCGTTAATTAGTAACCTGACGTCTGCAACGGCGAAAAAAAACCACCTTCTTCCCCCATCCTTCCTGCCTCTTAAGGCTTCGAAAGCGGCGACTCACTGGTTCTTGTTGCTCGATAGAGATTCTCGATACGCCTCGCGTATAGCAAAAATGCAAAAAGCGATCATATTCAACAGAGCAATCTCTTGTTTTATTATTATTAATTGCAAGAACAATAGCTCCACTCACTTTTGTGTGAAAGAAATATACGACAGTGATAGTGAATACAGATGTAAGAAACATTTCGAGGGGACGAGCCAATTAGCAGCGTACGCAGCATCGCATCCTCGGCGAATACCCAAAGCGGTGGACAGGTGTGAGATGAGTATAATCATGTATACGTGCGCGTGAAACGGCCGTGTTAACACACGTGCGAATCTGGCGAACGCAGCGGGATGTATCAAGTCATTTCTCAGCGTGGTTCAGGTTTCCCTGGACCGTTCTTCCTACCTGCTTCGCGCAGATCGTCTCCTCGTGAAAGTTGACGAATAATTTAATACCAAACATCTCGTTTCTATCTAGATGCATTTAATGTTGCAGAAAAAAAATGAGAGAAAAACAAAATGCACACATTTTCCATTACGTCAAAAGAACCGGGTTATTACGATCGTTATCTAACGGGTGACTGTTCACTTTGCACCCGAACACGTTGTTGTATTAATGATGTATTGTTCGACATGCCATTATCAGTCGCACTTCATCATATGCATAATATCGTTTCGACTTTAATGGCGGCGCGTTTAGCACGTACACATGTACGTGGTGCGCCTGTACACTTCCTTTGTGGACTCCGCCCAAGCAAACAGCCCTTGAGAATTATACGTCCAGTGGTATACCTTTGTGCAGTTGTGTCTCTTCGGCGAGAATGTGACTCAATTGCCCGATGAGTTCGGTCAATCGAGAACAATGTGAATCCAAAATTTCTAAATAGCTATAGTGAGGTGTGTTGCTCATAATAGTACACTGAAAAAATTATATTTTAAGAATTTATTTATTCTACTTATTTTTAAAATAATCTATTCTTAAATCAATGCCAAAGGATCTTCTTAAGAGAATAATCCTAAAGATTAGTATCAGATATTCTTAAATTATAAAAATGTAGACAAAATAATATTTATTTTTACATTAAGAAAAAAGTACATTATTTTACAGCACATAAGCAAAGACTATAAAAAAGGCATAGACATATAGACCGAGCATGAGACACCTAGATTTTAAACAATTAAATTAGATTATGTTATACATAATTTATTCGTGAGCTTCTCTTAAATCGCCCGAGTCTTTTTTTTTAGCCATTTATTAACTTCATCCATTCTTCTAATAAATTAAAATTATTCAGTGACAAACAGTGTACTGAACTGTAAATTGCGATACTATTTAATCATATACATTGCTGCAAAAATATGGCTGTATAACGTCAAACGGTCCTCATAAAAAAAGCATATGACTGTTTGTTATTAACAAAGAATATATTCTTAGTTTTAGAGGATGTTCTAGAAACATAAGAATATCTGTTAAGAAGGATTTTATAGTTATACTGTCCTCTTACTTTAAAAATATTTTTTTTATATACAAATATCTGTTAAGACGGATTTTATAATACACAGTCCTTTTACTTCGAGAATACAATTTCTGCAGTATACAAATTTCCAGTCATGCGTAAAAACAACCGCAATCCTATCTCTAATATTTTTCACTCGATTCTATTATGCGCGCATATATTCGAAATATTTATACTTTACGAATAAAGTAATTTTGCTCTGTTGATAAATTAATATGAATTAAACTGTTTATCTCTCTGATTATCCGAAATAGAACTCTGAAAATAAAGCGCGTCTCGATAAAATCAATATTTTAACGTCGTCGCAGGGAGGAAAGCCCTCGATCCTTGAAATCGAGCAGCATATAGCGTGTCCGGCGCTATATGATCCGAGAGAGCCACTCTCGGATCGTGTCGCGTCGGAGAGTCACGAGGGACTTAATCCTCCGAACTTGCGCAGCGCGAAATCGCGCCTTTCACGAACATGTGTCTGACATTTTTAATCGTCGGATTAAAATAACTGATGCCAAAGTGTAGCCCCGGGAATCCATTATCCGGCGGCAGATGAGGGACCGGCCACCCAAAGTGTCGCGTGTCCCCCGGGGATCTGCTGCCAGACAACGTGGACTGTTTTAAGCCTGACTTTAAGTCGTTCCGATTTTGTCGTGGAACCGCGCTGCGTGAGAAACATAAGCGAAAGATATAAAAAAAGAAACAACATTAATCAACTGAATTTTAAATAGCAAAGCGAAAAAAAATTGCTTCTTCGAACAATCGAATATATCATTTTATGAATAGTAGGGACATTGTCTTTTTGAAATTCGATGACTGTTTCGTATAAGATTTGTATAAAAAACCAGCTCTCCCCCTCGATATACGACTACGACCAGGAGTTACGAGTAGCGCCGGGGGCACCGAGGCGATCGAGGGATTCCTTTATTGCTCGGATAATAATGATTCGGACCCTCGGCTCTGACTAAAGAAACGCCCGAAGGTTTACTGGTAAATTACCGAGCATCCTGCAATTACCGATGTAAGAGTCGTAGGTTTATTCTCTATAAACACGGTTATAACATGGTCCATCCAAAGTTATTTAAAGAATCATGTATACATATACATATAAATATATATGTATATACACGATTCTTTAAATAACTTTGGTTGGACCATATTATAACCGTGTTTATATATACATATATAAAATGTGTGTGTGTATATGTGACACTGTGTCTATTAAATATTTTTAATAAAGAATATACACACCTGATGTCTCGTAACTATGATTATCTTAGCGTGCGAGAATGGAAGAGAGGAGAGAGGGAAGCGAGGATGCAACAGGAGTGCACTTCCGGGGGGCGGTACTTTCTTGTACGTGGCTCTCTCTCTCTCTCTCTCTCTCTCTCTCTCTCTCTCTCTTTCTCTCTTTCTCTCTCTATGTTAGCAATTCACTATATGCATTTGTTCACGTGCGTGGTCTACGTGCATAAGTGTTCCAGGTAAACTCCATTACCGGCAGCCATGTTTCTCGCGTTGCTACCGTATCCTCTACTATTCACGGATACTTTGTCAAAATGGTCATTGCATGCAAGATATAAGAACGACGTGCATACGCGCATGCATACACAACACATACACACACATCGATTTATGTTTAAAAGAAAAAATTTTTTTTAAATATAATATAACGGATCATAAAAAAGATGACTTTTTAACAAAGATGCGGCACGACTTTTAATGTCGTCGGAAACCAAACACGGATCTTCAAAGAAGGCACGCATGATAAATATTGTCTACGACCGCGTATTTTGCAAGTTGGTAGCTATGTCTCCGGGGTTTCCGAGAAACTCGCAAGACGTTTGCTGTGAGCACATTTGTTCTGTCGTGTACACAGTATAGGACAACTCGCTCGAAAGGGAATTATAGTAAATTGAGGTCAACGGTAGGACGCAGAGTACAAATATGTTAAAAATTAGCTGGACAAATACACATTATTCCGTAACGTCACCGTTAAAAGAGAATCGAGGGTTAATTCAACGTTGACGTGATTATGATCTCACAAAGTCGTAGAAGAAGGAACGTTGGCGTTTGCGCGAATTGAAGTTTCCGTGAGTTTCCATTATGAGAATCCCGTAAGCGTATAATTAATGTTACACGTGACCGGATATCGCATGCAAAATTTAAAATTTATTCGTGGAAGAGCACTTTGTTCAGCGCGGTGGATCCAATTTTAAAAAAACCGCAGCATTATTTCATATTCATCCGAGTCGCGTTTTTTATTCGTCCTTGTGCGTCGAGTGCACACACATACATACATACACACATACTCTCGAGTAATAATTAAAAATACTCGTTCGCGTTAATATCAGTCCGAAAAGCGGATCCGCCGCCGGCACCTGAGGGTATCCGCATTTCCATCGCTTTTCCATCCCTTAACCAGCTGTCCCCCTCCCCCTCTCTTCTCTCTTCGGGACGTTTATCTCGTCATCGTTCTCTTTTGCATCCTGGACGGAGCTCTCTCTCTTTCTCTCTCTGTCTCTCTCTCTCTGCGACGAATTTGCAAGCTTTTAATACAAACGCGACGCTCGTATACTGCCGAACGCAACTTGTTGTCAACGCCGTGCTTTCCCCCCTCATCCTCCTCTACCCCTTTCTGTCCATCTCTCGTCTCGTTCTGTTCTCTTCTCCATTTCGCGAGTCCCTGAGTCCCTGGCTGTTTTTGCCGCCGTATCTCGACGAGCCCCCATCCCTTTTATGAATAAATGGAAAGAGAGAGAAAGAAAGGGTGGGAGGGAGAGAGAGTCGTTTTCACCTGCAATCATTGCGTTAACGCGATATCCTGTCTCTCGCAAACGCAGTAGATTTTCTCCCTTCGTGGTGGAAAACGATGGTCGATTTTATTTATGTATATGTATATATCCGGCCCCTCGTGTTATACCGTTCCGGGTCTGAGCTGACAGATCACACGGAATATGCGTTCGCCGTCGCATTCGTTTCTGTCGGCGTTGTCTGTCAACGTAATGAGCAGACACGTTTTGTCGATATAACGAGAAGGCTTGACAACTCTCCGCCGGCGCGCTTAAAACTCCAGGACGTGCTTATAGCCGTTTAAATGCAGAATGTCGATATGTGTACGAGCAGAATTTATTGATAGATACATTAACCGGTTCGCGTCGCGGCTGTCTTTCACGTCTAGCTAGACGAGATGATGATAAACCTAAACCGCGCGTGCGCTGTTGGTAATCGAATCAGCGACTCAATCTTCGATTGAAATATCATTTTTGCCAGACGTATCATTGTCTTTCCGATAATTGTTATTTACGAGTTGTTGGTCACTAATTTTACTCGACAGGGAATCGGTTTTCCCTTTGGCGTTTGTCGCGCGTTTCCCAAGAATATTCTGACACATTTTGAACATATGAGGATCATTCAATAAATAAAGAGAAAACAACGGCTGTAATTCAAAAAATATGAAGTACGATAATTCGAAACGATAAGTTAGCATTCCTGTCACCAATTTAAAACAGCTGTTTGACAACTGTTTTGGTATACATAACCTCTATCACTCATTCAATAATGACAATAAGTTTCTCTTGAAAAGTGCAAGAAGAACAGCGTTAGTATTAAGATTTTTATTTTACTTCTAGATGCTTAAGCAATATGATAAAAGTTGTATGAATCGTGCAAATTTTTATAAATGCGTTGATCAGTTTGACCGAAAAAAACATGAAAAATTAGGCTGGAAGATTCTGCCATACTCGCCTTATAATTCAGACCTCGTCTCATCAGATTTCTTTTTGTTTGGCCCTTTCAAGGAGTCATTAGTGGAGTCAAGTTTCACATCAACGAAGAAGTGAAAACAAATATCCAAAATTGGCTCACAAGGAATAATCCCGCGGTGTTACTTCTCTATTTTAAAAGTGCTTATATTTTTGAATAGTCATCCTAAATATCACCATGGTATATGCCATTCGCTCTCAAAATGGAAAAAAAGAGGAAAGAAAAAAAAGTCGAAAATCGGTATTTAAAGTGAAATTTCAGCAGCCCGTAAACAGGTGATCTAGACGATACTCACTCGAGTAATCCATAATAATTGAAAAATTACATTAAAAAAAATTTTAAAAATTTAAAAAATAACAAAAAATTTTTTTTATTTATTTCAAATGAAAATAATCTAAATTTTTCCGCCTTCTAGTGCATTACTCTAGGCTCATATCAATTGGTGTCTAATAAATATTGTAGCCCTAGATGCGATCTTTCAATTAGTTGAGTTACTTGGGTGAGTATCATCTAAATCGCTTGTTTACGGGCTGCTGGAATTCCACTTTGAATATCGATTTTCGACTTTTTTCTTTCCTCTTTTTTCATTTTGAGAGCGAATGGCATATACCATGATAATACTTAGGATGAGTACTATTAAAAAATATAAGCACTTTTAAAATACAGAAGTAACACCACGGGAGTATTTCTTGCCAGACTTCAAGATTCAGAATTTTTTACTGTTGACATAAAAAACCTAATACAGCATAGATAAATGTATAATTATAGGATTATATTATAAAATAAGTAAATTATTAGATTTATTAAATAAATCATATTTAAATAACAACCATTTGTCTCTTTACTTATTGAATGACCCTCGTACACGATCAAGCGAGTGTTGGGACCCCGCAAAAACGTATATTCGTGTTACTTTTCGAATATATAAGTGGATTAGAGTGTTACACATACCCTCGTTAGAGCTTAATAGTCTCACTATTTTTCAAGTGCGCTCGAGCGTTCGTTACCGAAAGCCACGCGCGTGCCACCGGACTTATTCTCCGAACATAATGGAATCTATCATCGAGAGGGTCGAGATTGATTATCTCGCGACGCACGCCCATCCACTCGATGCGATAGTGGACGCAGTATATTTTGCCTACAAGTCATTCTAATGAACACGGTGAGAAAAATGAAATGTTGTATCATGACAGTACATATGCTCAATCTAGATGACTCTCTAAATTACGAGGAAAAGTAAAAAAAGTATGGGGACATTTTTTATTTCCAGATCAGATGGCTGATAACACTAACTGTGTAATTAATCATAATCTCAAAGTGTCTTTGTATGCTCAAAATGATGGTTTATTATTTAGCTTTCTTTTATTGTGTTTTTAAGTCGATTTAAAATGAATACTTCGTAGCCTGATTATACCAAGCAATAAATGTGAGCAATGATACGTTTCTTTACTCATAGAAGGTAAAATTTGCAGAGATTATTCGCAGACTAATGTAGAATAATACAACAGTAGTATGATGAAAGTTGTTTCACAAGTAAGATTTATTAGATTGTTTTAAAAATGGCCGGATTTTTTTCTGCGATGAAGAGCGTTCAGATAAGCCTTCCACTTAAAAGACTAACGGTAATATTGAGGCAATTGATCGAATGATACGAGTATATGATAATCGAGTCAAAATTGATGAAAATGAGTTGAATATTGGCCACGATTCAGTATTTTCAATTATGCATGAGTCACTAAATTTTTAAAAAGTCTATGCCGAGTTCCATGTAAACTGACAGACTTCCAGACAAACAAAATTGTTTGGAAATTTCAAAAAAATATGAAAATGAAGGAGACTCATTTCTGATATGTATTTTTATATTTTTTGGCCAGTTAAAAAAAGTTGCGAGGACGAAAGTCAAGTTTCATTCGGATGAAGAGGTGCAAGAGTAGCTGCGCAGGAGATCAAAAAGTTGTTTTCAAGATTGAAAAGCTCATTAAGAGATAAACTAAGTACATAGAAATGGAGGAGGATTACGTAAAAAAATAACCCATTTTACTTTTGTAAGTACAATTAAAACTTTTGATTTCTCAAATGTCCCTTTATTTTTTGAGTTTCTCTCATACATAGGCTGGTAACAGCCACGTGTCAAAAAAAATGCATTAACAATCTTGCTGACACACGTGCGTTATAACACTATTTTTCCTATTTCTTCTTAAAAACGTGTTGATATGATTAATATCTGCGCTTTCAAATGTTCTAAGTGTCGTTTCTACGTGTGGTTTCAATTAGCTTTATTATTTTGATATATGTAAACTTTGCAATTATGTATTTATCTTGTTTGTACTAGAGGGAGTACTCTATCCCGTTTAAATAAATAAATAAATAAATAAATAAATAAATAAAAAATAAATTATTATATAACAAAAATTGGCAATTACTTACTTTCATAAATTGTTTTGCTCTTATTTGGTTCAAATAATGATGAAACAATAAAATTCTGTGTTTAGTTGTTTTTTTAATCACTTACTTTATTAAATAAATGTAATACCTTCTCGTAAGGATGAAGCCCCGAATCTATATCATAAGCGGCGACCATGAGAAACATCCATTTCCATCCAGCATTCGAATGCAGTCTTGTAAGCGAGAATCCGGGTAAAGTCGCTGGTCGAGGGTTGGCGCGAAAACCTTTTCGCCGGCGCATGACATCCATGCTCCGCGACTACTCTCGAGCACCCTAAACAAAGGGATATTGAGAGACCTCGGAGAGAGATAGAGGAGAAGAGTACAAGTGAAAAAGAGGGAGAGAGAAAGAGTAAGAGAGAAACTGTCGGGGAAGGAAGGACGCGAAGGATAGGCGGACCTACCACCTTAAGGATCAGAGTGACTCTGCCACAATAGTGCGTCGCCTGGAATCCAAGGGGGTTTATTAAAGCCGTGGTTGGCGATACAACTCACGTTCTCTGCTTTTCCACGGAATACCCTCCTATCCTAGTCTACCTTCTTCTCTAGTGGCGCTTTTCCTCATCCCTTCAATAGCTTCTTCCGCTCGCTCGCATTTATACGCTATACCCGGGAGTGTCCGATCGTTTGCCGTCTTACATCGGACTTCGAAATTTCGAATAAATGGCCCAACTTTGTCGATCGCTAATTATGTATATATAGCTCGTTTCATAGTTATGACTATTTAAGTTTAAGAATCTAACCTAAAGAAAACGATTTACATTTAAGTAATTTATTATTATGTCGAAATATTTATATATGTATATATTGTTTTGTCATTTAAAAGAGGAATTTTGAAATAAAGGCAATTTTTAATGTTAAAATTTTAATTAAAGGATTAGAACTGGGGGGGGGGGAGGAATTTTCTGGGAAGAGAGAACGCGGAGAAGGGGAGAACAGCGAAAAAGTATTGCCTCTGTGAGCAATTTCCGTCGTAAAAATAATCCGAGGTACGACGAGCACTCTCGCGGTCGCGGGCGGGCGATTTCCAACGGGATATATCGCTCTCCACGACATTTGCGACGAGCATAATCCGAGGACATGGATAAAACCGCGCGCGCTTCTATATATACCTATGGGCGCGCCGCTATATTCATACCAGGTATAAATCAGGACGTTGCGCGCGCGCGAGCCTCGGGGGTTTTATCGACAGGGACATTACGCGAACATAGCGATGTACGCATGTAAGAAGACGACGGCGGGTAATCGGGACCCTGGAAACACGTGTCCCACATCCTGCGTTCCCCTCATCCCTTTTCAACGGTGCAAGAGAGACTCTCCTTGAATCGTGATAGCGAGATTCTTTTTTCCGTCGCTATGCGAACTCGTCGCCCCTCGTTGACACGAAACGCGCATTAGGCGCGGCTGCACATCCTTACGCCCTCGTTTCACGAACCTATGTACAGTTACTTTCCCTTCTAACTCTCCTCCTCCTCTCCCCGCTAAACCGGTCATAGCGCCATCACACACAAATTGACATAGCTGCATATGCATAACATAAGATTGTCTGGACCAATGAGCATCGAATATAAAGTCGCATATATAAAATCGCCATATTGATTTACATAATATGCTTATTGGTCCTTTAAATGCCTGTCACAAGGAAGCAAAGAACGTGTTCCAAAATTCACTGCCAGTGCTGAAAATCTATAGTTCACGTTACGTATATTATAGATTTTTAGCGCTGGCAGTGAATTTTGGAACACGGCCCTCGATGCGTTATGACAGTTGATATGTATATATTAGATGCTTGCAAAAGTTTGTAAGGTTACAAATAAATGGCGTGTTAGATTAGGTTGCAGTCACTTAGGTTAAATTATATCTTTGTCTCTTTTTAAGAACATATCTAAAAAGTGACAAAGATATAGTTTAACCGGAGGTTTAAGTTAACCGACGTTGGTAGAACTGGGCGTTAGTAATTATTTTCTTTTAAGTTGCTTTCTTGTTTTTAAATATTGACCATATTCGATCAGAATTGATGGCTGATAAATCATAATTCCGAATATAACTTCATATTTAACGCGATTAAAAATGGAACCATCCTGCTCCACGATAACGCCAGACCGCATGTTGCTGTTGCAACTAAAGAGATGTTGTTCGAATTGGATTAGGAAGTCCTATCAGCGTACTCTTTAGACATCGCCCCAACTGATTTTCATCTATTTAAATCGATGCAATACGGTCTATCCAATACACGATTTCAAAATGCTGAAGAAGTGCAAAAATGGATCGAGCAATGGATTGCTTCAAAAGATGAGTCCTTTTATCGACGCGACGGGATTAAATTATTGTCCGAAAAGTGGCAAAAAGTTGTCAATAGTAAGGCCAATATTTTGATTAAAATATTATATGTTATTTTATTTATTATTAATAAATAAAAATTTTTAAATCATACGAACTTTTGCAAGCACCTAATACATACATGATAGTCTTATGTTCTAAACTCGAAAATATCATTATTGTATGCCACGAAATTAGATATATCATGATAAGATAGATATTCGGACTAAGTTTTTGAAGACTCATTATGATCTCTAAAACGAATAGAAAAGAAATTATCGTAACTTCGATAATTTTAATAAATTTACCTTTACAAAGATACAATATTACCGCGTTTAATAAAATCGCTAGCTCTCTTCTCTCTATACGGGCCATCTTGCGAAACGCGATTCGGATATGCTACACGAATTGTAAAGATTTAAGCGCAATTCACGTTAATCTGTTCCTTGCACCGCGTTCTATCCTCGCGCATAACATTCTCCTCCCGCGATTTTTTTTCTCCTCGCCAGACAGATAGGAATAGATAGGGTGGAATTAGCTCGGTACACGTATACCGGCGCCGTCGAGCAAAGCGATAATAGAAGAGAGAGATCGCGGGGTGAAGTTTCACATTTTTACTCGCCGCTACGATTTTTTCCGCCTCTCCCGCCCCCTTCTGCTTCCTGCCGCGTTTTTTCTCTTTCTCTCTTTTTCGATGCATTTATCTATCCTTCTTCATCCCGGCAGTCGCCGGAACTTGCATTAGCGTCTCGTGGCTCTGGCCGGAGGGTTGGTTCGACGATGGTGCTGTACTTCCTGGACAAAGTAACCGCGCCATTGTCGCAACAAACCACCCACCCGCCCTTCTCCCAGCCAACTCGACCTTCTCTGTTCCCTTGCGAAACGCGCCGTCCATTGTACTCGTGTCGTGTTAACGTACGTCTGCCCTGTATAGAATACCTCCACACGTGTTATAGAAACGGTTCTTCGTTAGAATTAACTGTACGTTGTACAGTTAATTTCAATGTGATTTTGCATAAGGAGCTCTTATTGCATCTCGCAATAATGACAGATTAACCGTGTAATGGGGATATGAGATGCGAATTTATATAGCGTGGTAAAAGAGCTTCCAACACAAGTTGTGGACCAACATCCTGTGAAAAATGAAGGCATAAGTTTCGATGAACGATAACACTCTAATTTGTAATTATTACGGCTAGCACGCCCGTACATTATATTGTGACGAGATCGTGATGCGCGATCGCGAGTTTGAAAATACCGTCGATCGCAATTAGATCAAAACCGATCTGAGTTCGATCCCGAGATATACCGCACCTGGCCGTGTCACGGTCCTGTTGCCGAACCGGTCGGCCTATGCACAGGAGGCACCGGCGTATTTATTGCTTAATTCGCGCTTCTTTGTTTCGTAAAAGTGAGTAACAGCTTTAATAACGGGCCACGATGGGAGTATAATGAGGGGTTACTGTTACAACGGAGGAACTATAACCGCCTCGCGAGAAAGAGAGTGGTATACGCCGTAACCCGTTTCGGTTCTATTAACATTGACGCTCGTGATTGTTGATTATGTACAATGAAAAAAATTGTATTCTCATTTTAAGAATTTCCCACTTATTTTTAGAATACCCTGTTCTAAAATACCATCAAAAAGATCCTTTTAATGAGAATTCTCTAAAGATTATTTTTACATTACCAAAAAGCATGATATTATTTTACGGCATGCAGGCAAAGAAAGATCATAAAGAAAGCATATACATAATACATATAGCTCGAGCATGAAGCACGAGATCTTGAACGATTAATTAGAGATTATGTCATACGTTATTTATTCATGAACACTTTTCTTAAGTTCGCTCGACTCTTCTTTTCCGAGCCATTTATTAACTTCATTCATTCTTCTATGATAAACCACAATCATTCAGTGACAAATACTGCACTGTAAATTGCAATACTATATAATCGCATATACATTGTTGTATAATGGCCGCATTCAACGGAGAAAATCGCTAGGTAGCAATCGAACGTGATTGGTTCCTACTTTCAGATCTAGCAAATTAGCGTTGAATGTTAGAAGAATGTGACACAACGGAACCAATCACGTTCAGTTGCTACCTAGTGATTTTCTTCGCTAAATGTAGCCAATATGATCATATAACATCAAATAAAAAAAAAACATACGCATACGAACGTTTGTTATTAACAAAAAATATATTCTTAATTTTTGAAAAATGTTCTAGAAACACTTAAGAATATCTGTTAAGGCTCGTTTCTACCAACGTCGGTTAACTTAAACCTCCGGTTAAACTATATTTTTGTCTCTTTTTAGATATGTTCTTAAAAAGAGACAAAGATATAATTTAACCGGAGGTTTAAATTAACCGACGTTGGTAGAAATGGGTCTAAGGCCGGTTTCGCCATCTTCGATTAACTCAATCGATTAAACTATATCTTTGTCTCTTTTTAGATACGTTCTTAAAAAGAGACAAAGATATAGTTTAATCGGAGGTTGAAGTTAATCGACGCCAGTGAAACTGGTTCTATGAGGGATTTTGTAGTATCAGTTTTCTTTCTTGCTTTGAAAACACAATTTTTTTTTCGGTGTGGAACATCGACAGACGTCATTCTCAATTTGACAATGCATTTCTCTACGTTATTACTAAAGTTTCACAATTGCGGCTTCGAATTGAAATCGCATCTCCGAAAACATCACGAGAAACAAATTTTAACTATTATTATTATTACAATCATTGAAAAATGTTCTTAGAGCGTTTCCTTTACCTCGATTTCGCGGACTAATGGTAAAGCACAGCCTGGAGGGCGGTGATTCTCGATCGTAATTTGAACGAATATTTTGTCGGAATGAAACGATGCGGTGGATGACGACGACGACGACGATGGAGCGTCTCGTTTCCAGACGGGAAGCGCCTTTCATCGACAGAAGTGGAGAAGGACAAGGAGATGATCGTGAAGAAGGAAGGTGCGGAGGTGGAAGTGGCGGAATATGAGGACGAGACGAGAACGGCAGCGAGGTGATTGTTCGAGGCGTGGAAGCGTGCCTTAGATGTGACAATTGAGGTTCCAGACCGTGAACCTGCAATCAATGCTCTGTCGTCGTCGTCGTCGTCGTGCCGCGGAAAGAGAGAGAGAAAGAGGGAGAGAGAGAGAGAGAGAGAGAGAGAGAGAGAGAGAGAGAGAGGGAGGGAGGGGGAGAGGATCGAGAAACGCGAGATAGAGATATTCGGAGGGTGCGAAGACTGCCGTGGAAAGGGCTGGCTTTGTCTGCCTGTGAAAGCTCTCGGAGGGTGCACAGGCTACCCTCTCGAAGAATACGCCTCAAAGGAAATCGGCTACCATACATCCAACTGGAATCGCGCGTCTTTACTTCAGCGATGAAACTTGGAACGCCGTGAACACTTGGCTATGTTTGCGTGCGTTCCAAGAAAGAGTACTTATATTTTTAAAGATCGAAATAAAAATACTGTAGGGAACAACAATGTCGCGAAAATCTGATATATGCGGCGATAACTACCGCCTTTTATTACATCATTGCTATTCATGATGCGTATATACCGAATAATTGCTGATCTTTTTCATAATAACCACCGTACGTTGTAAATGTGAAACCGTAAAAAAAATTAGCGATCGACTGATCCCCCGCGCGATTAAAAATATATCCTCTCCTCAATTTATGTAACAGAATCTTGCTTTCAGACACCTGCCGCTGATGCACCGAAAATACGAATCTCATCTCGAATATAATTATGTCAAATAATTTTCTTGAAACGTAAATAAATTGGTTTAAAATATCTTTCTATAAAAAAAAAAATATATAATTACAAATATATTATATTACAATAATTACAAATGTGTTAATTAGAGTGTTAAAAAATTATGTCTTTGCACAAAAAAAACCTCAAAAATTTTAACAATTTATTAGCCGATAAGAGCATAGAAAAGCGTTAAAAAAATTATTATGCACAAAATTAGTCACCGTTTCAGGTCAGATATTTTTGTCCTAATTTTTGTATTTAGTTGGCGTTGATTTATCATAATCGTTCGAAAATATGTATATAATTTCTCGTCTCTTCCTTTTTTTTTTTTTTTTACAAATACGTAAGGTCGTTAGTCAGTCGGGATATAAGCGAATAGATGCGATAAATTTACATATGTTCCGCGGAGATGATGAGTGTCGAGCAGGTACAACTGGAAAGAGACGATCATGCGGTGGGATTACCTGTGCAATGCGAACCATTAGCTGCCATGTATGCAGTGTACTCGAGCGGACTTGTACTCGGGTACCATTTGCTGGCGGAAAATATACACGTGCATGTGCATATCCGTTTGCGCGCGCGCGCGCACGCATCGAATGTTTCGACAAGAGAAGCAACGAGAGATTCTTTCGATTTCCGCAAATCCCTTGTTTTCTATTTATTTGATTATTTGAGAATAACAAGCATCATATTGATGTTATATTTGTTATATTTATTGCATTCGCGACCCATGTAACATAAAAAGTTGCATATCATTATAAATCAATTATTATATTTTTGTTATTAAATAATAATATAATAATAGAATGTAATTAATAATATAAAATATAAATATTTTATATATATTTTTTTTATAAAATATGAAATATATTTAAAAAATATATAAAATAAATATATAAAATAAAATAGAATAAATATATAAAATATATATAAAATAAATATAAGAAATATAATATAAATAATATATAAAAAATAATATAAAATGTAATAATTTAATGACTGAATAACAATAAATAAAATTAATATATTATACGATTAATTGAAAAGTTTAATAATGAATAATTTAATTATTGACAATGAGTAATAATAAATAAAATTGATATTACACAATTAATTGAAGAATTTAATAAAATGCTAATTATAAGAGACTTATAAATATACATGTACACGTATGTATTATACGATGCGTGCGGAGAACCCTTTATTTCCTCTTCGGCTGATCGGTTTGCCGATTCTTGCCGACGAGGAGCCGCAAGTAACAGTGCAAAAGACGCCGAAACATTCTGTACGTTTGCGCACAGAACGCGGCGCACTAAGTGTAAATGAAGCGGCTTGTAGGCTAATGGAGGTAGTGCTACCGATGTTGGCTGAGCAATTAAGCCGGTCCGCGGTCGAACAGAGGATAAATAACGGATATACACAGGCCGCGCCGTGTGGGATACGGCGAGAGAGCCAAGGAAACCGGACTCTTGTATTTAAAAAAATTTATTAATAGCAACGAGATAGCTAGTATAATTACCTATCGCTAAAGTATCGTACTCATGATCGCAAAAGAAGTAGACAAGGATAAAAAATTAACTCATGTAAATGCTCGATAATGACGCTCGTAATTTTGCATCGCATTTTTATCAGCTTAGTTAATTAATTATTCGTACGTGAAGCAATCAATAAAAAGTTAATTCAGGACGGAAACGGGCACGCAATAAGAATTATTGGACGTAGAGAGTGTGTGCTATTAAATGTAAAAAATTTGAAAACAACATTTTTTCTCGAGGAAGAGACGTTATAACGTGATGTTTTTATATCTAGTTTCTATGTTAATTATAAATAGTTATCTAGATTGATCATACTAACTGCTCGCGAGGCGACATCATTTCTGACGAGAACGAGAAACGCGGGGTTCAATTACTAGATTTATCCGCAATTTTCACGAGTTTATCGAGGATAATTGTAATCAGTGACACATCCTCTAGTGAATTTTGGTATTCTCGGCACTCATCTGAAAGAACACGTGTCCTCCCAGCATCTTGTCCTTGTCATACTGACAATTTCCCGACTGATCCACGTCGGTTGCTTTTATGGCGACCGCGGCGCGGTTTATTCCTTTATGATTATCCTCGCCCAATTTCGAAAGGATCTTGACTGCGATGCGTTTTATCGCGGAATAAATGCTTTGTTCGTCGATTATACACTGTGCTTCGCTCATAAATACACATGTTTAATATGGAAATGGCCACGTCATTTCTGTTCTCGATGCGTTCTTGAGCGTACACAAATTAATTATCATATTAAACTTATTTACATAAGAACGAAATAATCCGCACTAAATTATAATTGTAAAAAATCGCTGAATGAAGCTATTAAAAAAGCACTTTGAAATAGAAATTAAAATATTTCTTTAGAAAATTATTATACAACTTAAGAGTCAATTATCAAAAGGTAGTAATGTATTTCCATAAAGCGTTGAAAATAAATTTGCAATATTTGTCAGCTTGACGACGTTGTTTACAAGTTTGTAAAAATGAAAAACATCAAGCGGAAAATTATTAATATGCGTTATAATTATTAGTGTCTAATTGATGCAATCCACCAATTAGATACTACTAATTATAACATTAATAATTTTTATCAATAATAATAATAATAATAATAATTTTAAGAGCACAATTGTGTGGTAAAAAATCTTTATGTTATATAAATATAAAGTAAACAAAATACATATATGTTATAGAACTAATTACTAAAGTAACGCTTATCCTTCTTTGAAGCTGTCTACGCTTTCAGTGCGGTTAATAGTAGAGTTGAACGCAAATAAAGATACTGATGCGTTTTGATCATTATCCATTAAACGTACGAGTCAATTTCCGAGAGACGCGCGGTCGATTCGGCTGTGGGATTGTTATATCGGAAGATGTGTGCATTAAATCGTAAAAGCGAGTAGGGGAAGAGAGAAGAAGAGAGGAGGGGAACGACGCGTGGTGGGCCCGAGGCCGGCATTAATGAACGTGCGGCACTCGTTCGCCTCGTTACTGTCGCCCTGGGGCAGCCGCGACAAACCGGGAGGGGGAAAGAGGGAGAGAGAGAGAGAGAGAGAGAGAGAGAGAAAAAGAGAGAGAATGAGCCACCCCAACTGCACACATTGAATCTTCCCGGCTCGCCATCGACTCCTTCTCGTAATGCGGCCAAGATATTATTTGTTTCCACTTGTTTGTGCGCACGAGAGAGCGCTCCTGACAAACAAACAATCTGCTTTTTCAAGAAGGACGCGACGCCGTCATGGTCTGTCTCTTTCTTGCCATCTCCCATCTCTTTTCTTCTATATCCTTCGCTCCTTCCGTGTATGTTATCTCGTTACCCTTCATCTTTTTTTCTCTTTCCTTCTCTCTTTCTCTATTCCTATCTCTTGCACACGCTTCTTTCGCATAAATAGAAGAGGAAAAGGGATGACAGGAAGAGAGAAAGAGAGAGGAGACGAAATGTGCGTACGAAAGGGACGAGAAATCCTCTTCTCTCGCTCGCATCATCCCGGTATACTGCCAATGAGGCATTCGCCGCGTCCGTGCCAGCCAGTGCACCCCTTTTGTGTCAATACTGCGATAATTATTTCTGTAGAGCGACCCGTAATGGCTCATTCAGATGGTGTCGCCGGCTTTTTTCAATGGTAAATCGCGCTATTAAGCGGCTATAATGAACGCCAGCTCCAGAACTCCGGCATAGTGCATTTGCAGTAATATTTATCTTCTGCCCATGCAAAGAAAAGAGAGGGGAGGAGGGAAGGGGAAGGGAAAGGGTGAGAGAAGGTCAACGTCTCATGGAAAACTATTCTGTTTTATAGTTTTATTCAGTATACTTTTCAAATACCTTGTAAATACCTTTCAAATACCTTTCGCAAAGAGAAAATTATCATCTTGAAACGTTATTGTTCCTTCTATTTGTCTGCACTGGAAAAATTGTATTTACGAAGTAAGACTGTATACTGTGAAATCCATCTTAACAGGTATTCTTTTTTTTCAGTAATTTATTCAGTATACTTTTCAATAGCTTGTAAATACCTTTCGTAGAGAGAAAGTTATCAGAAACGTTATTGTTTTTTTTCGTTGTCTGCACCAAAAAAATTGTATTCTCGAAGTAAGAGGATTATATACTATAAAATCCCTCTTAACAGATATTCTCAAGTGATTCTAGAACATCCTCTAAAACTAAGAAGATATTTTTTGTTTAATAACAGACACATATAAACAGGTCATACGTTTTTTTAATGTGAACTGTTCATTTAGCGTTATATGATCATATTGTTGCAGCAACTTATATATGATTATAATAGTAATGCAATTTCATAGTGCAGTGCAGTGTTTGTCACTGATGGTTTTAGTTTATTAAAAGAATGAATAAATTAATTAATAATAAGTGGCTCAAGAAAGAAAACTCGAGCGACTTAAGAGAAGTGTTCATGAATAAGTAACATGTAATAAAATTTAATCGTTCGGGACGCAGGTCTCGTGCCTCATGCTCGGTCTATATGTATACTATTATGTCTATGCTTTTTTCATGGTCTTTCTTTGTTTGTATGTTGTAAAGTAATATACTTTTCTGTTAATGTAAAAATAAATTCCACTTTGTCAACATTTTTATAAATTAGAAATATCTGATACTAATCTATAGAGGATTCCTCTCTTAAGATAAGAGGATTCTTTTAACGTCTATTTTAGAACAGGGTATTCTAAAAATAAGTGTAAAATTCTTAAAATGATTATCATATTTTTCAATATGGATATAATGAATTCAGGCATGCGAAAAAAACATCGAGGAAGATTGTATAAGGCAATAAGATCGCGGCTGATTTTTGCTTAGCAATACTCTCGGATCGACGAGAGAAAGCTAATGACAAAAATACCTATAAGACTTCGAAAGCAATGATGACGTTGGGATATTAGTTTAGCCGAATCAAGAGACTGACATATCCTGTGACAGGTAAGCGCGTGACGTCTGGGCGCGAGGGACAGCTGGATGCTCGCGCGTTGCACCTGTTCGTGTTCCACAAGTTTTCGTTTTTAATCGCGTTGAAATTAAATAACCCGGATAAAAGAATTGCTCGAGTCCATTAGCTCTCTTACGTTTTATCTCGTATATCTATCCAGCAATACGGAATGTCGTGAGCAAGAAAATAAACAGTCTTGTACATAATGCATATCGCGTTGCGAGGAATTAGTACGCGTCATCTGACGAAGGTCAACAGCTTCCTATGATCTTTACGATATCTTCTGAAAAACATTGATATCGCATTGTGTATATATATATACAAGATTGACTCGCTATATGTTAGCTTATTCGCACGTGTGTATTGGTATTCTAATTATACGTGTCACTTTATCGTTTACGGTAAAAGTTTATTACTAGTCGGACTCGTTTACGATGTGCGAGTATCCTGTGAGCAGGTAATCGATATCGTTAAGTATTCTGAAAGTAGACTGCCAGACTTCATATGAAGCAGCTCAAGCATGTATTACAGCGATACATTAGGTTTAATATTCTTTCTGTAATGATGGACCATCCTGTTCGCCTCACAGATTTCTTCTCTTTCCATTTCTCTCTCTCCCTCTCTCTCTCTCTCTCTCTCTCTCTCTCTCTCTCTCTCTCTCTCTCTCTCTTTTTCTCTCTCTCTTTCTCTCTCTCTGCTTAAGGCTACATTATACGCCAATATACGCCAATACGCGCATCAGCATAATCACCGTGGTCATTAGAGCCTGTGAGATGTGAAATGTTTTCTGGCATATATTCTGGGTGTCCCAATTTTGCTCCGTACTTTTCTCATCAATTTTCAATCAATCTCTTATTGACGAAAAAATCGATCGCATATAAAAGAAAACTCTACCGAAAGTCGAAGCGCGTCAATCTATATTCTAAAAATACCGTCGGTCATTCCTGAATTGTCACGGAAATAACACATCATCATACTGTAATAATTGCGAAGGGCGTATTAACGATGTTATTAACGACATACTTTGGCCCAAATTACTCGAACACACACGAGTGAGTGTGAGGCGAGTGAAGGGATTTATTTTATCACTTAATAAGAAATATTTGCCGTAATGACTATGCTTGATAAAGACTTTAGGTAAATAATTGCGCTCATTAATTATAATGTACTTGCGGAATACTGAGTAATTTGCTTCCTAAGCTGCTTATATTGTATATATGTATATAACACGAGACTTTCATTGATTTTACATAAATACGATCCGAGATTTCAGAGGCTTTTCTAGCGTGCTTATTTATACTTGTGTGTAGCGAATGCCCGATCGTGGATAAGCAATTTATTTTGTAAATGCGACGACTGTGGATGGCGGAAAATTTTTGAAGAACACATATGGCCAACATTTTTATTCGGCATTTCTTATCACCGATTCCCAATAAGGCAACGCTCTCAATAAATAAATGAGGGTCAAAATGTGATTCTGAAGCGGTAAACGAGATGCCCGTCCATGCCCAACCCCCGGAGATAGCTCTCCCCCGGCTAGCTTTACCTCTCGTTTCATCCCCCTCCGACTCTTCCTCTGCCCCTCCCCCCCCCCTCCCCAATTCGCGACGCGACACTTCGATAATCGATCTAGACTAGACGCGTTAATTATTTATCAGGCGGCACGCGTGACTGGCGATCGTCCAATTAAATTAAGCAGGAAGCCGGATCGCGATTATCGGCACTTTAGCGACCCTCTCTTCTGCTACGTTTCGACGATGCTATCTGATTGACGCGACCTGCCAATGTGGCGCTCGGTGTGCATTCGATTCGAGTCCATTAAAACTCGTTAGTGTCCATATACACACGCCCCTTAATTGGGCGACGTTGAGCTTTCATGCCGGTCTTTCCATTACGATAGTTCTAATTAGATTTAATTGTTCTTTTTCTAGAAGACGCTATTTATGAGAGATCCCCGCAACTGATTCTATATAATCAAATTAGTGTGTACACTATATACTACGTATTATGTACTATGTATTATGTACTATACACTATATAATATGCACTATACACTATACATTATACACTATACACTGTATATCGTATACTATCTACTATACTGTATACTATTTACTATACTATACTGTATACTAAATACTATATATACTGTATACTATGTACTATAAATAAATACTATATACTGCATATAATATATACTATGTGCTACATACTATATACTATACACTATACGTTATATACTATATACTAGATTATACATTATAAACTATAGACTGTGGACTATACACTATAGATTATACATTATACACTATAGACTATACATTATACACTATACAATGTACATTATACAATGTTATCTATATAATGTACACTATACAATGTGCACTATACAATGTACACTATACATTATACACTATGTACTATGTACTATATTTTGTACTATGTACTATATACTATATACTATGTACTATATAATATATTATATATATTATGTACTATATATACTACATATTATTTATTTTATACTATATAATAAGATTATGTTTTGTGTAAAAAATAGTCATAGTGTATAACACAGTGCGTGTTATTTATAATATTTGTAATTAATGAAATTTCGATTTCTCTTTGTGAAAACTCCAATTGCGAGTCTCATCAAGAATGTCGCAGAATACTTCGCATATCTGAACAGAAAGTTCGAAAATTTTGTAACTAAGTAAGCGATGAAACGTGCCGGTATTCGTCGCTTGCAGATCGTACAATCTGTCTAACGTAACTAAATGTAATTAAAAACCAGCATTTTTTGTAATACCGGCATACAACGTTCCTCGCTTTGACGATACGGGCTTTTATGGCGACGTAGATCTCTCCGAAGCGCCGTTTACACGTGCGATTGCAACGCGGTACACGATACTTGAAGCTATAGTTAACGGTCGCGCATACCTACGAGGTAATCATAAATTTTTGCGTATCATATCAAACAAGGCTGCTATAGCCACTTTCGTGATAATCTTCTCCGACAAACGCGCGAGATCTCGTTGTATTTATTATATTATGTGCACCGTCGCGTGTGCATTCGCGTTCGTGCAGTCGCGATACAGTGCGAGTTTTATATATAAAACGCGAAAAGGGAAAAAAGACCGAAAACTTTATATCGAGCTATAATCCTTTTAAAAAAA
This sequence comes from Prenolepis imparis, assembly GCF_030444845.1. Lineage (NCBI taxonomy): Eukaryota > Metazoa > Arthropoda > Insecta > Hymenoptera > Formicidae > Prenolepis > Prenolepis imparis. The sequence goes on from NW_028141160.1 coordinate 6,235,926, forward strand.
TGTATGATTTTTTAATTATAATTAATAATTAATAAATTACTAATTAATTAATTATAAATAATAATATTAATAAATTAATATATAATTAATTTATTTATTAATTAAATTATAATTAATTAATAATAAATAATTATTAATTAATTAATAATAAATAATTATTAATTAATTAATTTTGTATTATAATAAATTTTTTTTATAATACTATATAGCTCTATGTTATTCGCTCTACAATTCTATTTTTTTATAAGATCCCTATCTCACAAAGTTGTAGAGTTGAGCGGAACTGACAAGAGAGAGAAAAACGTGCATTTGCGTAAAACGATTGCGCGAGGAACCTCGTCGTTCGTAGATCGAAGAAACTCAGCGAGAACGAGAAGGTCAATCGAGGTCCCGATGGAACGCGGTACGTTATACACCCCCGCAAACATATGGGCCCCATTGTGTACCCTTAGGGGCTCACACGCCTCTTTCCCCTTTCTCTCCCTCGGCGGTTTTACCACCGCCGTCGAGATACGAGCCGAGATACGCTTGCCTTTATAGACCCTACACCATGTTTCTTCTGTAGGAAAGGTGCGCGGCGCGAGGTATAACTTGTATGTGTATATGTGTGTGTGGAAACCGAAGAAGTCAAGTCGCATTCAGTTCGCGCGAATGTGTATATTCAACAACGCGGCGCTAGAGAGACGTTGACGTTGTCGCGAAAGCCGCGACAAAATAGATTCGCGCAAGAATTCGCCGAGAAACACATGCGAGAAAATATCGTCGGTTTTCTTCCCCGAGATCTTGTAGCTCTTGTGTTATATTCGATATTTTTCATCTCTCTAAAGTAAAGGCAAAGATTTCATCAAAATATATTGGGGTGTCCCAAAAATTACCGAATATTCGTTTAATAGAACTTCATTTCATCTCTCATTTATATATCACTTATTATTTTGAAGTATTTCGATATACTATTGTCAATCTAATTTTTAAAATAATTTTAATAAAAGATTAATTTAATTGGGTTTTAATTAAGATTAAAATTTACGCACACTGTTACTTTTTCAATGATCCTATTCATGATTTCGACCAGTCCACTCCGCACAGATGTAAACAACGAGTTTATCGGAGACGAAAGCTGTATTACGAGATGAGATCAGACGAAAAAAAAGAGAGATGGTCGAAAACTATCGCTCATTGGGAAGCTCCCCGGGGAGGCGAAGATACGTTGTAGGTCGTGCGAATTTTGGGGTTATCCCTGCATATGGGAACGAGAGGAGGGAGGCAAAACCGAGAGAATAGGGACTCTGGCGTTCCACCTTATCACCTACCAAATAATGGAGGCATATTGAATAGATAGCCAAACCTAACCGATATCTATCTGATCCCGGAGTCCCAGGAGGATATTAAGAAATCCGGCCCTTTTCCGCACACCCTCCGCGAGCAGGGTTATATGCGACGCGTTTTTCCAACGCGGGAAGAAGTGTATTCGAATAAATCCAAAGTCCTGGCACGTTTCCCTTTTCTCCTGCTCCCGCGACAGGCTGAGAATCGCCGAGGGGGAAACGCTTTTTCCTCGAGGTCTTTCTTCCGATACAAACAAATTTTCGTGTCGCCTACGAATCAATCTGCGACAAGTACTTTCCGAGCCACGAAAGTCGAAGAAACACAGTCTCGCGGATAGAATTTTAATTATTGCGCATTTCCATGTATAATCTAGAAATTATACATTTTTACTTTTATATGGAAAATTAAATATCCTAATTTGAATCCCTCTTATATGCTCAGAAATATGTAGTGAGAACGATGACGAAAATACTTTAATGATCCTCGTGTGTATCTTGTCGAAAGGACCACGCACTAATTATATAAAAAAAGTGACCGCCGTTAAAATCGACCAAAACTATGGAAAAGTGTACTTTGTGTGATGCCGATCAAAAGTTCAAATAGGCACGACTTTCAAAATATGCTAGTTTGTAAGCTACGAGTCCACAGTTTTCTATTTTTTATCTAAAAATTAGCAAAAATATTACATTTATGGGCTCGTAGCTTAAAAACTAGCATATTTTGAAGGTCGTGCCCATTTGAACTTTTGATCGGTATCACACAAAGTATACTTTTTCATATTTTTGGTCGATTTTAACGACGGCCACTTTTTTCACATAATTAGTGCGTGGTCCATAAAAAAGTGACCGCCATTAAAATCGACCAAAACTATGGAAAAGTGTACTTTGTGTGATGCCGATCAAAAGTTTAAATAGGCACGACTTTCAAAATATGCTAGTTTGTAAGCTACGAGTCCACAGTTTTCTATTTTTTATCTAAAAATGAGCAAAAATATTACATTTATGGGATCGTAGCTTAAAAACTAGCATATTTTGAAGGTCGTGTCTATTTGAATTTCTGATCAGCATCACACGAAGTACACTTTTCCATAGTTTTGATCGATTTTAACGGTGATCACTTTTTTCATATAATTAATGCGTGGTGCTTTGCACTAACTATATTAAGATAGGAGATAATTATACTGAATATGCGAATATCGCATATTCTTCACGTACTTCGACAATGAAAAAATTGTATTCTCATTTTTCCACTTATTTTTAGAATATTTTGTTCTAAAATAAGCGCCAAAAAAATTTTCTTAGAGAAGAATTCTCTAAAGATTAGTATCAGATATTTCTAATTTATAAAAATTGAATTTATTTTTACATTAACAAAAAAGTACATTATTTTACAATACACAGGCAAAGAAAGATCATGAAGAAAACATAGACATAGGTCATATAAACCGAGCGTGAGGTACCAGACCTAGGTTCTGAAAAATTACATTAGATTATGTTACAGTTATTTATTTGTGAATACTTTTCTCAAGTCTTTCGAGTCTTCTTTTTCGAGCCATTTATTAACTTCATCCATTCTTTTAAATAAACTAAAATCATTCAGTGACAAACACTGCACTGTAAATTGCAATATTATATACGGTTACTACAACAATATGATAACGTAAAATGAACGGTCTGCATAAAAAATACTACCTGTTATTAATTATTTGGTATTAACAAAGAATATCTTCTTAATTTTAGAGAATGTTTGAGAATGCTTAAGAATATCCGTTAAGTGGGATTTTATAGAATACAATCCTCTTACTTCGAGAACACAATTTTTCGGTAGAGACACACAGATACGTGTGTCTCCATATCTACTAGAAATTGCGTGTGCATGCGTGAACACAACTCCGACTGCGCACGTCTTTCTTTGTATCATTCGCGTGTATTGCGCACGTACTTTTTCTTCGAAAGCGAACGCACACATCAGCGAAAGGAGGAGAGAAGAAAATCCGTGTGTTCGCACTAAGGGTATTGGATTTGTTGGAGGTGTGTTGAACAAATGATTGCGCAGCTACCGCCGCGGAAAACTGCCTTAGGTGGAAGCGGTTTCGTCTATCGCCGCCGTCGTTGCTGCATTTTCTCGCTTTTCCCCTCTCCCGGGTCCGAGGGTTGTCGAACGAAGAAAGTTTACGGGCTACAAAGCACTCCCAGAGAAAGTGTCGAGAGCACAATCATCTCAAACTTCTCCACTTTCATCTCGCGCTTCGCTTTCCTAGACGAAACACGTGACGTGAAAGAACGCGCAGAGTGTTACATGTCTGCGATAAAAATCTTGTATCAAGGGATAATATTATTTCACGTTTCAAAAAAAAAAAGAAAAAGAATATTACGCTAATATTCTTATTCTTACAAAAATTAATTGGAAAAAATATACAAGATATGCCATTTTGATTAATATAGTCAAATATTGCTTAAACAATGGCTGTAACGAGAAAATATTTCATATACAAAGTTAAAAGATTTCGAGGGGGGAGAAATTGATAATCTTGAATTTTAACTCATATTTTATAGTTTTTATAAAATATATGTTACATTAAAGTATAAAGTATCTCATAAACTATTCATTGTTTTGGCAATCCTACTCATAACTTTTTATGCTAAATATTGCGAAAAATCAATATTAAAAAATTAGAGTGATTCCATTTTAAAAAATTAGATTGACCTTCAAATAACCTTGAAAAATGATTTTAGTTCAAGATTATCAATTTTTTCCCCTCTCGAAATCTTTCAACTTTTGTACAAAATATTTTCTCGTTACAGTCATAGTTTCAGCAATATTTGATTATATTAATTAAAATGGGACAGCCTGTATAAAAATGTTCAAAATATATGTAATCTTAACTATGCACTTTTTTTACTACGCGATTTTTCCGCATAAAAAATTGCACTTTGAAAATACAGAATAATACCTGAAATGTCAGTGAGCGAGAAGATCTAATCATCAAGATGCGGCGCGATATTTGCCGCCGAGGAATTTCATGAGACGAGACGGCAATCGGAATCGCTCTCGCATGATACGCATACCCGATGAAGCGATTCGCGACGAGGGGTCCTATCGCTTATATTAATTTGCGGCGGCAAATAAGGGCGCCGATTTCCCCGAGTGTGGTCTCTCGTACGCTTCCTTGTCGCCGTCGCATTATTAAATACGATTTGCGCATTCCGTTCGCGGAGTCGCTGATCGAATAATATGCCCGAGATTTATATCGCCTCAAAAGGAAAGGAAGAATCTCGATTTCCCCACAGGGATAGAACAACGTACCCTCTAAAACTTCAGGAACGTTATTTACAAGTAAATTGCTTTTCCCTTTCCCTTATCGCAATTTTAATTGTGTATAGAATCTCAAGTCAGATTAATAGAAACATACAATAGCAATTAAGATTAGCGATGGGATTAAGTATTTTACAAGTAGGCTCAAATTTGTTTGCATGGTTTCGAATTCTGTATGATTACTTTAAAAAGTAATACTTCGAAGTAGGCTTAAATCTGAACAAGATAGATTCAAACTCTCTATAAATACCTCGAAAAACAAAAGCAAAATATATTTCCAAGTACATTCGTACTTGGATCAAGTATGTTTGAATCTTTTCTTTCTGAGCACTTAGAAGAAAGGAGTAGGTGAATGTGTGTGAGTGGGATGGGAAGTGTGCGTGTGTAGATGTGTAGCAAGTATCGTAAATAGATTTTGTTATCTTAGAGTTTGAGTACTATTTATAAAAAATTCGATTTTCCACGACAGAAAGTACTTATGAGTGCTATTTTGAACTCTTGCAGGTACTCAATCTAAAATTGGAGTATAATTGTTTTAGATTCGATTACTTCGCAAGTACAATATATGAAATATTATTCCCCATGAGTGTTATTCGAAATCTAAATAAGAAAATGAAACTTGATTATTGGATTCGACTTGGATTTTTAAGTTTATATTGAACTTTGATCCCATCCCTAATTAGAGATCGCACTTGTCTCATTGCTCACCTGATGCCTCCTTGTGACACTTTGTATACATCACTTCAGGAAGATCTCACTCTGTTCGCTCTTTTGTTTGTCGAAATAAAACAGAGGGTGATTTCGGAAGGAGCGAGATGCGCAAAAATTCGGACTCGACGCGAGCAAATCGCGCGCGTGTCGGCCACGGCAGACTGTATCCGGGCACTGAAACCGCAGGTTGGTTCAAGGTGGAACGAGTTGTACGGTGGAACGAGAAGAGAGAAAGACGAGCGCGAGAGAGTGGTTCCATTCTCGAAAGATGCGCGAGCCACGTAATCCTTTCGTCTTCTGCTCTCGCGGCGGTTCCTTCGCCTAAAATAAATAAGCCGGAATGTTAATTAGCCGTCACATATTCTCGCACCGTCGGACAGTTTTGGATCGAATTATATCCACAATCAGATGAAATCACCGAATTTTCAAGAATAGTCGGCAGTTTTTGGATATTAATTAGGTGATTTGAACATAGATTTCCCATTTTGAATTAGGAACGAAAACAGACGCGAGGTCGATCGCGATGATATATATTTGACAGACCGTGATTCCTTAAAAATTCCGATGACTGCCATTATTAGATTCTTATCGACATATACCGATGATTCTGGGATTCTGTTACTCTCTGATTAAGTAGGTTTTAAAATAAATGACAAGAGAGAAGAATCGCTGCTCTCTATATTCGTGCTTTTTTAAGTATTTTTATCATCAATAATAATTATATATCAACAATAATTTAATATACGTCAAGAGAAGAGACAGAAGTTATCGAAGCAGGCCATAAATTTATATGAATATTTAGCGTTTATATTAGCACATAAGCTGTGAAACAATCATCTTAAATAAATTAATATAAATTAGACACGTCATCGTATTTCGAAGCACGGATATAAAGGTATCTAATATGCAGTTCTCCTTATACGTTACAATTCTCTTCATTTATTAATTCGATAATATAATTTTACACATGTGACAATGGCGTGCTCACGTCAGATTAATTATCCTAAGAAAAGATCCAAATAAACTAATATATTATTCATCCGCTGTAGCTCCCGAGAAGAAATAAACGATGATAAAATTCGCGCTTGAATTTTGCTTTAATTCGCTATTATATACTGATCGATATTATTTGCCAGGCAAATATGTATATATTCATATGTCGATCGTCGGAAACTGACGACAGTTGTATATGTATATATATCGTAAGAACAAGTCGGTTCTCACGAGGGGACATGCATTTCGCAGTCGCTCGTCCACCATGTCGAGTGAGCCCTGCATGACAGGCGTACAGGAGAGATCGGACTTTTCTTCTGTCCGTCGCATTAATTACACCGCGGTTGTGTCCCGGAACATGACGGAGACAAAAATCGCGACAGAGCGCCCGAATAAACTGCGAGAAGGGAGCTGTGTCGCGAATGAAGCAAATTGACTGCAGAGTTTGTTAACAGTTGATGTGCAATAAACAAAATTTGACGAAAAACTAGTGCAAAGTTACGAAAATTTCGTATACCTAAGTGTGTGGAGTGGATGACATTAGTCATCCACGTGCACAAATTTGCAATTTTTTCATTTTTCTTATGTGTCAACAATTTTTTTAAAATTTAAGTTCAATGATTAATACGTCTATTTAAATAAATAATATACTCATAACATATGTCTTTGCACTCTAATTCGTCTTTTAAAAATGGATGAGAGATGTCACTTTTAACATTCTATTTAACGTGATCACTTTAAGATTAATAATAATAAAACAAAATTGTAGATTTAACTTTTGCAAACGTAATTTTTGGAGCGTCTTTAGAAAAAAGGTATGCTTTCAATTAATTGTCAAACGTTTTGTATAAATTCGAAGCCAAGAGAGCAGTTCGATCGTTTATTCTTTTTCACGATTCCGAATATACGTATGCAGGTATGCGAGCAATGAGAATACGAGAGATGAGAATACGAATACGTACTTGAAAGAACCGATGGGTTTTGCGAGAACGATTCGTTGTCGCTGTGTGTCTTCGTCTTCGTATAAACGAGACGCGCGCGTTCCCCGTCTTTGATCACGGAATGTTATCGGGCTGTATCGTGCAACGGTTTTCATTACCATTCGTGCACGGAAGGCTCGCGGGCCAGCACCCTCTTGAAAAACATTTGATTTGATTTATTACGAACCGCATAGCCGATGTCGTCGCGTAATGTTCGCCCTTTCTGCTTTTTAAACACAAAGTATGTCCCCGAACAAGTGTACGAGACACTTAGCAATGCGTAGATCTTGTCTGGATGCTTTACACGACATGTTTATTTTAAAACACACAGAGTTGATTGACTAACTCTTTTCTCTTTTTTGGGAAAAATTTATGAAAATATTTAAATGTATGTATAATGGACGTATAACAACGCGAGAAATATATTCTGTGTTACACGATATGGATTATATAAAGTTCGAAAATACATTGTTCATTATAAAAGAAAGACACATTATTATTATACTGTATTACAATAGACAATATTTTATTACTATACTGTATTAAGAGACACATTTGTCACAGTCACAGTATAATAATAAATAATTTTTATTAATTTTTTAATTTTATTTTAAAAAATAAAACAGAAAAAAATTTAACAAAATTTCTTTATTATTATATAATTTCTTAATGTAACTTCTTATAACTTATTATATAATTTCTTTATGCAATTTCTTCATTGTAATCCAATTTTATATATATATATATATATATATATATATAATATATATATATATATATAATATATATATATATTTTATATTTTATATTTTTTTTTACTCAAATTTAATATATATATATTTTATATTTTATATTTTTTTTACTTAAATTTAATAATATTAATTTTTCTCAATTAAATTTAATAGAAAATTTTTAATGTTTTGTTATTCTTATTACATTATCGTGTATATTTATATATTTTTAATTTTTAATTATTATTAATATATATTATTAATATATATATTATTAATTATTAATTATTAATAAAAAAATAATATATATATTAATAATAATTAAAAATTAAAAATATATAAATATACACGATAATGTAATAAGAATAACAAAACATTAAAAATTTCCTATTAAATTGAGAATATTTAATTGAGAAAAATTAATATTATTAAATTTAAGTAAAAAAAGTACACCAAAAGAAAAAATCTATAATTTAGAGAAATTTCGTACTGTTTTAACAATCTACTTTATCTTTTTGACCGTCATAACAATATGTTTCACCCGAGGGCAGGCCCATCGCGGTTATGTTTGTCTATTATTACGAGGAATTTTCGATCGAGGAGATCGATCTCGCGAAGATTATCGATAAAATTAAGCCAGGTGGATCTCCTTGAATGGCGTTCGCTGATTGATGACCTATGCGGAGAGTTTAGCGTGTCGGAAGTGCCGATAATTTCAGCCCGAGTCCTGTCCTCGTTATTAAAGAACGATATCTGATACTCCTTTCGACGTGAAGCTGTTCAATCGACATACATTATCGGCCACCCAAAGACCGTGGTCCATTAATCACCGAAGTAATGGAACAAAACTTCTCAGGTTTAAAACATAAGCGTTTTGTACACACATGTAGCATAATAATTGCGCCAGATCTCTTACGTCAGATAAAAAAAAGTACCATTTATGTGTACATCTGATGTGTGTGTACGATCTTTTCTATAATATCCCGTCGTTTAAGCGCGATGGTCCGTCCGATGGTCGGTTTCCTTCAAGCAAAAACCGCCAGCTTGTGCGCGTTTCTCCCTCCACAATTTAAGTATACTTCCCTTGTGTTCTATATATCTACCCCGGATCTTACATAAGAATATAAATATGTAACCGGACTTGTATTCGGAACGTTGCCAGCGGTTAGAGGATCGATTTTCTGGTAAATGTGAGTAGGGTTTTGCCAAACGTTCCTCTTTTATATAATTTATTATGCGCCGTTATTTACTATCGCGCTCCGATCGAGCTATCATTGTAATCTGACATCCGGCATTTTAATCTTAAACAGGCATTTTAACGAGATGTACAACTCCATAACAATCGTATATTAATTCGTTTTATATTTTATAACTTAATAATGAACTAATAATCAACGATAATTCATTTAACGATTTAATTACCATAGAAGATTGTTATCTATCGTTATCCATGTAAGAACATTAACACTTTAATATAAATTTTAGTTTTTTAAGAAATAAAAAGAATAGAAAATAACTTTAATTTAATATAGAAAATTATTTGGGTGGAGTTCCGAATAGGTGAACCCTCCGATTTTTTTGAAACTACACTATTTTTTGTATTTTTGAACGCTGATTACGAATATGATAATGAAAATTTGCGACAAGGTCATTTTCAAGGTCAAAACTCAAAAAAACTGAAAAAATATAACTTTTTAGATATTATTTCGATAAATATTGATGTAAGAAAAAAATGTTTCAAATAAAAGTTGTAGTTCTTGTAAAAATACATCGTTTATGTTGTATACATTTTTTGCGTAAAACTGAAAGTTTTCGAGAAAATCGATGTTAAAGACTAAAAACGGCGGGTGAAGTTTCGAAAAGTGCTCACCTCTGATTTTTTTGAAACTCAATATTCTTACGTATTTTGATGCACTGATTACGAATATCATAGTGAAAATTGGCGCATCTCTCATTTTCATAGTGAAAATCATGAAAAACCCATAAAAATTTTAGATCTTACAGAGAAAAACATTTTATGTTCTATTAATTTTTACCGTACGAGTGATAGTTTTCAACAAAAACGATGGAATCTAAATCTTATATCTGTTCTCCCATCTAAGCATGTACTTTGCAGTACATATACGATTCCACATGGGTTTACAACTTTCCACGCAGAGCGAGGTTCCACGCAAAGCGAGGTTCCACGCAAACCTATTTGTCTAGTTTTAATTCATGATACATTCTTCGTTGCGTAGGGGTCTTGCTAATGTTTTCTGTACCTAATATTTTTAGTATATTGTTGACTCATCATATTTTTAGTAAGGCGAAGATTTACGAAGAATATATTGATGTTTGAGAGGGTTTTTCTTATCTAATTTTTTTCGAAAACTATCAGTTTTACGCAAAAAATTTATAGAACATAAATGATGTATTTTTATAAGAACTACAACTTTTATTTGAAACATTTTTTTGTTACATCAATATTTATTGAAATAATGTCTAAAAAGTTATATTTTTTCAGTTTTTTTGAGTTTTGACCTTGAAAATGACCTTGTCGCAAATTTTCATTATCATATTCGTAATCAGCGTTCAAAAATACAAAAAATAGTGTAGTTTCAAAAAAATCGGAGGGTTCACCTAATCGGAACTTTATCCAATTATTTTAATATAAACTTTATTCCATTAAAATAGAGAAAAATAGAAAATTACTTAATAAATAGAGAAAATTATTTTAATATAAATTTGATTTTATTAAAATATAGAGAAAAATAAAAAATTATTTTAATTTAATAGAAAATCACTTTAATATAAATATTCTGTGAAAAGATAAAAAAAAATAGGAAAAAATTCTGAATTTTTATTCTCGTCATTCTCGATAAAGATTACGTTTGATGATTAAGCTGTTCATCGAATATATCTTTTTCAACAGAAGAGAGAGATGCTCTTAAAAGCATAGGGCAGAAGCGGAGCATCAACCCCGCCGTCGCTAACTCTTACATTTGTCACTCTGTTAATCCCTATTAGATCAGACCGGATTTCAAACCCGTTTTATCCCCCCTGGCTATGTGCTTTTGCGTGGCAAAGAGTAAGCTCGTTTGAAAAGTGAGCACACCCCGCGGGATCGTGTCGAACATTGAAGAAGAGAGAAAAGGAGAACGCGCGCGTGCGTGTATATATGTGTATTGGGGAAAGAGGGAGAAAGTACCCTCGCATTTCTCACTTTTTTAGTCGCGTCATAAAATACGACTGAGGTTAAATCGATCTCTTGTGTCGGGGGTTTCAAAATTCAATCTTGGCCGAATTTTTTGGCGCGTTTTTTCTCATTAATTTATCTTTATATATTAAGTTGTTGATTTATATATCTGACAATAAGTTGTTTGTCTTTTCTAGGAATAATGATACAGAATGGATCATTTTAATGTCCTATCCTAAATATCTTTTTTCTTACACTTTTAATAAAAAAAAATGTTTAATTTACTACTTTTAACTAATATAATACATATGGTTGGATTCGTTTCGACAAGACCAAAACTTTTGTTAAAAGAAATTGGTTTTTATTTGAGAAAAGTGATGATTAATGAATTTCTCGTAAGTGATGTCATCTGTAAACAAATTAACATCACTATTTTGTATTGCTCTTAAAAGCATAGGAAAAAAAGATATTTAGGATGAGTCATTTTAATATCCCATCCTGTATATACTTTTCAATGTTGAGAGAAAAGGTGTACGCTCACTCTACATGAATCTCACAAAAGGGACACGATCCGGTCCTTAGGTGATTAACAAGTTCTCTCCACTCTCGGGGCGAATGCAAATAAAAAAATATCTTGCTTCGTTTCTTTATCTTTTTTTTTCGTCGTTTTCGGGCTGGTCGCGGGAAGGACAACGACAAGGCCGTCGACCCTGATTGTGAGTGCTATCGAATACTAACGCTGGAAAGCGTCCACGCCGCCGTGCTTGGGTTACGTGTCCTTCGGCTTGTCCGTGCGAAACGGACAAGCTGCAGACGGACCAGCGACACGTCCTAATACCCATCGTGAGTTACTAATCCTTTAAACGGATTACCAATTAAACGTGTCGCCCCGCTTCGTAGGCCGAGATATACAAGGGAACGCGATAAGAGCGAAGGGGAGAAAGAGGAGGGAGGAAGGACTCGAGCTAAGTTTGAAACTCGACTATCGCAACGAGAAGACCGAGAAAGGAGGGGAAGCGAAAGAGAGAGAGAGAGAGAGAGAGTAAGAGAGAAAGGGTGGAGAGGGGGAAGAAAAGGGGTGCGAGTAGAATTGGCGCCGCTACATTTGCGAGGTGTTGTGTTCTGCAACGGGTGTTACGTTTCAAATCTCAACAGAGAGATCCGCTTAAGCGCGCGCGTATACAGCTGCCAAGCGTTGCATACCTCGCTGTCATATCACAAAACTCGACATTGCCCATCACCGTTGTGTTATCATCTCCGTTACTCGCACGACACGATCTCACTCCTTCGGTCTAACTACATACATCTCCGTTGCTGCCATCTCTCTCTCCCTCCCCCCCCCCTCTCTCTCTCTTTCTCTTCCTTTCTCCCTTCTCTCCATTTCTCCGTCGCTCTTTGTTGTCGCTAACTTGTTACATGACAGTTTTTATTTTCGTGATGCGAGGTTTTCTTGTCTATGTAGTCTCTCGTACATACGTACGCGTATACACCAGCCAGCTCGCACAGTCCATCTGTCATTTATGATCAACTATCATCCTCTCGGGACGTCCTGGCAATACCTCTCTGACTGAAGCTGAAAGCTATCCGTCCGGGGACGTGAGTTTGAATTCGCGAGTCATAGCGAGCGAGCGAGAGAGAGAGAGAAAGCCTGTCCCCGAGTTGTATCTGTTATCTTCTTAAAGCTGACTCTGCTGACTTGTATAAATTTATTATGCCAGTCAATTTCTAAGAGATGGTATTGTGCGCGCGCGCATAAAAGTATATATACGAGAATAATCTCGTCGCGTAAGAACAAAAATTCGACACCGAAATGATCGGACTGACGTAGTTCGCATCATACTCTATGTTACCTCTCTATTCGAGATTTTGTCGAGATATGTATATAAAATGTATATAAAATACTGTTATGCGAATCGCTGTGATCTCGCGATATGTTCAAGTGGAGAAGGATGCATTTCCAATTTAACTTAAATGGATAACGGAACCGAAATCACACCAGAAGACCGTTAGTGTCAAGGTTTTTCCAAAGAAAGAGAGAGAGAGAGAGAGAGAGAGAGGGGGAGGGGGAGAAGTTTGTCATATTATTGAAGGGAGCGAAGAGGAGAAAGGTGGTAGAGTCAGAGGATCGAAAATTACGCATCTCACTCGTCTCGACGCAATGTGAATGGATTCCACCGTGGAAAACATGTCAATCACTCCGGTCCGATCTCCCTCCCCCTCACCTTCTATCCTCTTTCCTGGTTTCTATGTGCACACGCTCCGATTGACATTGTCCTTGGCATCTGTTGCGGAGATCTATCGAGAGTCGGCTTTGTTGACGAGATAGGTGCGTTATGCGCTTTGCCATGTTACAAATAATATGTCGCTTGTGTAATATTGTTGATACGATTATTCGAAAGTGGGAAATCTACTGGAATTTGGGCGAATCGCGCTGAAAAAACAGAGGCAGCTCTGCCAAAGTGTTAATAAGCTCTTAGAACATATATGAATGGAAGACGATATGCCTATATATCCCGTGGAAGGAGTCTGTGTATAACATCGGTGCGAGAGAGAAAGGTAGTGACTTCCAATCGCCCGCATGCACAGATGTCATTGTTGCCATAATTACCTAGTGTTAGAGACATAAATCTCCCTTAATGATAACCATGGAAAAACCATGACAACGATATTGATGCATGTGCATTGAGAGCGATTAGGAGTCATTATCTTTCTCTCTCGCATGGACACTTGGACACTCCTTCACTTTCCATTTGTATATATTCTAAGAATAAAGGGTCGGAGCATCGACTTTTGCATAACGCATAACGCATAAGACATAAAGAAATCAACCAATCAGAGTCCTTTTCTATTCCCACTTCTTTGCAGATCTTGCCTAGTGCATAAAGCATAATTAAGAAATCGAAAAATTCGTAATGAATAACTTTATTCTCATCCGTTATGCAAGCAGATATCGCGTCAAAAAATCGCCATTTGTTCAGTTTCTAATTTACTTCGGTGATACATTGCATATACGAAGAAAAAGACTGTATATGTATATAATCAAGCGTAATAGTAATATTTTCCATTTCCGAACAAAGTCTCGTGATCGTTATTTACGCTACATTCTTGTTAAAACGATGTAAAGTACGTTTGTTAATATTATATGTATAATTAAAATATCTTGTTTTATGTAAAGGTTTCGGAAAAATAAGATTAATGCAAGATAAATATTTTAGGCTAAAAATTTGTGTTAAAAAATGTCATTTTATCATGAATTTATCATTTCGTCATTCATTATCGTGATGCAGTTCTCTTCTAACGTATTCATACTGCCATGGGACTTCATCATAGTGTCAAGAAATATTCAGTCAGTTTGTCTCGTTTATATGCAATTGTAATAGATTAGCAATTAATAGATCTCACTTACCATCTTTGATGAGTCATTTTTCTTCTATTTCTTTCTTGTAACAATGCCAATAAACATAATTGTAAGAAAGACAAATAAAAAAATGTTCATTATTTACATTCATGGATATATCCCACTGTGATGTCCTGTGTATAATTATGTAGAAGTTAAACACTTGAAAGTATAAAAAAAGTAACAAATTACTATCTGTATATTTTTAATATGTCATTATTTTATTTTTACAACTATGTACAAAGAATTATTAGTACACTTTAAATTTTTACTACATTGTGAATGTTTACATTTGCATGAATTAAATTAATAATTAAATTAATATTTTGCTTTCAAATCCAGATATATAAAAAAAACACAAAAAAATATTTACTTTCAGATATATTTTACTATATTTTTTAATTTCAAGATAGACTTTTCTTCAATTCACTTTGCGATTGGCGTCATTTGATGTCCAAACAACTTTGAGATTAATATAAAGCCATATATATATAGCCTTATTAAGTTTGTGCGTTGCTGTACATTACGTTATGCACTATGCCTTATGCGTTATACAAAAGTCTGTGCTCCGGTTCTAACAATAAGTCACATACAGAGATGTAAACGTCGTGTAAACGTGTCTATTAACGCGCGAAACGAAGGTGACATGTAAGAGAGACATCGAGATACACGATGAAAAAGTCATCCGATACGATGACAACGAACAATATGAATCTTATCGTTGTTGCCAGACGATGCTCTTTCTTTCTCTCTCTCTTTCTCTCTGCAGCAACGTTGGGCGTTGTACGGTAATCGCAGTGACTCATCATACGTCGGCAATCAATCAACTAAGCTCGATCGGTCGTGAGATTGACAAAGTAAAACCGCACACGTGCCATTCGCTACAACGACGGCAGCAGCAGATTTCCAATAACGATACTTATCCGGTGTATTTATTAGAGGTCTTATCGACAGCTGAACGAGACCACCGTCGTGAATTATAAATAAAATATTAATTATACAAAAATAATTATACAAGCTGTAATAAATTGCCAAATTAGCATCGGCCGTGTTAAAATATGCATTATCCTTTATAAAAATTTCGATCGCATTTCGAAGATAGCGTTTTCACCAATAGTGGCTATATACATTTACATATTGTATATTGCACAGATATATTCTTTGATACAATGTACCTATAAAGAATGGTAAAATGTGTATGAAAATATAATCAGAATAATATACATAGGAGATTCAAGGTACATACATATGTACATAATTAGTACAATCTACATATATATCCAGGTTTCACATGGACGTCTAGTGGATATCCATCGAATGTCTATTTCTGGACATCGGACATTCATTTTTAGTCCAAAAAGAATCCGTCGGTGTTGTATATACACTCACGGATATATATACATACATATATACATATATATGACAAAAACACTTGGCCCAACGTATTTAAATAATTCAAAAAATTCAAAATTTTATTTATATAAAAATTAGACTCTACTTTACATTTTAAATATAATATAAATGGATGATTTTCACTTATTCGGACATTAATCTGTGTCCGATTTCTAAATAATCAGTTCAATATCTGAATTTTCTATATTGGGATTGTATCAAAAATTAAACTGATAGAAATAGTTTTTACACTTTTAATCTTGCCAGCTGCTCTTTGTAAGCTTTATATAGGTTTCATAATTAAAACGTAAATACGAGATAGATAATACACACACACACACACACACACACACACACACACACACACATATGTATATAGCATGTCACATAATGAAGCGAATATTATGTATGTGCAATATGTGTATCTAGAGATTGAATAATGCATGTATATATAATGTACAGCAATGCATATACATATTACGTACAACAAAGTATGCACAAATTATGCATGAACATTTGACATACATTGTATACGTATATTGTATGTACATACATACATATAAAATACATCAATAAAAATATATATACATCAAAAGTGTGCAAATTGAAAACTTGCACATTGCTTTCTTACCACTCTATTTCGCTCATTAAGCTTCCTCTATGAGCAAGGTGGCTTTTTATTTTGACTTCCTCATAGAGGAAGCTTAATGAGCGAAATAAAATAGTGAAGAAGCAATGTTTCCAATTTACACACTTTTTCACATAAAATAACATTTTTTTAAATGTCACGTATATGTACGTGTATGTGTGTATGTATATGTACCCACTCTCGTATGTTTCTTTCGTAAAATTCGAAAATTTACATTTTTGAAAAATTTAAAATTTTATAAAAAATGAACCCTTTCATCCATCCTCGTCAAATTCAATACTAAATATCCTTTAATGATATTTTATTCATGTAAAAATATTTAGCTCAATATCTCAAAATTTGCGAAAATTAAAAAATGCACATTTCTCATAAAATTCAAAATTTTATAAAAAGTAAACCCTTTCACCGATCCTCGTCAAATTCAATCTACCAACCATCTTTTAATGATAGTCATCTACTCATGTGAAAAAATTTATCCCGATATCTTAAAATTTACGAAAGTTAGAGCAACCACAGACATTTCTAAAAAAATTCTAAATTTCATAAAAAATAAACTTGAGCTTAAATAACCTAACTTAACCTAACCTAACCTAACCCTAACCCTAACCCTTTCACCGATCCTCATCAAATTCAATACCAACTATCCTTTAATGATAGTCTATTTATATAAAAAAATGTATCCCAATATCTTAACGGAAGTTAGAGCAGCCACAATTATTTTTTATAAAATTAAAATTACATTAAAATTTAAAATACTAAATAAATTTTTATAAAACTGACAGTAAATAAAAGTGTTGTACTACTTTACTTGTATACCAAATTGGAGCGCTGTCAAATAGTCAAATAGTTCTTGAGATATTTAAATTTAAAAAAATGGGTGGATACATACGGACAATTATAGTTTTTCGATGTTTTGGAACATTCTGAATACCTTGGCATAGAAATCTGAAAAATAACTTTTTTTCACGAAAACAAAGCTTCTTCTATGAGGAAGCAAAATTATATATATATATATATATATATATATATATATATATATATATCATATATGTATATAATGTATATCCAAATCATGTAGGTATATGAGATGTATAAATATTGTACATGCAAGATATTATTTTCATGTCATGGAAAAGAATGCGTATTTAAACCGTTATACGGGGTTTTTATAAAACATTAATGTTTTTATAAGAACTATTTTTTTTTCTCAATTATTTCTTATGAAACTGAAGTTTCAAATTTTATCGTATTGATACAGCTAAGATGATCGCTGATGAGGAGGACAGAGCGTATCGCGGTGATCGCCGTCGCGTGATCTCTGCTGGAAGTCTCCTACGAGAATCGGAAGGTGATAGATGGTTCGATATTATCTTAAGTGACGAAGTCACGCATGCATGCGAGCATCCGGTTGGTGCAATGTCGCAACAAGCCGGGATGTAACCTGACGACGTGTAGGTGGCCGTTGTTGTCATCATGGCTGGAGAAGGACGTTAGTTATCTCTTTGGGCTCTCGCTCGCGAAGGTGAGGCGAGTGAGCAGGTCGCTTGTGAAAGAAGCGCTTAACGAACTGACGACGACATTATTGTTGTTGCCGGGACCCCGGACGGATTCGGCCGACTACCCGTTCCTTTTATCGGATGAAGCCAGAAGGCAGACCTTTTGCTCGTTTGCTCTCCTATCCCTCCCCCCCCCCTTACAGTTTTCTCCCCTGTTATCCCCCTTAGCCCTTCTACCAACAATTTTCTCTATCCGTGTCCTTCCGCTCTCGTTCGCACGGAAAGAAAAACCATACAAGTGAGGGAAAAGGAAGATGGAGAAAAAGGACCTCTCTCGATTTGACTTTAATTAACTCGCTGCTATCTTTTCTGGTACGTATTGATATCAACGGCTTTACTCTTTCCAGTCGTCGTTCTGAGAGACATTGTCAGGAAAAGTTGTATCCGTTTATAATTTTTCCAAAGACAGATTATTGTACATATTGCATACGCTTCTCATGATAATAATATCACTTATTAAATCCCCTTTATATAGAAGAGACAATTTAGACAAATTAGACAAAATCTTTTTCTTTCTTATTATATTTATTTTTTATTTTTTATTATAAAAATTTGAGATAATTTAATTTTAAATTCTTCTCTTTCTTATAATTTCACAATATGACAATAATCATTAATAAATAATTATAATTAATCAAAAAACTTTAAAAAACAATCTTTAAAATTTTTTGTATTCTCAATTATTGAGATTATATACGATCACATTCGCCGACAAGTGTTTATGCTCAATAATTTGCGTAATTAATGTACCTATATATATGTCATAAATTTTTATTCTATTCATTGAATAATTATAAGTATTGCGACTTATAAATTTGCAAACATCGGAAGTTATTAAATTAATTCGCGCGTCTATATCTCTACTTTTATATTTATTGCGATTCCCTCGCATGCGTCTCGGGGGCAATTAATTTGTCATATACACAATTTCTCGCAAAACTCATAAGAGGATATCTGAATAAAATCATCGGATTACATTCGGGTACACACGCGTGCGCGCGAGAGGATTGCAAAAAAAATATATATATGTATATATGTATGTATGTATACGTATGTGTATTGCGAGTCAGCACGCGACGAAACGAGCGTGGTAATACTATCGTCGTCGAGGCTATCTTCCTCCCGAATTCATTAAAGACTTTTATCGGGAGAATACAGGAGCGTCTATGTACCAATTCACTTAACGTAACCAATCTAAAAATGCTCATCAGCAATTTAAAACGACGAGGGCTTCTGAAAGGACAGCTATGAAGGACGGGACGGAAGGATGTAGTCGGAGATAGTCGGAGAAGAAGGACGAGAGAGGAGAAGAGACTTTCGCGAAGGCTCCTTCGAAATGAGTGGAAGGGGCGGTTGGTGGCGAACCGACTGTCTTCTTGCGGCCAAGAATAGAATGAAGAGTAAAAGAAGGAAATCTTGCGTGGAATCACAAAATTCTCAACCCTCTAATTTAATAAAATAACATGTGTGACGTATTGAGATTTTTATACAAATAAAAAAAAATCTATCATACATTATTATGTACAGAACTAATATTTCGGCTTCTGGTTTTCAGATTTGAAAGAATAATTTAAAAGAATAATAAATTATGTTTATTTTACAGTTTATAATACATATAAAATAATGAATTACAAATTAAAGAAATTTTTTAAAGTAGATACAAATTAAATACAAAATATTTAAAAAATAAGATATAAAAATAATATTTTATTTGTTAAATTTTAAAAGTTCCAAATTTAATTAGTTAACTTAAAATCTTAAAAATATTAATAAAATTATATCTAGAAAAATCAATCATAATATGCTTTTAAATTTGAATGAAATATACATAGTTTAAAAATATTTTTGTTAATTTATGAATATTATATATTATGTAAATGAAAATATTTTGTGTTTTTTAGTCTGTTAAATTTTCGCTAGATATCTGTTAAAAAATTGTAGGTTTCAGAGAACCTCAAGAGAACCATCATCCGCTCCTGCAAGAGCCAGGAGGCGTGAAGAAAGAAAGGAGGGGGTGGGGGAGAAAAGGAGGGAGGGAGAGAGAGAGAGAAAGAGAGAGAGAGAGATCCATTTACAGAATGCTCATCGACCGTCGTGGGCTTTTTTCCGGATGTAAGGGTGTATTCCGCCCTTCTCCTCCCCCCTTCCACCGAACCACCAAGTCGAGCGAGAAAAGGGGAAGGGGGTGCTTTTCGAGAACGCACGAAGGAGGATTACTCTGATTCGTTTTGGCTTGCAAATTTCGCCTTTTCCAACCATCCCCCGTGCCCATCAGCATCCTACCGGGTGATTCGCTACGCGCGATGGGATGAGAATCTTGAGGAACGGGGAATGAGAGAGAGGAGATGAAAGCGTGCGGAGGATGGTTGCCGCGGCATTGCGATAACAGAGAATAAAATTCTTCGATCTTGAGGCGTGAAAGTGGCGTATGCGGACCACTTTGCCACCGTGTTAAGAAAAGAATCGCCCTGACTTTTGTCTGAGGAAAAATGTATCTCTCTCACGGGGAGAAATCATTCATTAGAAGAATCATGACGAGTAATTATCTTATAGACATTGCTAAGAACGGAAATACCTGATCTGTAAATGCCGAACAAAACAAAAAACGTTTCAAACAAAATTTGTATGGCTTCAAGGGGGGACATAAGATAGTGGTAATGAGACTAATCAATTGATGTAAAGAAAGCACACAGTTGATTTAAAAAAAAATTGTTGCAAATTATATATCCTTTTTTCTTTTTCTTAAAATTTAGAATCTCCGAGTTTATGGCTCCTTCAAACACAATTTCTTCTATCATTTGCGACAAGGTCTCACTTCCCTCAACAATATTATAGCATTATTTATTTTATTTTTTTATTCTTCTTTATTTATTTAATTCTTTTATTTTTTAAATGCACAGAGAAAGAGAGAGAGAGAGAGAGAGAGAGAGAGAGAGAGAGAGAGAGAGAGAGAGAGAGAGAGAGAGAGAGAGAGAGAGAGAGAATAATGGAAATTAATAATTTCGTAGGAACGAACTCATAAATAGACACTCCGGGACCGTAATCAAGACGCAAGTGTCATTCGTCACGACGAGAGATAACAGGGAGATAAGGCCATTGTTGGGTCTGCGGTTATCGGTTTTTCGAAGGGTAGAAGAGGGAAGGATGGCTGGGGGTAATGCCTCTCCGCGCAGCCGTAAATCATGGTGTTTGCATAAAATATTAATAAGTGACACGAGTCAATCCGGGATTAGATACAAGGGAAGTTGTGCGCGAGAGAAGGGGTCTCTCTCTCCTACGATATATTCGCGCGCGCCACTTTATCTATCTCTATTTTATTTTGTTTGCGCTGGCTTTTCCCATACTATAAGGAGGGATCGACCCGTCGACGCGCGTCTCCTCTTCGTCGTTCGCGATACTCTCTTCGACAAATAGTAATAATGCGAATCGACACGTGACGTCCCGTTGTCGTTACAATGACAAACATTACGTTCAGGGCATGAGTAGAGATAAAGAAGAGGAAGGAAAGAGAAGGAGAGATAGAGGGGGTAGGAGAAGCAGAAGAGAGGGGGGAGATAGAATAAAAGAGAGGAGAGAGAGAAAGGAGGGAGGGGATAATTAAGAAAAAGCATAAGTTACATTCCGGAAAATCATTTGGAGAAACGAAGGGGATATATTGTTCATCATCATTTTTTTTCGGCAGATTGTTTATAAGATTTTATCAATGCTGAATCGAAATAATGTGGGCTCCACTTTTAAATAATATCAAACGAATTAATGTAAGATATATCTCCTTTTAAGCGAACAGAACGACATATTGATACTATACGACAAGAAGTTACTCTTGTAGCAAAAGAGTGGCAATCCCGATCGAGAGGCTTTCACGATGACGCGTGTAGGATAATTGTGAACGGCTGTATCAGTGACCCACACTCCGTTCGACACGTGTCACCCTGCGTGCGCTCGTTGTTCTTATCGGGCGACAGCGCGTCGAGACACACTCTCGGGGTTGTGTGTATTACTCGTAATAATATATTCTTATAACCTGGAGAATATATGTACATACATATATATATATATATAGATCTCTCCCTTTCTGGAAGGATAAAAAAGGATAAAGAAACAAAGGGGAAAGGAGAAAGAGAAAGAGCGTGCTGCTGCAGCACATGCGTTTGTCAATGTTTGCCGGTGTCGACACCCACCTACTTATGCAAATCATTTAATTTAACCCCACCGTCGCGTATCTCGAGAGAGATCGTATCTCGAAACCTATTCGTATTCATTGCCTCGAACGGCGGGGAACGCCACCGCTCGACCCACAGCAGCCATACGATCGCGTTTCTCTTGTGTGCCGATGCTGTGCTGGGCTCTCGCCTTTATATCGACTCTTGCGCCACGTGTGCGTTACGCGCGTTGTTGCATCCGAAGAAATATCCGCGGAAATTGATGTATGTACCTCTCTATACCTCTATCTACCTATCTCTCTGATTCGACCGCGGGCGACCGTAACACGTATATATACATACGTTACGCAGGTTTACGACGTGACTGAGGAGAGAGCGCCGCATCGTTCCACGCTTTTTATTACAATGTATATACTCTCTCGTATTTGTTTACGTAAGAGACGTCGTTCTTCTCGGCTTAACGAAGGAAAATACTGTCTCCATTTACAACGCGGCATCCTCGATCACCGCTAGAAATCAAATTTCGGTGTAATTAAATGCTAATTTATTGCTCATTTCTTGCTCTAATCCGGAATTTATCCGCCCCTACCAATTAGTAAAAAATTGATTTAAAAAACCGGAATGTGCTGACTTAACATTCTCGCTTTCGAAAAATACTTATAGGGAGCCGATTAAAAAAATGAATGTATCAGAGAGTTAAT
This sequence comes from Prenolepis imparis, assembly GCF_030444845.1. Classification (NCBI taxonomy): domain Eukaryota; kingdom Metazoa; phylum Arthropoda; class Insecta; order Hymenoptera; family Formicidae; genus Prenolepis; species Prenolepis imparis. Next base: position 6,259,015 of record NW_028141160.1, read on the forward strand.
TAATTGTAATTTAATTGCGCTAAAAGATACTGAAAGTAGATTTTAAAAATATTATAATAATTATATTAATTTTTTTCTCTTTCGAAACTGCCATACTTGTTAAACAATATAAATCATAAATAAATAAGAAATAGTATGGAAAAATTTCCGTTTACAACAATAACTATATGAAAAATATTAAAATTTTTTAAACGAGGATAAAAAAATTTGAAGCAGAATATATAAGAAATAGGCCGCGAGATGAGTCTTTATTCAAATAAAGTATTAACTAAAGTACTAACTCTTATATCCTCCTTATTAAAAATGTTAACATTAAATTACAGTCAAATTTTTGAAAAATTAATTTTTAAACAATTTTTTAAAAGAAATTTTTAAATGCTGCTTATTGTTAGTATTAAGCGAGAAGTAAGATTTTAATATCTATTTGCATATAACTGTGCAATTAAGTGAATAAAACCGAGACTGAAGATGACATGTCTCATTAAATGAAAAGATGTGCAAATTAAAAATCTCCAGTTTTATCTATTTCTAATAAATATTTTAAATATATAACATGTTTGAATTTATAATATATTCAAATTTATAATATATTAAAATTTAAATATTGAAGCTATTCCCTTTAAGTATAAAGGTGCAGTCCCATGCACAGCAAGAAATGAGCAGCGTACGGCGTACCGGCGTACGGCGTAAAAGAGCTTGGCCAATCACAGCCTTTACGCTCGTTTTCGTTACGCCAGCACAAACATCGGCTGTCCCATGGAGCGTATTTATGCTGGCGTAATGATCAATAAGCCAATCACAGTAGGTTTTACAAAGTTTATTTTGAAAATGGATATTTAAGGGGTCTTGTGATTGGCTTATTGATCATTACGCAGCGTAAATACGCTCCATGGGACAGCCGATAAAAAGATTTTAGCGCAACTTTTTAACATATATTTATATATTAAAACAAAGTTAAAATTCAAGTGTGTATAATCTCGTTAAAATGTCAGGCTCGGAATTTGCATTAATTAATTTAATAAAATACTTGAAAATTTACAAATGTCCGAAAAATACACTATGCAAAGAAGTTATTTGACAAAAATTAGTTCAAATATATATAATTTATAAATTGATGAAAGCTGAAGAGAAGAAAAAAGATTCCCGAATTAGACGCAATTCTCGAAAATTTTGGGTTCGATCAATTTTTAGTATTGAAAGACGATTAGCACAAGGGGCTAGCAACAATCTGGTCGAAGAAATGATTTACAGATACAGATAAATTCCTCAATTTTTTTCGAATGACACCAGAAATATTTGAAAAATTGTTGCAAATTGTTTCACCACGTATACCGAAACAATTTGTAATTATAAGAAAAATTTTAGATCGGATAATGTACGAGTTATTAAACCGAATTATATAGGCCGTCACGTAAACATCTGTACGCGCTGTACTACGCCGGATACAACAGCGTAAAATCTGTGATGGCGTAATGAAAACGAGCGTAAAGATGTGATTGGCCAAGCTCTTTTACGCCGTACGCCGGTACGCCGTACGTTGCTCCATGGGACTGCACCTTTAGTATTAATTAGAGACCCTCTAATAAGAGTCTGGCTACGACTGGGATTTATGCATAAAATCCGCCATTTATGCATGAAATCACACGAGAGAGAAAGCAATAAAGCTTATTGTCTCACTCGATTAACGCATGCGCACAATTCGTTGAGAAGTCATTTCAGCGAAATAGATTTAGTAGAGTTATTGCAAATAGCTGAGCTGAGCGTGCAATCATGAAATAATAATAAATTTATACAATTAAACATTAATTAACACTAAAAGAAGGCTTTGATGATTTTCGCGATCCCAAAACCAGTTATGCTGAGTAGACGAAAACACACGAATGCCCTCCGAAAGTTGCCGAAGTATCCATAAATGGCGGACCAATCAAAAAGCGGGACCGGGTGGCCAGACTCTTATTAGAGGGTTTCTAGTATTAATGTTTATAAAACGCCATATGTAGAATGGTGAAGTGTTCAACCTTTTTTTCAAAATACGTAATGGATACGATGTGATATCGATAAAGCACATATTCAACACTAGATGACGTTTGTTCCTCGCGCGCTTCGCGCACTCGGCATGTTTTGTTGCGGATTTGTGAGGCGTACTCTCCAAAATGAAAGAAAAATATATTTATATTAAATTTTTTTGTAAGAAACGTTTAATATTACATTTTATTAGTACACAAAAACGATATATCATTTACGGTTACGTCAAGATTTTCGAAAAACCGCACTCCTGTACCAATTTTTCTTACACTTGCTCTACTTTTTCATCTATTACTCCCTAGAGAGTAGTGTAATAATTAATATCCCTAAAAACTCCTGAAATGTCCACAAATGTACTGGTGAAGATTTTATCAAAATCGGTCATGTAGTTTTTATGTTAAATTAGAATATAAAGCGTGAAGGACGTATTTTTTTACGATACGCACGTTTTTTTTATTGTTCGGCTTGCAGCACGATGGCACATAGCCTATTTTATCCAGGAAGATCTAAGCTATCCACCAGTGAAAGATTTTTTCAAATTGGTTCAGTAGTTTCTGAGATTACCCCGAACAATGGAACAAACAAACTTTACTTCTTTATATTATAAAAGAAGAAGATTATATATTCTGTATGTATTATTACATGTATTCTTGTATGTATTATTACAAAAACTATATAATAAAAATTCTATCGAACATTTTATTATAAAAATTATTCGGCTCTTAATGTAAAATGCAATGAGATGTATGAAAAGCGCATAAAACTTATAAAAAGTAATATCAAAGATTTTTTCGTGATGAAAACATTGACAAGTATAACTAACTACGTTTTGGTTAACTTGAAAATTATTTTTTCGTTGGAATTAGATAGCTGCCCATAAAATCATTCAAGACAACAGAACAGAGACTATTTTAACAATTAAAATTGCATTCTTCAATTAATAAATAAATCGTAAGTTTTGTTTAAAAAGAAGCTTCTCAAGATTAATACGTCACGAGACGCATATATGTATACACGAGAGCGCGAAAGCGTTCTCGACGTAGGTATATATCGAATAAATGTGATTGAACGTGCGGTAGCGAGCAATACGATTTCATTACCGCGGCGGCGAGTGGAAATCGGGAGTCAACGATTACGATTGGCCGGCGATCGTGTTCGGCGCGTCCAACTGCCGGCTCGTGAACATCATGGAATGACGTATCGGTCGTGCGGTCGTTTTAACCGTTTTAAACGACCCGGCGGAAAACGAGTGTCAGGCAGCCACGCCGAAAGCCGTGTACACACACTCATGTGATCGAAGGCCGGACGGATGCGAACGATATGATATCGATTCCAATTCGCGAACCCCCGTCGAATCGAGCCGCTGAAGAGAGAGAGAGAGAGAGCCGGGGGCTTTTGGTGGGACACTGCTGAATTAGTAGCATTGTTAATGCAGTAATCGAGTGCTTCATCGTTGGATGATTCCGGGCCTGAGGGGTAAAGTGTCACCGCCACGCCGGATGATGAGAGATGGCCGTGTGTGTGCGTGTATGTGTATGTGTGTGTGTATGTGTGTACCAATGTGATACAACGTGTTATCATTCGGCTAGCGTGTATATTGATGTTGGATAGCAAAAATTTCGTCACAAATGTGCGGATTGTTTCATCGATGAAAATTCGGCGAGTATTAAATGCGAGTAAGCGTTGATGAATTTTCCGACACGAGATAACATGTCATGATTTGTAACAAAGATTTAATGAGACGAGAATATTTTTTTAAATTTTGGAATTGAGATTTTTTTTTTCTTTCTCTTAAAATTTAAAATCTCCGAGTCTTATGGCTTCTTCAAACACAATTTCTTCTATCATCATTTGCGACAAGGTCCTCACTTCCCTTAACAATATTATAGCATTATTTATTTTATTTTTTATTCTTTTTTATTTATTTAATTCTTTCATTTTTTAAATGTACAGAGAGAGAGAGAGAGAGAGAGAGAGAGAGACCCACATTCCTCTCATCTGTACTAATTATCATTTCACTTTTGTATTTTATTCTAAGCACTCATTTCTCAATTTGTTGCTATTTTTAGAAAATTTTATTCTAGAATGTTAATAAACATTCTCTCTCTCTCTCTCTCTCTCTCTCTCTCTCTCTCTCTCTCTCTCTACGCGATAAAAATTTTCATTTTAACGGGTGTACTCATAATTTGCGTTAGAGAACGAAATAGAAGCAAGAGGTCCATAAACGTTCGCGCGTGTATTCATGTAGACGACGTGCGCTCGCCGTTTGTCGCCACAGCCAATGTTCATTTGTTTTTCCCAACAAAATAAAAAAAACAACCGACACAGCTTTTCCCCACCCGCATATATACACATTGGCGTGACTCGTGCCGACGAATAAAAGCAATTACAAAAGCCAGCGCAGTGTGCGATTTTTCCTCTTTCAAAAAGATCACTTAACTGTGCAAATTAGAGAATCGTTTTCCGGGAGAAAAATCGACTGCTTTTTATACGTGAAACATGTTTGTTTATAAATTTACCCCTCTTCTCCCTTTCTTTGAATTTCGATATTTCAAATCTAACCTAACCTAACCTATCCTAACTCAATCTAATCTATATCTAATCTATAGTATTGATATTTCTAAGTTAAAATATATTTGTAACCTAATTTTGATATTTCTAATTAAGCATCCTAATATGAGTCAACTCTTATAATAATTTTAAAAATCGCATAATAAAGTAGAGCAGAATTAGAAGCCATTATTATTTTTTGATTGACGTAACCCTCAATAATTCGACTTACCAACGAGATAATTCCAAGATAATTTCACGTAGTAATATACTGCCAGTTGCAGCATACAGAGAGCGAGCGAAATGTACAAACGGCCGCTCGTGTATTCATGTACCCGACGTGTACCCGCCGTTTGTCGTCACGGCAGACGTTCATTCGTTTTTCCGGGCCGAATGAAAAAGCCGGGTGCGCACGTATAGCGCGATTCCACGCATACAACCACGTACATATATAATACTGCCCGGTGGTATATGTATGTAGGTGGCGTCGCGACGCGATGCCCGGCCGGCGTCGCGCGAGCGAGTGAGCGAGACTGCCGTCGCGTCTAGCCCGTTTGTCAAAACTCTTTATTGCCGTTCTCCGCTGTATTCAAAGCGAGGACTCGAATGTACATACATACACCGGTCGGAAAAGTGCACCGCTTCACAGTTTTATACATACATATATAAACGTGTGCGCGAGCGCGGTTCGAATTTTATGATTACCCGCGGCCGCGAGAAAATATGCGACAGGACATGGACGTCGACACGTCCATGTTTCGTCTGTTGCTTCCCCTCCCCGCCCTCTCTCTAGGCTTTCACATCGAACACTCTCGCTCTTCGAACAGCGCGACTCGGCTCCCGAGTTCATCGGTCCCCGAAGAGGTATATGCAGATATGCATAAAAAACGGCCATATGTTGTAGAGGTAGGTTTTATTTTATTTCGTTTTATTTTTTATTTTATTTATTTCCAACTCTCGTGCGAGCGTTTCTCCAGATTTCCGCGGTGTCTGCTTTTTAGGTTGGAAAATGTACACGCGCGATTCAAGGCGAGGGAACGCGATAATTTCGGAATTTCCTCGTTATTCGGCGCGATATAATATTTTAATCAAATGCCAGCGATACAACGTGAAGCGCTGTATTTCCCGAGCAAAGCTTGACCTTTGCCTCGTCGCGCTCTGTTCATTAGCACTGGCATATTCAGGTTTTTGCCTGTATACAGAATGTACGTATGTATATATATACGTATATGCTTCGCGTATTTTCGTGAATAAAAAGCGCGAATAAGGATGGAGATACGAGCACAAAGTATTAGCAGAATAAAATGGCCGTAATACCGACTATGTTGAACATACTCGGAGGTTGTGGCGAAATTTCGTTTCTATAACACTCCGGTGTGTTGTGAGCCGTGGTAAATTTTCATTTTTTTTCCACCTGGCTTTTTTGCCGCGGGCGAGTGTCTAGTTATAACTTCGCAACAGTTAAATAACTAACGAACAACGTCTCTCGTATATAAAAAAAACAAAAATTATCGTTGAAGCATGTCGCTATAATCATTTGTACAACTAAGTCTAGAGAATCATAGCTTTTTTGTTATTTTTTTTTGCTTGTGTAAATTTTATTTCGAGTAAGATTATTCTTATATAGGGTCCATTAGTGGTGCAAAAGTGACGCAAATTAGCAGACAATATAACGAAGAGAGAAAATATTGTTATAATACAAAAGACGAAGAAACCTCGTGTAAGCCTAAGTGTTGTCATTTCGTAATAAAATGGTTCTTTTGTTCTCTCTCTCTCTCTCTCTCTCTCTCTCTCTCTCTCTCTCTCTCTCTCTCTCTCTCTCTCTCTCTCTCTCTCTCTCTCTCTCTCTCTCTCTCTCTCGTGCGAGTACATATAACTTTTGTGGCAAGGAAATCCTGCACGCCCCTTAGACGCTCCCGTGTGTTCGTTTGTGTACATAATACATATGTATGCATTGAAAGGATTTGGACAAGAATTCGTGTGTCCTTTCAAGGAAAGGGGAACGTCTAGGTCTTGAATAGCAGAACGGGAAAGTAGACTGACACCTCCGAAGTCGCCAAGCATGACGTGTCTTTGAATCTAAAGACACGTCGGTTCTTGCCTAGAATTGCTTTCGCTGTTTTATCACTATAGAGACAAATTCAATTTTAAAACTTATAAATTTGCCAATTTTTGTTATATTTATTCTAATATTTAATTTATTTAATTTTCTTATATTTATTCCAATTTTAAAATATTTATTCTAATTTATAATCGGCAAGAATGTTATTTCCGCGGGACTTCTCAATTTGATAGGTCATTTTCATAGGATTTTTTATCAGAAGAAGAATGTCGCAAATCACAATGCACTATGAGAGTTTTTGAGATATCGATTTTTAAAAGTAGCAATAACAGAAATACTTTCGCCATAACAATTGATGGTACTATATGTAATTTAAGAAAAAATATATTTGATAGACTAATTTATAGTGTTATGTATGTGTATATTATAAAGTAAAAGCGTAAGCAGAGCTCTTGCATTCATCCCAAAAAAATTTAACCAAACCCAAACCCAATTCTGATTAAATTAAAATAAGATTTGTTATATTAAACAATTTGATGAGAAAAATCTCTGAATGAAAATGATCTCTTGCCAAAAATTTTAAAATCTCAATATAGCTATATAAAAAGAAATTAAAATTTTAAAACATCGATATCTCGAAAATTATTGATTGTAGCGCAATATTTTAAAATATCTATCAAATACACCTATTAAATTGAGAGGTCCTGGAAATATCATTCTCCTGCCAATATCTCTCACATAGCGCTCTTCGCAGCTATTCTCGCTTTGCGCTTAATGACTCGTAGTTTCTCCCTGATATGTGTAATTTCCAATCTTGATCCGATTCATCCCATCCGTTCGCCGTTACTCGATGTGCCGTGGCACATGTGGCATTATAATTTCAATGAGGATATCGTGGGAGAGAGTTGAAAGCCGTGAAGGAGGACAATCAACGGGTCCAGACGCAACATCGACGTATCCAATTGTATAACGCCTGTTACGACACGCGCTGCGACACCGAAAGTGCATGGAGCAAGAACGCTTAGCGGAATGAATACGATGTGCATTCTCTGCCGCGCGCACACAGGGGTCGGCCGAAACACACAATGGGCATGAAATCCGAAAAAGGGGGAGACTGCGGATAATTGGCTGGAGCCGTTTGCATAGCGTCAAATCGCGAGGTCAATCCGCTCGTATTGCGAACTCGACTCTCTCCCCTCTCCCTTCCACCCTTCTTTCCCGTTCTTCGTTCCCTCGTCCACAAGCGCACACCCCCGGGCCGCTCTCTTCGACGGTCCCATCCATCGACGAAGGGGATGAAAATCGAGATCCAGCCGGATATACATATATGGATAACGCGGTCATTCGCGCTCGCATCTCCGCATCTCGCTGTACGATTGTACACGTGCTATTGTGTACACACGCTCGGCGAAAAGCCGAATTTTTTTTCTTTTTTTCGGAGAGAAAAAAAGGAGAGAGAGAGAGAGAGAGAGAGAGAGAGAGAGAGAGAGAGAGAGAGAGAGAGAGAGAAAGAGAGAGAGCTGTGCCGGGCCCCGGTCATTGTTAGATTTTATTCGAACGTATATCGGGATTTACCTGGGCTACGACTTGCACAATGCGGGACGGAAAATCGAAATTTCGATTACGATCTGGACGCATAACAGGATGAGTCTTTCGCGATATATACATATACGCGCGTACAATATACCGATAAAGCCGTACGACACGCGCATTTTTATGCAGCCAAAAATGCATTTCCTATCGTTGTCGAGTCTAAGAATTTGATGCGTGGGACATTAAAACGTAAACCATAAACGGATTTGTTTTTCATATGCAGCAAAGTGCGTATTATTTAAGTATGAGATTGCCGGAGATTACGGATCTTGATATCAAGCTTCCCAAGTGATTGCTGTGTCCTGCGTCTATTACACACTTGCCGTTGCATTAGTGATATATCATCCTCTCGAATTTTGCTTTAAGTCAACCTATGATTTAATAAAAAAAAAGCGACCTGATCCGCTACAGCTTTAATCTTTAATCTTAAAAATATCCGCCAAATAATTAACCCTTCCGTCAATATATAATCTTTTATCTTTATTTCACCTAATTTCAATTAAAAATTAGAAATAGATTTGGATTAGATTACAGTATTTTTTATGGAGGGGGAGAGTGCAGGGGGAGGACAAAGCCTCTCCCCCGCCCACGCTTTCAATTTATAATATACTTACTGAACACATAACTTACTGAAGAGTTGTTACAATGTAAGCAAAAGTACAAGATTTCACTACGAATAACTTACGAAAAATGTAAACAAAAACAGCATATTGAACACAGTATCATTACTATCATTACTATTATAGTATTATCATTACTATTTATTGAACACATATTCCATCATATACAGGGTATTTCTAAAACTATGTCAGAGATTTTAAGGGCGTATTCTAGAAATCAGAACAAGAGAGGAACAAAAGTTCCTGTAGACATGGATCCAGAAATGCTTTCCTTCCGACTTATAGCCTCCTACAGTTCGGGGAAAAATCGAAAAATGTATTGTCAAAACCATATAAGAATGAAGGTCACTATTAATTATTACGCTGTGTAAAATTCCTCCTAGAGCTACAATATATTTTTCGATTTTTTCCTCCAACTTTAGGAGGCTATAACTCGGAGGAAAAGCATTTTGGACCCATATTTATACGAACTTTTTTGCTTATTTTGACTCCTAGAATACGCTCTTAAAATCTCTGACATAGTTTTAGAAACACCCTGTATATTTCTTCTTAAATATGATGTCAGAAAATTACGTTCTATTCATTCAACTTACCTTGTTTATACATTTTTAATAAACTGCAACCGACAGCTAAAACCTTTTGAAAGTTACTGAGGGCCTTGATAATATATATCAAAGTCATTGCAATCTGTGAAGTCGGTCCTAATGTAAATAATTATCCGTAATTTTATTCGTGAAATGCGCTCGCCTTTCGTTTTTATGCGTCCCCGAATATACTTTATTCCGCGTGTCACTCTGCCTCTCACTGTCTCTCGTCTATCACGCGTGTCTATTATGCGTCCATAGAGCCGCGAGAAAGATACACACGGGAAAGATACGGCCGGGGGCTTCGGGCTAATCTGGCTCGTGCTCTTAGGGTGGATTCGTTGCGCGGTATCGCCACTCCGATAAATAAATCAACTCGTAAGCAGCCACCATTAGGGTCCTGCGGTGTGTACGCGCGACTCACACCCCGCACGCACGTCGTCCTTCTTGCCCCCCCTGCACGCGCTATCTTTGGGGACCCTCTTTGAATATGTCGCCGCTGACGTGTCTTTCGCACGTTGCGCGTATCCGCCGCAGCTGGGAAAAGCATGCGTGCATATTTTTCCTTTTTTTAATGCAGCGTTCGCGTTTTATGAAAAATATGGAAATACATTCATAATTTTTGCAAGTCCTTTGTCGAGAGTTTGTGTGTAAAACAACGAGAACCACATATTATTAGAGAATAATTAAAAGATAAGAGAAAGTATGCTAGAGGAAAATTTTTATTTTAAGAGACAAATATTTCCCGAGAGAAAAGCTCTCATCCCTCTCTACGCGAGGAATATCCTTTTCTTTGAGAAGAGAAGATTTTGGGACGGTTCAAGCAGAATAATCCCCGTCACCATGCCCGTCTACCGTCGTCGACAAGGGTGGAAAAAGTGGATAACACTGCTGGAAGCCGGGCCCACCTAAGATGATGAATCTAGCGCGGAAGCACTTATGACATACGACTCGGAAAAGCTTGGTAGGGTGACTTGCGTCGTACCCTGCAGCTTTGTTTTCCGCATCAGTGGCACCATCTCCCCTCCCCCCGGTTGGATTACTCGGGGTGATCAGCTATGAAATTAACTCGCTCTCCCTCGCGCCCGCGTTCTCTATCACTTCCTGACTCTGATTTCTTTCTCTCGTCTTTAAAAGAATTGCGTGAAATTCCACTCGCGCTATGATAGAATAACAGTTACATCGGAAAAAATTGTATTCTCAAAATAAGAGGACTGTATATTATGAAATTCCTCTTAACAGATATTCTTAAGTGTCTCGAACATTCTTTAAAACTAAGAATATATTCTCTGTTAATAATATACGATGTCATATGTTTTCTCTAATACAGACCATTTATTTGGTCTTATGGTATGTTGGTACTTACTCTTGTTGCAACAACATATATGGTTATATAGTTTACAGTGTATGTAGTGTAGTCACTCAATTTGTCACTCTGAATGATTTTAGTTTATTAGAAGAATGGATGAAGTTAATAAGTGGCTCGAAAAAGAAGACTCGAGCGACTTAAGAAAAGTGTTGACGAGTAAGTAACGTATAACATAATCTATAATTTAATCATTCAATTCGCGAAATCTTCATACTCGATCTACATTTACTACGTATATGCTTTCTTTGTGGTCTTTCTTTGTCTGTGTGCTGTAAAATAATGTATTTTTTTGTTAATATAAAAATAAATTTTATTTTGTGGTATCAGGCTGTTCTTCCCTGATGAAGTGAGCTGAAATGTTCAGGAAACGTTGGAGTCAAACAAAAAATACGCGGTTTAAACCCGAAAACCAATTCTATTATTTTATTTCGTCTTTTATAAAGGTAGGAGTATCTGATATTAATCTTTAGAGAATTCCTCTCTTAAGATAAATAAATCCTTTGGCACTTACGATTTTAGAACAAAGTATTTTAAAAATAAATGGAATTGAATGAAATTCTTAAATGAGAATATAATATTTCCAGTATACGATGGAACAGTTACGTATTACAAGAACATTCAACTTGAATAAACCTCAAAGAGTCGACATAAGAGGTGTTGGTTAATAACTTTTACATTTTGTGGGATACATACGCTCGTTATACATAAATTCGATTTACATTTTACACCCTTCCCTGAATGCTCAATCTATACAGGCTGTTTGCTTTTGTTATCCCGCTATATGTTCCGATCAAGTCAGTTATTTTCAATGACGCTTTATATCGCAACCAGCAGCATTGTACCTTTAAGCAAACAACGTCATGAACGCAAGGAGCATTCTCAGCGTCGAATGGTGTTGAATGGACGCTTAATTTACCGAATATACCGAGCATACATGAAAAATATCACCGCGTTAAAGTCGTGGTCTGGCTGGATCGGTCGTGGATCATCTCACCGTCGGCTGATAGGGAAAAGGTCGCGTCATTGTCGGGGGAGGGCGGGAGAGCGAGAGAGCCTCCTCGATCATCCAGCACGTCGGCTGTATAAATATCTTCTTTCTGCCTATAAAAGATACCCGTAATTACGGCGCTTTCGAGCAGAAAGAGCACGTCCGGCACTTCTGCGTAGTCGATACATCGCAACGACGCAATATGGGGAGAGGGAAGAAGGGGACGGAGGGTGGATCAAGTTAGCTAGCGGCTGTTTTGCCACCATACTCTCTTTCTCTTTCTCTCTAGAGGCGTGATTGCGTTACTCGGTGAGATCCGCGGATCAGAATCTCGAGCACGTTCGCGAAAAAAAAGAAAGAGAGACAAGTGGACATAATAATCCGTTTTTGAAAAATTTGTGACGTGGTCATGATCACTCCAAACATCTGCCCGAAGGTTCTGAGCAACATATTTTCGTGGTGTTGCGGTCGAATTTAATTATATGCCGAAATAAGTCGTGTCTTGCATCTTGGCACACATGATTTGGCACTCACATATTTCAATACTCATTAGATATCCAAAAATTTGCAGCGATATAAATAAAATATAACGCGGAGCTCTTTTGAGACAGTATTTTAGCTATTTTTCTTTATAAGATAGAAAACTTTTGCTGTGTTAAATCTGTTTATGCCAGTTTTCAAGATATCTATCGTATAATGATATGTCCTGCGGCTGTGTTAGAATAGAACGACGAGCTTATTCGACGAGAGCCGCGAGAATTCGTCGTCTACATATCCGCGCAGCTGCCACCCCGGAGTTTGTATTATGCGAACACCATCTGCATCTTTTTCGTGCGAATGTATGAATGCCGGATACACACGTCACACGTATCTACCTACCCTACGTGACACCGACGTCAAAAATTTTCGACAGAACTGCTCGCGGATCTGAAACACGCCCGGTGAATGTCCTTTTCAACGAGATCGTCGCGCAATTTGGGAAACTTCTTTAGAATCCCCTCTCTTCGAGAGACAATTGCGCGAACTTTCCGATGCTTCCGAAAGTCAATCTTGCGGCTTTGGGAAACCTGCAACTTTCAAACTGCCGCTTTTTCAGAATCTCAGACTCCTATCTCTCGCTATCCATCTTATTTGTAATATAAACTTCCGAGAAGTCTCGACTGCTCTTGCTCTCATCGAGCCACTTTATCGATATCTCTACATCGATTTCTCATATTGATCTTACAAGTTGAAAGAACAAAAGATTGATATAATTAATAACATAATGTTCTTTTGTAACGCCATTTTCCTGTGTTATTTATACGATATCACTCCATTTCACTTCTTCACGGTGAGGCTTTATTTCTTCGCATTTGCTTAAGTCACATATAATTCGTCCTTGATGGCACTTACCCAACTGAACGCACGCAGTTCTTGCTCGTTTTCCTAGACTAGGCTTGCAAGTGGCTCAATGGCGTCGAATTGGAGGGAGAGGTTACTTACGACGCGACGCAGGTAAGTAGCGATGTAAGTGGTTGTAGACAACCCGGGGCCCGGGCGTCATAAGCAGCAGCCGCTGCCTAATGAAACTACAAATCTCCTCGCCCTTTAGGCACCACCTGTTCTTAGACGGGTTCTCCGACAGCACCCGCTCTCCCGCAACATATTCCGCTTGTGTGTGACACACGTTGCTTATGAGATTCAAGATTATTGCCCTCCGCGTCAGTCCGCTGACACGCCGATGTCTCGAAAAGCGTTTCCGCGACGTGACACGTCAAGTAATTGCGCGCGATTAATGTTGGCGTCAAATTTACATTGAAATCTCAAGACTGAAGGAGGGGGAGGATTAAACCCTGCTAAGATATTCTATAAAATTTATCATTCGTGAAATTGAAATACTTGTCGAAGTGATATTTCTTATACTTGAAGAATTAAGAAGAGACTAGATTGCTCTCGTTATGCAAGAATACAATTAGCTCTAAAAAGAAGTAACAAAGCTACACTCTAAAAGTACTTTATTTTATATAATGAAATTCAGTCGCATATCGAAATTATTTTTTTAAATTAAAAATGGATGCTAGTTTTGGAAATAATTTCTTCACTTATTCTCGCACACATTTCAACTCGTCCTTCTGTCTTTTCCATCGCTAAAACGAGTACAGAGAGTGCGTGTATATCGTTCCGCCTGGAAATTCGTTCGGGAACGATTTTACGGTAACCATCGCGGTTCTATCGACGGGGTCCGAAATGGCGCTCAAGTCGTTGTAAAACAATTATACGGTGTCGTCCGGGCGCGCAATCGATATTTCATCAATTCCATTGTCATTGCCGGGCAATCCTGCGTGTCATGATTATTGTTTGCAGGCCGCGTGTACAATGAAAGCGCCCTCTATTGCCACCCGGTCGCTGGTACGGAAGAGTGCCAGTACAGGGGGCTCTGGTGGAAAGAAAGGGAGGGGGTCTGATAAACTGCGGCCATTATCAACCAACGATTTCGTACTTTTCACAAACACATTCGTTCCGCTCCTATTCATTCTCTTTCTGTATATCGCCATCTCTTTTTCTCCTCGCCTCTGGACACTCCATCCTCTCTCTCTCTCTCTCTCTCTCTCTCTCTCTCTCTCTCTCTCTCTCTCTCTCTCTCTCTCCGCTCTCTGCTCTCTTCCTTCTCTAGCTTTCTCGCCTATGAATGCAACTCTCTCCCTCGCACTCGCGCGGACACATTGATGTGTTTCATCGGGCGTTCTGGCGATCCATAAATAAATGCGCTTGTTACCTACCTACACACGGCGGACTCACTCGTAAAGCGAATATTCTACACGCTCGACATTAATACGCATTAACATCGGAGCGTTTGGGTGGGCGTTGTTGATGTACCGTCGAAAATCACCGAACCGAGCTTGTTAATTCGTTCGACGTGTCACGGCCAGCGTCGGAACATTCAACAATAAAAATTACGTCGCGTTGTTTTCGTTATGTTTTTCTCTTTTCTTCTTTTTTTTACACTGTTTCGGCGATTCTTCCTCGCGACAAAACCAACGACAACAAACACGACCTGTATATAGAACCGTACAGCGACGGAGGGAAAGTCGATGGCTCGTAAAATGATTAATTGGATGAGTCGTGGAACGAGTTCCGTTCCAGTATGTAGTTCCAGCTTTATCGTCAATGACGTTTCTGGTTTTAGATGCTTAATTCAATCATCGTTCCTCGCGTATCCGCCCGATCCACCTGAACACATGTCGTAAAAATCGTTAACGCGATTGTTATCACCCTTGGTCGTTTCACGTCCAAAATGACTCATAATATTGAGTTCGAAGTGTATACACTGGGAATTATCAGGCGAAACATTTTCTTTCCCCCGACGTGAACGTTTTTATTATATTTCGCACTTTATCGAGGGCGAGAGATAAACTCTCCGAATGTGCACGACAATTTTCCAAATTGTTCCAATATCCGAAGAGGATCTAATTATATCGATCAGTCGAATTGTGCCAATGTCACGGTGTTAAAAAAAGGGATTCTGCGTATGAATAATTCTTTTTCACGATAACTATAATACTTACTCAGGAATATTCATCCGATCGCGATATACTTTAGTCGATAATTTCTATAATTAAAATCCCGTGTGCGTTATGTACTAATGTAAATAAATTAATACCGAGTCCAACGAACGACGCGAGATATATCAATCCAGCCCCCTTTAGCGCTTGCAATGTATGCGCAGCATTAAAGTCGTTGAATAATTCGCGCGGAGAAACGAAGAGCGATGACGGGTAACGAAGATAAGAGGTGACGCGCCAGACACAATCCGGTATTCCTACACTCGATTTCTCTCTCTTTCTCTCTCCCTCTCTTCTCTGAGGCGAGCGATGAGACTTGATTTTCTCCGCGCGAGACGCTTGAAATTCACGTGGCTCTCAATATCACGGAGCGGCAGGAGCAGCAGCCGCGAGAGACGCGCGGCATCAAATATTCAAGATTTTACCGATGGCGTCAGCCACGCCTGTCACATCTCGCGTTACACAGGTTCCCAGCCCTTCCCCTTCCTCTTTGGATCCTATCGTTCGTTCTTCAGCCATTTAGCTGATTTAGCGACTGTGGCAAAGAGCGCGGAACAACCCCTCCCGCTTTTCCAGCTCTCGCCGTGTTCCGCGTGCCGTGACACGCGAATCGAATTTGTCAAAGAAGCCGTTTTCCACCTTCGTGGCCCCGTCGGCTTTCTTTTCTCTCCTGTGTCAGCGCTCTCCTCTGCCCTAGTTTGCTCTCTATTTCGTGGCGCGGGACTGAACCCAAAGAATGAGGAGGCAGCTGTCGACAAGGCTGTCTGACTCGCCGCATTTCGTTGAATTTTTTTTTCTTCCTGAAATGCGACGACTGATACCGTAAAAAGTTGGAACTAGTCGAAAACGACTAGGTCTAGAAATCCCACACTCTCGAAAAAAAAACAATAAGTATACATGCAACGGTCGATGAGAGTTATAATCACGGTAATTATAGAGTCTTTCTAGAGTTACGTCTACGATTGAGAATAATAAGAGGGACACGCCAGAGAGATTTTCTGCTCGTTGCGATTCCAGCTTATTCATGCGATCTTGTGCGATAACGCGACTTCTCATTTCAATCTTCAATTCTCGACTTCTCGCAGACGCCATTAACGCCGCGAAGAGAACTTTTCTCCAGAGGACTTTTCCATTTGATAAAATTGAATGAACATCAGTCAGAATGTGCAATCAAACGTGATAGTAAAGATCCCTTCTTATACGGGCGACCGTCTCTCATACCAGGTGGACGATCGCGATCAGCATATATATTTGTATGCATTTGCACTCACTGGCGAGAAACGAGTTCTAAACGACGGGTAATTTGAGAAGACTATCGGTGACCAATCCCGGATCCACCCCCGCGCAATGCCAGCAAGAGAGAGAAGAGTTATTATACGCGGGGGTTTCATACATAAAAGGGGCCGAATGGGTCTCTCTTGATCCGGATCTACAGTAAGTAATATAAGGGTTCCCCCCGCGACCCTTCTCCTCGCACATGGATTGTATTCTAAGAGGGCATGAATTCGACGGGCGCCTCTTTCTCATCCGCCTCGCGGCTTCCCTCTCGCAGAGTCGAGTCGAGTTACATTGCATAAGTAACGTCATGAACCCCACGACCCTCGACTGTAAACTGTGCTTATTTGGCCCAATGCCGGAGCAGGAGCTTGCCTTGAAAATAGGCAAACGACCCGGTGTACGTCAAGAAATCGTCCTGTTGTTTTTTTAAAATCAACTATGTGCTTTCTTTACACCAATTGATTAGTCTCATTATTCTGTGCATAAAAGTATTAAGGTAAGATTACCGAAAACTGAATATTTTACAAAATATTTTACATTTTATGTCAAAAAATTGTTAACTTCAAGCCTTATAACTCAAAAAGTACTTAAGGGAAAAATATTTTATTATAGTGTTTTGGAAAGCTCTCGAGATAAGCTACAAGAATATGCAATGAAACATATTAGGTTCTATTTAAGAAATTGAAGATGACCTTTACGTGACCTTCAAACAATTATCCAAGGTCACATACTTTACCACTATCTTATATCCCCCTTAAAGCCATACAAATTTTGTTTGAAACGTCTTACCGTATCTTTCATATTTTTTGAGATATTTGCCTGTGTCGATTAAAATGACTCACCCTGTATATATATTATGAAATATTATTTAAAAAATATTATAATACATAAGAGAAAAAGAGAAAAAATACACCAAGAGGAAGAGAGAAAGAATCGTCGGTTTGATTTGGCAATAAATAGATTGTTGAAAATTACGCGCGAGATGAGTACCGAAAAGGAGTTTCTGATCAAAGTTTGGTAGGAGTGAGAGGCGGTAGCGTGTAAACATGTTCTTAACAGATCGATTCACATGGCCCCGGCCTCGCGCATTCACCTTCTGACACAGCCAAACGGTCTTTCGGGATACCTGAGCCCGGGCTGAGTGACAGCCGCCTTCTCCTCGACAAGCTAATACCAACCTGTGTCTGTACGCGCACCATAAAGAATGAGGATGGAATAAGGGTGATGGAAGGGAGGGGTTGGGAGGAGGAGAAAGAGAGGTTTCGCGTTTTGCAGCTTTCCGCCTTCGTTTTGCCGGCAACCGACGTGTTAATCAAAATGTTAGACAAGCCACTTACACGATCATCGTGACGTTTCCATTTAGACTGCGCGATATGTTCCGGACCCTTTATACTACACTGAAGCATTGATCCCGTGAGCGACGGCGCTGTAGCTCGGTAATTAATAGTTACGGTAACAACGGCATGTCGCTTTATTGCCAGCCTGCATCAAGTCATGGCAGCGTGTATTCTTTTTCTCGTCGTCGCGTCTGAAACGCGCTGTTTTCGTTATAATATGTATATTTGTAACCAAGAACAACGTAATTGTCCATAAAATCTTCTGTAATCACATTAATAAAAGAGAAGACGTATAGTAATTATAAATTCTATTTATCTGTATCTTTTTAGTGTGTCATAAAGGAAAAAGAAAGACGATTGCAATAGAGCAATGTTTATATATATACATATATATATAATGTCGGTGGATATTAAAAATATATAAAGATGTAAAGATATTTGTATTACGCAAAGAGAGCTGAAAAACTGAGAAGAAAAGCATGTGGAAGAGGTCGACGAAGCAAGCGCCCCGAGATATGCAGCCCAGTGGACTTTGCCGCACAGACAGTAGCAAAACAATTGACTGTTCATCTCCCTCCGTCGCCGGTCTGTCTCGCTTCGGTTGTTTGTGGAAGCGACAGAGCTGTTTCGATTCAGAGACGAGCGAGAGAGCCCGATCGGGTCTCGACGAGTGTTTGCCAAATGTTTGATCAAAACATTTGTCGTTTCTTGTGGCGAGGGGTTCCGAAATTAAATGCAACGTCCTGATTGCCAATATTCGAAATGCGTCTACCTTTGCCGACCGCTGGAAGCCGCCAAAGTGAAAATCCAGCCAGTGCAAAGTGGCGTCGACAATAACAAAGGGAATGCGACGCGGGTTAATATATATCACGTTAATTAACCGTCGCTGAGAGTTTTTAACGAACGAAAATTCTTCACGAATGGCGCACTTTTACGCGCAAACATCCTTCTCGGGAAGAAATTATGCGCGCAGCTCACATCGCATCGCATCGACAGAGACGAGTAATATTGATACAATCACATTTTCGCGCTTTGTCGTGTTTCATTCACGGACAAAGTCCGTGTTCCACGCCTCTATTCACGAGTCGACGAGCTTGTCAACGGATAATGAAGACACTTCCTTGGCGAGAGGACTTGTGCGCGCAAAGGTTTAACTTCGCTCATATACCAGCGCGTACTTAATCACGTTTTCCTCCTAACCTACACACACGCACGCGCGCACTCACCACAAAATAGTCGATCTCTCGCAATCAGACGTATATATGCACAAGGTACCTTATACCGTTATTACTCGTGGCAAGCAGTCACTGAAACGTTCAATTATCCATGCTGCCTGCATCATGGGTTATTGTGGGATCTTATTCGATCCGCGCACTGAAAACAGGCTGCCTCAAAAAGTTGCCCTGAATGAACGTCAAACGATGTTTCGAATCATGAATGTCAGGTGCTCGCCTCGGTGAATCGTTTTCTTTCCAGTCTCTTTCTCTCTCTCTCTTTCTCTCTCTCTTTCTCTCTCTCTCCCTTCTTCTCATTCTCGCTGCCCCCAACTTCGCACTTTCATGACTGGGGACTTACGTGGACGTTCGAGGGATCCATGGGTCGCTAATCAGGTCCTTGGCAGTGCATCGACAGCGGCAGCTCCCTCTTCCTTTGTACCTTACTGTGTATTTTGACGGGCCGAAGAATGACGGACCAATTACGAGGCAACGTAAGGCCGCGGATTTTGACGACTGAATACGCCGCATACCTCTTACAGTCATTATGCTGGCGAAAGGCTGGTGGACTGGTCCCGCTCTGAAGGCTAACGAGCGATAAATCGCGCGAGCTCTTCTCGGGAAGAGGCGAGTGTCGTCGACTACTCGATAGAGAAACGAGCGAGCTGTAGCGACATGAAAAGCACATTGCTGCTACCGTAATAATAACGTAAATGAAGATTAATCGATAAACGAGCGAATTTTATCGTTTAAATGTAGCATGTGATATCATTTCTCCAGCTATTACACATATATACTTTATTTAATATTCGAATATTATCGATAATTTAATATTCAATACACATTAATTTAACATTGATTTTTTTATAAAAATTATTTTTAAAATAAATAAAGCATGTAGATAATTTTAAACTTGCGTAAATATTGTCATTTACGTCTCGTTAATTATTATATGGTTTAATTAAAATTAATTAAAGCACGGTTTCTTATAAATTCGCGCCTCAAGCGCACACTGTCGACGCAATCGTAATAGATTTAAGGCGACAGCAAACGGAACATGTAGCCGTCTCTAATGTTCCTGTTCTCGTGCTCGTGCAATTTACTCCTCCTTCGCCGGCGCAGACTCTCGGGAAAGTTAGGCGAATGAAAAAAGTTGGCGCAAACCCTCAAGAGAGCGCTGAGTAGTTAGCGGACTTTGAAATAATCTTCATTGAAAAACTTTGTTTAAACCTTGGAATGCCGCGGCTTGTATGCCCGACTCGATATGAAGAGCTACAGGGAATGAGATATTTTAGCTTAAAGTCGCGATAAAACGCCAACGAGAGTCAGCCGCAATTAAAGAGACTTAAGCTTCCTATCTAGTTAGAGGGAAATTAGTGAGGTGAGCATTTTTTTCATTTTTTCTTTCTTTCTTTATTTGTCCCTTTCTCGTGTTTAATTTCGTCGTGAGCGAACCGCGATGCCTTTACTACAGTTGTGCTTTTCTCTAGCATGAAATAGAATACGCAAGTTATATATTCCCTTAGGTCCGCGGTCGAGTTTGTAAAGGCTCGTTTTTCGAAAAGGCTGATTTTTTGGTTAAATTCACATCTGTGTCGTCTTTAGAGTTCGAGGGTATAAGCTCGAGGTAAAGTCGTAAAGTCCGCCGTCGGCGAGAGCAAAGGCGAGAGAGATGCTTTCCGTTCCACTTATAAACACCTCTTATAATCCCAAGTAAACAGATGTATTCTCTCCTATGCTAGACGTGTAATAACAATTCTTACATCTGCTGCTCGTCTCGATTGAAAATGTTTATCAAGGACGGGATAGGAATTTTTTTTCCATGTCATAATAATTGGCCAGTTTGATAGAAATTTACAGATACGAAAATTCGCAAGTTATAGAGATTTCGACTCTTAGGAAAAAAATTCGTATCTATTGAAGAAGCTTGTTCGCACGCCGGGCGCGCAAACTTACGATATTTAATAATCCGGTTGACGCCACGAACATCTGCCGCGCTCTCTTCGGGGGTTGTAACCCTTTTCCCAGTTTTATTCTGCCTCGCCTCTCCATCTTCGCCCTCTATCGTACTCTATTGTTTAATTAATCATGTTGTATTAATAAAGCTCGCCTAATTGAATTCACTGATTTCACATCGTTAATACGAGTTTCATTTAAATTGAATGAAATGTCGCGCCATCTCCACCTACCTTACACTATTCATCCACCCTTCTTCTCTCTCTCTCTCTCTCTCTCTCTCTCTCTCTCTTTTTCTCTCTCTCTCTCTCTTCTCTCTCTTTCTGCTTCTCCTACCCGTCAAATGTGCACCATCGCTGTGAAACCGGAGCCACCCCTCAAATTGTTCTTTTCTCTCACTGTTTTATTGATCTTTGCTTCCTACGGCTACGGGGTTCTAAAACGATTTAAAAGATAGCCTATTTCTTTTCACCGATAAGCGTAATAAGTGCACCGAGAGATTCGTTCTCTTCCCGTGCACTTTTACCATTTATCCATTTATTGGTCGGATATTGATACACGTTGTTTTATAACTTGTGGCAAGAGCGAAAATAACAAGTCCATCCGATATCAATATAAATGTATAATGTGATCAATCAGGGAAATAATTTCAAATTCGAAAACTCTATGTACCCTCTCTTTCTTTCTATCTCTGTTATACCTATACAGTTTATAACGGTGTTGATGAACTCTAAAGATCTAATAAATCTCTAAAGAATGTGTAAAACCCATTTCATTAAATATACTATAAAAGAAGAAAACATCACAAGATCTGTCAGAAATACACAATTTTTCTACACTGCTTTTAATCTCAATTTTAATACATTATACGTGATATTTCTCTCTGCATGAATTTCGAAACACTACATCTGTAATTGATGTTACCTTTGCCAATGCCAGACATCACGTGCACATTGTTAAGCCCACATCAGACTACGCATTGAAAATTCAAGATTGAACCTTAAAGATTGGAATCTGACTAATCAGAGCAAAAAAAGCTAAAATTTCTGTCCTGACTGGTCAAATTTTAATCTTCGATTTTCAATCTCAATCTTCAATACGTAGTCTAATACAGGCTTTAGGGGCGTCAATTAAATGTGAAATAAGGTGCGTGCACGGGAATGTGAATTAACGTGATACTTTCCTTGATCTCGTGAGATGCGTGATGACGCGCGAAGGAGTGAACGACAAGTGCGAGCCACCGAACCGATGAGACAGGTCCACAGGTCTCGACTCCAGACAGTCGAATAGATGCCCGGGCGCGTTTACAGCACTTGCCATCAGGGCGCGCCAGGCTGGCCTGGGGATATAAGCTTCCAAGATCCATATAGGTACCGTTCAACTGTGTTGCCTGTCCCGGCAGCTTGCGAGCTTATGGGAGGAGCATACGCGAGAAGGCCGTACCTCGAACTCCGCCTCCATCCGAGTTCTTGTCTTGTTGCAGGAGGCGCTGGTGTGCTCGCCGCGGCACACGATCCGTACGAAACGGCTGCTTCACGGACATGCATGGATGTTGTGTCTTCACATAGAGACGGCATCTTGATGCCTTCCGGATTTGATACGGCTCAAGCGTCAGAACAATGATTCGAGTAGCTTGTCTTGTAGAAGAGAAGAAATGAAGATATCTTTTTCGCTATACACGTGCTCGCAGCTAACTTTTGTCTAGAAATGCTATGAAATACGACACGATGAGTACTCTTCTTAGTGATAAGGCGATAATAGGATTTTAAAAAATATAATTAATCTTGAGTTAAATATACCGCACTGTTTTGAGGGAGATTATCCCGATAAGAAATTTAATTTCTAGATATTTATTTTGAAGCTATCGTTACATTAATTTTGAAGTGAAAAAATTAATTTAATTATTTAAATAAAAAATTAACTAAAAGATGCGTAGTAAAAGGATAATACCAGACTACCGTATGTTACACTTTAAAATTTGTCAAAGTTAGAGACTAGCATTTCTCTCTCTTTCTTGTAGCCATACATATGTATATGCAATATACTTTTCGCACTTGGCAGAATGTGCAGTGAGTGGTAGTATTCTCTCATACTAGAGCGGAGCGTGACACAGACATTGGGAAGACCGCGAGCGTACCGCCGTGTCCGCTCGTTCCTTTATTTCCGGCCCGTGCCTTTTCACATCGTGTTGTCTGGTTTTTCCAAGTTGTCCGAGGGTCGGCCGCCAAGTTTATTCAGTCCACCAAACTTTGTAGTACACCGTGTCGACCGCCAGAGGGCAGTAGCCCGACGGATAAGAGGTGGGAACCGGAACTGAACGCCTGGCCCGGACATAACCGTCTCTCTGTCCCTCCGCCGCTGCCTCCGGATCTCCGCGCCGACCCTCCGCGCCTTCGACCGCGCGCTCGCGCGCACACATACACGAGTCGCGCTTTGTCCGGTCTCTCGGACGCAATTAGGGTGGGTCTCGGCCTTCAACCCCCTTGGGGGTGCCCCTTTGCTAAGTAGAAAAGCGTGTATCCACCTCCGACCTCGAAAGGCGGTGGGGTTCGTGTCTGGCGGACCCCGACGAACGGACAGACGGACGGATGGACGAACTGACAGCAGCTGACTACCAGTTCGACCAACCTACTCCATCTCCAATCTCTGGCTGCTCTCTGTCGTGTCGTCCAGTCCCGCTTCCTGGACTCGGTCTTGACCAGCTTAGAGCCCTCGGTCTTAAGACAAACATTCCGATGTATCTTTTATGGCGTGCACGTATCCCCCGTCCTCTCACCTACTAACTTTTGTCATACCAGACATTGAAGGATATCATCATTATTTATTGAAGGATAGAATGAAAAATTAAAGCCCGTATAATTGCGAAGCTTTGAAAAAGTAATATTGTAAATTTAATATAAATTGTAATATTTTTTATTAATATATTAATATCGAAGACAGTATTACAAATTCACTCCGTAAATTGATATAGTGGTGTCATAAGTGTATCTTATTTTGTACATAGAGAGGACAATTTTTTAAAAGGCTTTGGCATAATTTTAGTTGTATTATTCCGGCGGGATGTTTCAACGTGAATTGGCAGATTTATCGGCGAGATCTTAATGCAAGATGGCAATTGAATGCCGACAGTCTCGTCTAAACCAAACGCGTAAATGGAGGTAATTCTCGCTCGTCATCCCCCTACCCTTACCCTGTTAGCAGACAAACTACGAGGGAGCTCTAATATTACGCGAGTACGTACATACTATTACATATCCTGCCAGCAATGCCCGGGCAGCCGCGATACGGTCGGTTGGTAGAATATCCTTTGGAACACCCCACAAGGGGCTCGTTTGTCTAACCATCCCTCCCTCCCTTCTCTGTAGCAGCGTTCCATGAGCACGTGGTTATGCCCACTTCGTCATCGAGCAGGGAACGCACGAATAGAAGTGAGGGGAGGGATGTATCCTGTATGCTTCGAGAGAGAGAGACCGCAGAAGCCATTCCTCTACGCTACCTATCTCCACCGTCGTTACACACTACCACCACCATCATCACCATCACCATTATCCAACACCACCGTCGGTCTCTATCTTCTCGGGTGTGCGTTCCCGGCGGCCCATTCGCCCCTAAATTGTGAATAATGTTGATTATGTAAAAAGACTTTACGAGACGTTATTACCGTCATTGCGATTACGATGTTATACGAGTCGCAGGGCGCGCGCGCGCGGCCCCGCGACGCTCGTAACCCTCGAGCCAGAACATCTTTTCTCTCTCGCTCCGTCCTCTCGTATCCTTCGTTCCCGCGGCGACCTCCTCCCTCTTTTCTCCATCGCACGTATACCTGTAATTCACCTACGTTAGCCTCCACAGTTACGAATGTCGCACTTGCGAGAAACGAGGAAGAAAGTGCGTCGGAGAAAATTGTCAATAAAACCGTCGGTCGCCACGCAACCCTCTCGGTCGCGAGAGTTAAGTGTTGGAAATATATCATACGCATGTATGTGCTTTTTAACTCTTGGCGGATGTCGGATCCATAATAGAATTTCACGATTTCTTGCGTATAAGGATATTTGTGTAATTTTTCTACATCATGATTAAGGGAAGAATTAATATATTATCATTTAAAAAAATATAAGCAAAGTACAAATAAATGAAATATATATTTTATTTCAGAACACAAAAAAACGTGTAGAATGCTTCTTTTTATATATGTGATGAGCATTAAAAATATGTTTTAAGTTTCGCACCTTTGTCTACATTTATTGTCATTAAGAAGTTTGCAGAGATGAGTCTGAATGGATTTGGTATCCGCCAAGGTCAATTAAGAACTCAATCAAGGAAGAGTTATATAAATACACGATCAATGCCCGTTATATCTCTTAGAGCTAAATCTTTCGACAAGGTATCCAAGATATTTTTACCACGGTTCAAACTTTTCCAAACTCGCGTCTCTCTCTCTCTCTCTCTCTCTCTCTCTCTCTCTCTCTCTCTCTCTCTCTCTCTCTCTCTCTATTTTTTTAAATAAAAATGTCGGACACGTTAATGACGAACGCGTGGTGGTGAAAGGACAGACAGGATCAAGAAAAGTCTAGCAAGGAGGAAAGAGGTGCACGACCGTTCGGGTACGGCACTGCGTGTAGCAGCGGACGATGATGCGTCGACGAGATAGGGTAGATTGCAGGCCCGTGCCGCGTGTCCCGTTGGTACGCGTTGGTATCCGTTGGTATCCGCGCGCCTGGCCAGAGCTGATACGGTCAGCCCCGGGATAAAGTAGATATTAACACGAGATGATCCGTTAATGAAGCGTATGTTCTACGCCGCGCACACGCCTAGCTTTCTCTTTCTCTCTCTCCCTCCCTTCCCTCTCTCCTTTTCTCTCTCCCTCTCCCTCCCTCTCTCTCTCTCTCTCTCTCTCTCTCTCTCTCTCTCTCTCTCTCTCTCTCTCTCTCTCTCTCTCTCTCTCTCTATCTCTCTATCTCTCTCTCTCTCTCTCTCTCTCTATCTTTCTCTCTCTTTCTCATCTTCTACCCCTGCCCAGCGCTGCAGCCGTTTCTCTCATAGGGCAAAATACATACCGTACCTACCGCCTATTACGAGCAGCCTTTCCTGTTATCTTATCCGGACACCGCCGGCCCGGTCGCGAATTATTATTAACCTGTGCATGCACACGTTGTCCCACCTCTACTCTCTCTCCACCCTCTCTTTGTCGCTTGTCCGTTGATGTTTTCATCCGCTATAACGAGGTGACTCGCGACAGCGCGATATTTGCAAACTTAACCGGTTCGTCTGACTGGACAAGCCCCAAGTGTTAAAAGTAACATTTTTGCGAACGACGAATTAATTGACGCTATGAGACAGAGTGTTATACAAGAGTGTTCTAAATTTAATTTACAAAATTAATACATGCCATTGTCTATTCTACACATGATAGCCTTATGATAGGCCAATTAATTACTTCCTTAGTCTGCCAGTTTTGATTTTCGATAACATTCGAATATCACTTGCATTGGCATGCAATGATTCTAAACGCGCCCTTTGTACGCTGAAAAAAATATCATAATGAATCGAGTATCTCTTGAATGAATGAATTAGACAATATTTTTAGTTTTACTCTTCATTAAATGGAAGATATAACTTATGTGTGTATATTATCGTCTATCTTCTATCGGTCATATTATGAAATCGAAGCAGCAGTCACGAAGAACAATAAATGGTTTTTGTTCGAGCACGACCTTGGGTCATTGAGATATTTGCGTGTAAGCGGATAACGATGTGCATAAACGAGTCATCAAACACTGGACTCATTCACAGCTGTCCTCGTTATTGACCACCCACGACATCGATTGGTCGGATGTCCGAACTATCCGTATCGGAGGGAATTGGACAATTTCGAAACGCATCTGCTCGGCTATACAGCAAACTAAAACACGCCTAGCAACTGCGAATTTTATTTAAGATTTCCAAGTGTCTTCAATAACACTGACATAATCGTGAAACATTTTAGACATTCTATCATGAAGATTTTACAAGTAGTACTCGAACTCTAAGATAAAAAAATCTATTTATGATACTTATTACACACAATTTCTCATAAGTACTCATGAAAGATTCGAACGTACTTAATCCAGGTTCGAATGAACTTAAAAGTACTGCTCTTGTTTTTCGATAAATTTATAAAGAATTCATTCAGGTTCGAGTCTACTAGAAAGTACTATTTTTTTTTCGAAGTAATCATAAAGAGTTCGAAACCAACAAATTCGAATTTACTTGTAAGATATTTAATCCCATCGCTACTGCGTAATGTAGCGAAATACACAGTTGCAAGGAACAGTTGAAGAACGACGAGCGAAGCGTAATCGTCAAGCGCGATATCGAGACGGGGCATCTCGGGTGGCGCCAAGGTCGTAGTTAACGAGGCTCTCGTCTGAGACCATTCAGTTGGCCTCCCTTGTCGTCATTGTCGATTCGATACGTACCTGTGGACTTTTGTTCCAAGCATTGAGGGTCCGCTTGTAGAATCGTGCTGCAACAGCTTGGGCTACACAAACCGCACATTTCGTCGACTTAACAAAACCTAACCACTAAACATGTTACACTTTTGCGTCCCTCCCAGCTCGCCAGATAGTAAAAAGCGGTAGGTATCCAGCTGTAGGAATGGGAAATGCAAAGAGTAAGAAAGAAAGAGAGAAAGAGTAGAAAAAGAATAAGAGAATGATCGAAGAGACAAAACCGGTACAGTAGCAAGAAGGGCGGATCTTGATCGAAAGATTTCGAGTCGTGAGAAACAGAGATCGAAATTGAGGATGGGATCGTGAGATGAGGTGAAGAGAGGAAGAGAGATAGACAAGAGTCAGTAAACTCGAACAAACCATTCACACGAGCCCTGCGGGCCGTTAGAGTACCTGGAAACGGTGCTAATGATATGCCCGAGATCGCTGGTCCTGAATGAAACCTTTCGGGAATTCTCCGACGGTTTCGAAGAATTAGGAATTCCGAGGACAGGTTCTACCATTCTCTCCCTCCCCTCCTCCACCCTCTCTCCTCTTCCTTGTTCCTTTCCTCTCGCGTTCCAGCTCTCCCATTTCTATCGTTCGCCCTTTTCCCTCTTTCGCGAAGCGGTTTCAGAGCTGACTCCATAAAGAGGTTGTTTGCGGCGACAAAGAGGCGGGTGAAGTGCTTTGTGAGACGCTTCTCACTTCTCTTCCCATTCTCTCTTTCTCTCTATCCTTCGTCTTCCTTCGTTTTCCCTACTCCTCCTCCTCTTTCTCTTCCTCCTCCTGTATCTTCCGTATTCTCTATTCCTCCTTGTTATGCGCCGCTACAGGTTGAGATTTATAAGCGCGAACGAGTCTTTTAGGGACGCACGGCGACGGTTCATCCTCGAATGGGAACAATTTGGAGGATAAGGATGCGCCGAACGCGAAAGCCGCGTTTTAGGTAGCACTCAATGGAGAAAAAGGAGAAGTCCGTCGAATCGCGGAGAAAATCCGTCTGCGAGATTCTGCTCGACCGTTCGTTGAATTATCGCGCGGCATTACAAGCCGAATGGGTACGCGAGACTATGCTATTTTATTCCGCGGGGAATGCTCGGCACAAAGTGTCTTCATTCTTGTACGCTTATGAATGGACCGCACAGGCGTCAGCGAAAACCGGTATAAGCTAAATATCTTTAAAGATAAATTTTATACTATAAATTATTGAACAGTTTGTAGGTAAGTAAAAAAAAAATTATGGAGTCTATAATTAAATTTCAAAGTATATAGAGTAAAAAATTATAAATTTATAAAAATATTTAAAAGAAAATTAATCCTTTATAAGTTTAGAGATTAAAAATAATTTTTTAGAAAATTAATATTAATTTTTGATCTCCAACCTTATAATGAATAAAATTTTTTCAAAAATGTATATTTTAAAAATAATTAATATAAATATTTATTAATAAAAATATTTTTGAATTTAATATTTTTATAATTAAAATTAATTAATTAATGTAATTAATTTTATTATATGAGAAATATTTAAAAAATTAATTAAAATAGTAACTAATGACAAAATTAATATAAAATTTATCAAAATAAAAAAATTTACTGAAAAATTTATTTATCAAACGAAGTAAGGAAAATCAAAATTATTTCAAAAAAGTCAAATGTATTCGTTTATAACAAAAATATGAAATAGGTATTAGAGAAGACATTTCTGAATATTAAATGAAGATTAAAAATCATATTCGAAAAGGTTATAAAATATATATATCTTACCTTATATCTTATTATATAACGTCATATATAACATAGAATAATACTTAATTAAATCTTTAGAATCAATGCAAAATATACCACTCGATATCTTTTTAAGTTTTCTAAATTTTTTGCCTGTATTGCTACCGACACAGATAAATGATACTCGTTCACTTTCGCATTTTCCAATTAAATCGCGAATAAACAAACGTATTCGAGACGGAGAAATGCTCGCTCAGTTTTCGCCGCATGTTTCTTTCGCTTCCTTTCTCTACTTAACGAACCTAAATATACATCACTTTGAGCTCCCTGTGTAACTGGAAAGGCCGCAGGGAGAGCTTGCGTTTATACTCGCAAACGGCGATTATGTCCCGGTAATTAGATAGAGGCGATAATGAACGGCGAATATCGTTGCAGATAAATTAACGAACCCGGTGAGGTGGCTTAATTTTGCGACGGTGAATTTTCCGCGAGGAACGCGTTAAAAGGGGTTGCGTATTACTATCGACCTTCTTTTTACTTCGTTACTGAAATCATACGACGCCCCCTCTCATCCTTTTCTCTCCCTTACTCTCCCCCGAAAAGGGAGAAAAGGATTGTTTTATTTTATCAGGACGACGAAACAGCGTGAGAATTCGTTTACCTTTTTCCCATTATGGAGCGACGCGCCCTTCGCGTCGACGAAAGACGAGGCGGGGGACGGGCTTTGCGGGTACCCAGGTTGCCGTGTCATCAACGTTTTATTTCCATGGTTCCCGCGCCATCGTAGCTCCAGGAAGAACGCAAAAGTTTAATTAATTTCGAGCCACGGTATTAAGTGGCGGTATCGGAAACCTCCCACGGCGCGCTCTCCGAAGGACCGCCTTTGCTCCAGCTATACTTGTCCGAGGGTATACTTACTTCCCTTCTTAAGAAACGCTTCGAGTTTGTACGATCTTAAGAATTGTTTCGCGAAGCGCATATTTAATCTGGCGCTTCTTTTATTTTAATTTTTTTCTCGATACGATATACTTTCCCTCTAGATACGTCAAAGTCCCGACAGCTCGTTTATGGTGACACCACCTTCGCCCCACAGTCAAGACAAGGTAGCAGGTCTGTTTGTCGTCTCGGTCGGTACCGACGACATCGGTGAGTGATTGCCTCGACGAAACCGAGGAGGGAAAAGGACTGACCAAATCCTCGACGACACGGGTCGCCCTTGTGACTCTACCGTCAAATACTTCGTTCTTGCGGTGAATTCTAAAGACTCTTCGGAGCGTTACATTTATTATCTGACTGTAATGTCTCTCAAGGTTTTTTAAGTTTCTTAAAAAGTGTCGCGCGATTTTTCCCTTTTCTCTTACCCGACATGCTGACAGGCTGCTTTCGCTGCGCGAAACACGTGTCTCCCAGACAAAACGGCGGTTCGCACTTCGCAGACCAGACGACGAGGTCGTAGACGAAGTGAGCGAACGAGGTGGAATCATCCGCGTGGAAATAACGCGGCGCGCTCTTACACCTTCGTTGGAATGTCTCGCCAACAAATCATCGACGTTCCTCGCAGACGTAATGCGTAACGTATCACGCAGTGACAGCAGCGAGAAACAGCCAAGGTGGAGAGAGAGAGAGAGAGAGAGTGTGTTGTGTGTGTTTCGACGGAACAGTCGTTCTCCGTTGACGGGGAGGGAAGACGCCAAAGAGATTCATGGCGCGAACGGACGGGAATAGTCTTCATTGACGACGACGCCTCTCCGTCGTCTTGCGGAGAATGTGAGTCTGTCCTCGGCTGTTAACCGCATTCTTATTTCTCGCTCGCGAATTTAGCGCGTCGCGATGCTCGAGCGCCCGGCACAAATGCGCATATAACTTCCGCTTGTCATCTGGCTTTTGACTTGAAGCTGGAAGTCGCATATGGCATTGACAAATATCCGTTTGAAATTGATGATTGCGATTCCTCGCGATCGTCAATTTCAAACGGATATTCATTGGAAAGTAAACCAGCATCTTGGAGACGTTCTAACATTTTATCATTCTTGTCCCCCCTCCCCCCCCCCCCTATTCGTTGGCGAATACTTGCCACTGAAAAAATGGTATTCTTATTTTAAGAATTTCCCACGTATTTTTAGAATATCCTGTTCTAAAATAGATGCTAAAAGAATCCTCTTACTTTAAGAGGGGAATCCTCTAAAAATTAGTATCAAAAGTCTCAATTTATAAGAATGTAGACGGAATGGAATTTATTTTTACATTAATAAAAAAGTACATTATTATACAGTAAAGAAAATCCATAAAGAAAATATAGACATAGTACAGTGTTCAGTAATAATCACCCTACTCATCGAGTGCAGGTAGAGCGGGTTGAACCGAGTAGGAAAGTCCTCTACAGTTTTGCGTTCCTTCTCGATTCTAAAGGATTTTCCTCTGATATACGGTCTCAAAAAGATACTCTACAATTTAGAGGAATATCCTATAACCAAGAGATACTGAACTTAAGATTACAATTCTTTTAATGTTAGAACATTTCCTCTTTTTGTAAATCTAATATAGCGCAAATAAATGACAATCTTTTTCTAACAAATATACATGCCGCGAGTATCTTGCATATCCTTTTATTTCAAGAGGCTACTCGATGTTACTATAATGGAATTTCCTATAGAAGAATTTATTCTTGATCATAGCTCACACATCTATTTTTTTATATATGGATACCTATGTGTAATATACTTCTTGTAAGATTTTCTGCTTAGAAGAAATACTAAGAGGAATTCTCCGCTTGCGAGGAGAATATTTTTTTTCAGTGATCTTTGTAATAATTAATGAGAAATTAATTAAAAAAGATTGGCCAATGTTAAAAGAGATTTTGTAATACAATCTTCTTACTTCGAGAATACATTTTTTTCGTGGTGAAGATATCTAGCTCTCTAAGGGAAGATATGCGAAAAATAATTTCTATATTGAATGATACGTACCAATATCACATAGAAGTCTCGCTTTAAGCGTTAAACGATATATGAATATCTCATATCAACAAAGGAATCTTTGTTGCGACTCGCAATGTGATGAACCTAGCACGCTCACAACAGACGCTAGTACATTTTGTACCTCTTCATTAATCACTCGGATACGCTCGGACGCCGGTGTCACGTTTTAAGACCCAGAGGTGTCGGTGAATTATCAGCGCTTGCACGCATGCAAAAGCGAGAACATCGCTTTTTCGAAGAAGGACTAGCCTTCTCGCTTTGAATCAGACTCCTCGGCACTTTGCTACCGACAACTTTGTTCTCACCCGTTTCGCGAGTACCCGCGATTTATCAGGATGAGAACGCGAAACGTAAATCTCTGCAGCACTGATGCATCATCCTATTCTAGTAGACATATGAATTCGGAGCTCTCTTGTCTCGATCTTATTTCTCATCCCGGCATATTGCACGTGCCTATATAAGGGAACATGTATACTCCATATAAAGATTAAATAATTATCTAAAATAATTATATAAAAAAAACGCGAATTATTAAAGGTACAAGATGGGAAGACTTATAAAATTAAAGATGCGACTTGTTTACGATATATTCGAAATCGATGGATACCATTTTTTCTTTTTCGGCGCAGCTTCGAACCTCTCAAAGGCGTATCAAAGCTTCTCCGCTGCCTCCGTAACTTTTCAATGTACCAAATTCGCCAACCCTGGAAGTGACGCGACGAGAGAAAGAGACGATCGACTTTCCCAACGCGCAGAAGAAAACCCCTTTCGCGTTGTTGGCTCGACGGGAATTATTTAAATGGATTACCGCGGCAACTCCGTGGCAAAGTTTTCCGGGAGATTCGCTGATCCGCTCTTAAAATTTAGATGGATTATAAGGAGAGCGCGCACACAGAGGGGTAGAAATAGTCTAGGTTGAGTGTGCAAGCGAGAGGACAACGAAACGTATACGACGACGACGACGACGACGACGACGACGACGACGACGACGACGACGACAACGAAGACGACGACGACGACGACGACGACGACGACGACGACGACGACGACGACGACGACGACAACGACGACGACAAAGATGAAGACGAAAACGAGGACTACGGCGCGCTCAGAGAGAGAGCTGCCTGCAGATTTCATACTTATTATACTTAACGGGGGACGGCGTCTTTTTAAAAGGACTAACAATGAGGGATGGTGGATCCCTGTCGAGACCTCCGTAACGCCTCCCCCGTCTCTCCACCTCTTCTTTAAGAAAATGTTTAATGCCGCGGAAAGTAAGGCGTGGTAATTAATATCCATTATCTCCTACGTTGGCGACCTCTATCCAATTAGTTTCGCGGATACCTGCGGAAACAAAGACGCATTAGCGACGCCTCCGCGAAACGGATATGACAAAAATCGGCTTAATTCACCGTTCAACACCATCGAGAGTTCTCGTCTCAAAAGTCTGTTACATTCTACAGGCTGTGATAACTCTGTCGATTATTCTTTCTGAATGGGAAAAAGACTGCGCCCTCTCTCTTTCTCTTTCTTTTTAATAAAAATAAAAATATTTTATTTATGCTCGAATACACATATAATAAGAGATCGCTACGTGCAATAACAAAGCAATCGAGCAAACTTTTTCTCTTACTTTTAATTTAGCAGATTTTTTATTTACTTTTGATTTTGCACATTTATTTATTTTTTTTTATTTAAACAGAATATACGAGAAAGTCATGAAATTAATAAGAGAAAAAATAACTTAAATTAAACAGCAGAAAATAAAATAAAATAAAATAAAAATAAAAGTTAAAAATTTAAATTTAAATTTAAATTAGAATTTATTAAAGGAAGATATGAGATGCTCTAGTGATATGTACAATCAAGCTACATGGATTGTTAAAATGTAAAAAGAAAAGAAGCGAAAAAGTCGCATAGATTAATAGCGCGTGACGCATTTTGATACTATATTTGTTATTGATATTTAATCTATTACTTTGATACTTTAAACAAAAATCACTCTCTTTTGAAACTATTTAATCTATAGCTTTGCCAAAAGCTCTTTCAAACCAATAACATAAGTGTTTATTACTGCCTATTTGAGATACAAAATAGAAGCTTAATTCCTAAATTAAACTTATGGAAATTCTCTAGAAGCCATTAACGTGAGAAAATTGAGGCGCTGAAAATTGAAGAGGAAAATTTCGATTCGAGTGATAACGCATATCGAAGTACAGATATACGTATATCAATCGTCGCTAGGTTGGAAAGTAAATTTCAACAACGTGTCGCACACATGTATAACGGGCTACAAGCAAGGATATTTAGCTCGCTGGGATGTTACGGTGCAGTCTACAATGGGATTCTACGGATAGTGTTATCACTTCGAAACGTCGGGTATTAATCCGCGAGCGCGGGGAGAGCGAAGGGTACCCGTGTTCTCGACGTAATAATACGGCGGATCCGTCGATCTACAAGACTCTCCCGGCGTTTCTAACGGTAGACTGACGCGTATATCAACGACCGGTTTGTATTCGCGGTTAAGTGCAGTTGTAATCGTAGAAATTGCAGCTGCCACGCGGAGAATATGTCATCGTCGCGACGCCGTATTACACGCGCGTGAAACACGCCTTGCTTGGTAGAATATGTTTTTGACGCGATGAGAGATTTGATTGCTTGAAATGTTAAAGTAGATATTAGAGCGAAAAATAAGATCAAAAACAGAGAGGAGAAAAATTCTCTGTTTTCGATCTTATTTTTCAATCTAATATTTATTACTTTGATATTTTAAGCGCAATCAAATCTTTCTCTTTAAATTAAAACTCGAAGTAAAATTATATATTTAAAAAACTCGGACTTGGTTAGATGGCGTGAATGGATGCGTATGGAAGTGTGATTGAGTGCAGTTATTTATAAGAATATATTTACGGTATATAGTATAGATACAAGCATAAAAGTCATTCAGAGAGAAGGTAAAGTAAAAGCGGTGGAAATGAAGGTAAGACAGGGAAATAGACAGAAAGGTAAATAGGACAAGAGAAAAACAAAGACGTATGTTTGAGGTTATGATACGTCGCGCGGGATAATGAACACAACAAAGAAAGATAAGATGCAAGTAAAGAATAGGGAAGATGAGGATAGACAAAAGAAATTAAATTTAGTAGGAGAAAGATGCAATGTACAGAAAGATTAAGAGGAGACATATATGAGAAGAGAAAGAAGTTATAGTAATAGTGAAAAGAAAAAAGAAGAAGGTTATATTTGAGATAGATAAAATGTAGAAGAGCTAAGAAAAGAAATAAAAAATTTTAAAGAAAAGGTAAGAAAAGAATGGGAGGATATGAAAAAGGAAATAAAAAATGATAGGAAAAGATGTATAATAGAAAAATATAGATGAAGGTAAGAAAAGGCAGCAGAATACAGAAAGCATAAGGAGCAGTAGTAGTTTTGGTTTATCGCAGCACTTAGGGATAAGTGAGGATAGATTGATTAATAAAGAGGTAAATAAATTAAAAAAGTAGGTAGCCGAAAAAGAAAAAGAGGAAAGAAGGAATAATATAGCATTTAAAGGCATAAGAAATATAGATAAAATTTTGGATGGAAAAGAATAGGTGCAAAAATTTCTAAAAGAAAATTGAATATAAAAAAAACTCAAAATAAAATTATATAAAAAAATTAATATGAAATAAATATGAAATAAATCATAACAAATAAATTAAAACTCAATTAAATCATTAAAACTCATGTCAGAGTAGATATTAGATTGAAAAATGAGGTCAAAAATAGAATAGGAAAAATTTCAACTTAGCTGACAATGAGTCGAAATTTTTCTTCTCTCTATTTTTTCAATTTTATTTTTCAATCTAATATCTACTTTGCCACTTTAAGCAATCAAATATCTCTCTTTAAATTATAATTTTTTTGAAACTATTTAATCTATAGTTTTGCCAAAAAACTTCTTTTAAACCTGTAAATTATTCATTGAATTCTTCCCTCGGAGAGCTAGATATCTTCACATTTAAAACAAATTTATTATAGAAGAGAACTGTATATTATAAAATCCCTCTTAACAAATATTTTTAAGTGTTTCTCGAACATCCTATATAAAACTAAAAATATATTCTAAAACTAAAAATATATTCTTTGCTAATAACAAACAGTATGTTTTTTTTCTATTTGGATCGTTCATTTGGTGTTGTATGGTCATATTGTTGCAGCAACGTATGATTATATAGTATTGCAATGCAGTGCAGTGTCACTGATTGTGAATGGTTTTAGTTTATTAGAAAAATGAATAAAGTGTTAATAAGAGGCTCGAAAATAAAGACTCCAGCGACTTAAGAGATGTGTTCACGAGTAAGTAACATCTAACATAATCTACTTTATTCATTCAGGACCTAGATCTCATCCCTCATGTTCAGTTTATATTTACTATGTCTATGCTTTCTTTATAGTCTTTCTTTGCTTATACATATGTTAAAATGATGTCCTTTTTTGTTAATGTAAAAATAAATTTTATTTAATTTACATTTTCATAAATTAAGAATATCTGATACTAATCTTTAAAGAATTTCTCTCTTAAAGTAAGAGAATCCTTTTGATGCCTATTTTGGAACAGAGTATTCTAAAAATAAGTAAAAAATTCTTAAAATGAGAATATAATTTTTTCAGTTTATTTACTATCTATTTGAAATATAAAGATGTAATAGCTTAATTTCTATAAAATAAATTCTTAATAAATTAATTTCTCCTCTAAATTAAACCTGTTAAAATTCTCTAGAATAAACGTAAGCAAATTTAGAATTCAAAATAGATTTGTAAAATTTCAACTTGGCTCGCGCTGGCTTATTCGCCTTAATTTAAGCGTACGACAAATGTATCTCCAAACTCGATAAGTTTCGCTCGAAAAATGTATTCTGCGAATCGAGATAACGTTTGCGTGACCAGAATGACCACGACAAGACATCAGTGCAACGCGTAATTGGGGTGCCTTCTTTACGATATCACTAGGCGCGGTTACGCCCCATATTCTCACTTCATTCTCAATTTAATCTAAAAGTAGTTATTAATACAAGAATACCTTGCGCATGCTGACGTAATGCGATCATTTATATTATTGCATTTTCTTGCTTAAGATTCTTCCCTCGTTTTATCTTCATCCGCTGATAAGATATTAAATGCCAATTAAAATCCGCGAACGCTTACGTAATCCGAGTACAACTCGAACAACGCTCGAGGAATCTCGAGATGACTACGACGCACGGTGCGGCCAATTACAATTAAACGCAGTAACAATTAAACTATAAATGCTTTCTCTTCTTCTCTTTCTCTCTCATCTGCTTCGAGATGACGGCTTGGATGTTAGCATATTATAGTAACACAACAAGAGAAAGCGAGATGCGAAAGGAACGGTGATGCTGGTGATGCTTATAGGGTTTCGTGGAGGATAGAGGGAGCACGCGCCATGATAATAACAGCGATTATCGCTGTATTCGGAAAATTACTGGTAAGCGGCAGGCCCGGTACATAATTGAACGCCGGCCAGATACTATTCTCGTATATGTGTGTTTGTAGATGTACGTGCGCGTATGTGTCACGCGCTCGTAGGAAAACAACCGCGCGCGCGTGCGCACATGTACATAACCTGTACGCACATTGCGCGTGCGGCGCCGGCGGCCGCCGCACTTACACACCTTCGCACGGAGAAACACGGCTATCTATCCGGCGGAGGTTTATACGCGTGTTGCCGCTGTAAACTCGCGCCCGGGCTACCGGCAACGTAATCGTACGAGATCCCATTGCATGAATATAATTTGCATACAAGTTGGTTATATGGCCGTGGCAGGAAGGGTAGGGAGGGAGGAAGGGAGGGAAGGCCGGCATCAGCTGGCTCGATCGTATAAACGATTATATGGACCCAACAGATGTAGGCGGACCCCCGAGCCCGCTCTCGCGTGGTTCGCGATTGGCGTTGTACCCTCTTTACGCGCCCTTTCTCTCCTATCACTATCCCCCCCGCCGCGTTACCCTCTTCTCACCCGCTTACGCGGACGTTTGCATTTATCGCGAAATGCTCTGCTAATGGCACGGCCATATAATTTATGGATACCTGGTGAACGCGCGAACCCTTTATGCGAATTGCCATGCGATTAGGCCGCGTTTGACTTTTCCAGCGGATGAGGGTTCCTCGCGTTTTTGATGAGAATCATTATTGTAATTAATGGTTTATAGCGCGATGTAAAGTAGAGCGTAGAAAAATTTCAACTTTTGACTTGCGTGTGTGTGTGAGAGAGAGAGAGAGAGAGAGAGAGAGAGAGAGAGAGAGAGAGAGAGAGAGAGATCCTTTTTCTTTCTTTAAAATAAAAAAATTCATGTTATCGTTACTAAAATTGCTGAAATATCATATCAAATTGTCGATTTTGTTCCGAGGAACTTGTCGAAGTATTCAATATATGTATATACAGAAATGTACTCGCAGATCAAACGGAGAGGAAACGGCCGGCTCGACGTGGAAGGGAAATTCCAAGTGCGCGAATGTATTCTCAACGGTTGCATCCTCGGGAGCAGAGTGCAGAAGTGGATCGCTAGCACATCATTAAGCCGCGGTCGTGTCGCACTATCGATTTTATCTTTTTTCTCTTCTCCCTCTTCTTCGATTTTCCCCTCCGTCTTGATCCTCCGCCAGGTCTCCTCTACCAGGCCACTGCCTCGGAAACCTCTTTTTGGTGCGGCGCGGCATTCCACATCGGACCTGGACACCTAATCTAATGGGTAAGACACGACGGATAGTGGTGCGGGAGCATTTTCGGAGAAAATACCATGGCTAGAGGCCGATTGTCACTCGAGAGGGAGACGGAACTCTCATGTCGATAAAAGAGAACGAGCAAGAGTAACCGAGGACGTAACAGAAACGAGAGAGAGAGAGAGAGAAAGATAGAAAGATCCTTTGAAGCAGCCGCCACCACTTGTTGGTCGATCAACGGCTCCCTTTAAATCCGATCGCCAGTCACCCCCTTCCCTCATTCTATCTCAGCTTCTTCGGTATCGGCAGAATAGGCGCCCCTTTTAGAGGTAAACCGAGTTCCCGTGCACGCCTCACCGACCACGCCACGGACGTTACAGATTTTCGTTTACATTTATAAGTCTGAGAGAGAAAGAGAGAGAAAGATATAGCCAGCCGCAGCCGACGTGCCAATAAATTCTACGGCATTCGTCGGGAGAGAGCCTTTAGCGCCACTGTATATTGTTGCGTTGCGGAGGATGGTGGCTCTCTCGTTGACGATCTTCAAAGCGGATGGACGAACCGTCGCGTCATCGGAACATACCTTCGGCATAGGCAGTATACACTGTCATTTTATTGGCGCGGTCGAGCTTTTCTTTTTTCGCCGTTTATGCAATATCTCGCCCGCAAAAATATTAACTTAGGCGCCTCTTCTTTAGTTCGCGGTATCGATGCTACGCGTAGGGCGTGTCGCCTATGCATTTTCATTGGTCGCGGAACGCATTGCCGACGCAAATTTATTCGATCGCCGTAAAAATTTGTTCGTAGAATCCGGCGATTTCTATTCTTTTTAACATATAAAAAAGACGCATAAGTCATCTCATATACAGGGTGTCCAGGTTAATAATCGCTACACCTCTCGTGTGTAAGGGCGAGTTAAACCGAGTAGAAAAGTCCTCTATCGTTTTGCGATCTTTGAAATAATTAATGAGAAATTAAATTTTTTAAAAATTGGTTAATAGGCACGCGACGAAGCGTTGTGGGAGGAGCGTTCTACAAATGGCAATGATTATACGAATAGTAATGCTGGAGCCTTGTGTGCCTAGCAACCGCGTAACTTTGAACTGTCTCATCTCGCGTGAATTGGCTGCTTTTTTAATTAATATCTGTATACGAGAGGTGCGGCTAATTACCGGGCATCCTGTATTTCTGATAAATACGATGCTTCAAGGAATATACATAACCATTAAGGCCGGATCTACAATAGGTGATCAATCACAGTTGAATGTGAGAAGAATAATCGAATATAATTGGTTAATTTCTTACGACTTAAGGCTTACTACATCTATTATAGATCCAGCCTAATTCTCTTTTGCATAAATCAAGTGACTAAACGAACGACAGAGTTAAATTAGCTTACAAATTATAAGAGGGTACTCGACGCGCGCGTGAGTTTGCCGAGTACATCGAAAATCCATCTTGCCTCCTTTTGATTTAACACGACGGGGAAGCAAATCGTTGTCGGGTTTGGCTCGATACGGAAAGGTTGCTGTTCCTTTAGTAGAAACGAACGACGCATTGATCGCACGGGGGTGAAAGGGGAGGGAAGGAAAAACGGGTGAGCAGAGCCGGCTCGCAAAGTAATATAAAGTCTGGCGAACACCGTGGTCATATCGCGCTCGTAAACCAGAAGGCTCTCCCACGTTTCTTTTCACTGTCGTCGGAGTTGTAAGCGCGCGTTCCCTCTCGCGTATATTCGTCGAGCGTCGTGCCTTCGTGGTATGAAGCAATTTACATGAGGGTCGACGCGCTCTCTCTCTTTCTCTCTCTCTCTCTCTCTCTCTCTCTCTCTCTCTCTACATTCTCGCTCCGGTAGCAAGCATCCAGGATCGTCCGACACGCATGGAGGTCTTGTCGGACTGTGCGAAAGGGGAAAATACGATGCGTTACAAATATCTTAAATTCATCCGGGACGAAAATTTTCTTCCACTTTCGATCTCAATTTTCAATCCAACATTCATTTTAAGAAGCAATTAAATTACCCTCTTTCGAAACTATACTCCGTTCAACGAGAGAACGTGCATCGGTCTGCCCATAAACGGGCAAAATAGAAAGAGATACCGGTTGTTCAATGCTTCGAGGGCCTGGTGCCATTCATTGCCAGGCATTGACAAGTTAAATAAGCAGTGAAGAGGGAGATCATGGGCGAAAACCTGCCCGAAACGGACGAATTTTCGTCCGATCCGTTCTCGAACGGAGTATATTTAATCTATAGTTTTATCAAAAACTATTTTCAATATCTAACAATAAGTGAGAAACTCTTCGTTTACTACCTATTTAAGATACAAAAAAGAGCTCATTTTCAATAAAAAATTGTTTAAGCAAAATTTTTTAAATTTTGATCCCCTGATGATTTTATATGTACAATTTGCTTTATACATCATCTTGAACTGATTTAGGATTTTACGGATATAAAAGCTGTGTATCTCTCTGCGCGGATCTACGATAAAGAATTGATTGCGTGAGTCACTTGTTTCGCGTCTTATCAGCTAATAGTGACGTTTATCAATTTCACTTCGTTGACCTACTTGTAAATGTCCAGGTGGCGTGTTCTCGAGTCCTTAAAAAGCCATAGACCTCAGACTTTTAATCACTTCCACTAGCGTATACATATAAATATCAAGGATTTTTTTCTCTACTAATGCAAAATCGGAACAAATATAAATACACACGCTGTATATAGATATTCCCTTCCTCTCTCTGTCATATATGTATATGTGATGTGTTTATAGATATGTGTTATAGATATGTGTGTGTTTGAAAATTTTTATATTAATTTTGATTACGTAGAGAGAATTTCTCGAAATTAAAAGGTTCACATTTCGTATCTTTATTTTCTTCTATCACATCATCGATTCTTTCTTGTAATGCCAAACCTGGGCGGCGACTGGCCGCCGAAAAACATTATCTTCGGTACGGAAGCCGTTTCGTAAGGACTTACCTATCTATATGCGGCGTGTACTCGATAATGCCCGAACAAAGTGCTGTCGCCGGCTGAGTAGATTACACGAATACTCGAAAAGTGCCAAGAGAAGAAACAGAGAAAGAGGGAGAAAGAGAGAGAAAGGCGGAGAACGACCCTGGCCGGCGAGAGGGAACGTGGAGGAGAGAGGAGGACTGCCTCTCTCGAATGAGATCGGTTGAGAGGGTGAGGGAAGTCGGCCATGTTGAAAGGGTGGGATGGCGGCGAGAGGTGGTTTACGGAGAAGAAAAGGCGCCGCACGGTCGCGTCTTCGACCGAGACCAGGACGGAGAGCGATCGCCGTGCAACCGCCGACGACGACGACGCGGCGAGCGTCGACGAAGAGAGTGTGAGCACCATCTTGTTAACAGCCGAGTTCTTTTCTCATCGCCGTCGGCTCCGATAGGCCTGCGGGGCCACGGTGGGCGTTCTTTCTCATCTTTCTATTTTATCCGCTTGCGTACACGCTCCGCCTCGAGCGACGTTCTCTCCGTGCACGTGATCCCCGCGGGTACACGGCCGTGTGCACACGCGAGATATATCCGGGGTTCTCCTCTTTTGTACGTCGCACTGATGAATCTACAGGTAGGCGCAAAGTCCCCAACCACCTCCTCTGCAGCCTTATCTTCAACTATTTAATTATCGTTCGTATTCAACAGAGTGTCCGATAATAATAGCCGTGTGCAGGGTTGGAGCGGGTTGAACCAAGTAGGAAAGTTCTCTACTGTTTTACGATCTTCGTACTAACTAATGAGAAATTAATTAAAAAAGATTGGCGCCAATTCGCGAGAATAGGGACAACCCAAATTATGCGATTGCTAGGTGCGCGATTGCGTTACGCATTATCCCTAGTCCACAATAGGTAGTTTAAGCCTTAAGCCTTAAAAAATGTATATATATGTACACACATACCTATTTTATTACTCAAGTTTTATTATAGTTATATTTCTTATTTTATTTATATAAAATTATCAGAGTTTCTAATGTTCATCTTTTATATTCTCTACGTTGTTGCATCAAATTTATAATTTTTGAAACATCTCTCAAAATTTGAATGTGCTACTTCTTTACTTAAAAAGCTTATATTACTTCGCGGACGGGTCTTTTGCATTAATTACGTTATTTTTGAAGAAACATCTGCTCTTCGACATATCAAAGCCATCTATTATACCGAGAATCCTTATCAATGTTCAGTGTCTTCGTACTGACGCTCTTAAAGGACAGGTGCAGACGCAGCGCGACCTGATAAGACAGACATTATAGTGGCTACCTGCATTTCTTCCGAGCAAGCCCTCTACAGCGCAAAGTACGACTCGGAGAGGCAGGCGACGACAAAACCAGGGAATAAGAGAAGATACACATCCATTACCATCAGCATGCAAATTAGATCGAGGATTACCGCAAATCCTTTCGTAACAATCCTCCGCGCCGCGAGCGGGAATCTGCGGATCGCCTCGCTCTCCATCATGCTATAAAGCAATGGTCCTGAGAAAAAGGGAAAGGGAGAAAGGGAGAATCCTGCGGAACAGAGGATGTAGAAGAGAAGAAGGGACGACCCCGTTTTATACAAACTCTTAACTCGAGACTTAATTAACACCTGCCATCGTGATATGGTATATACGAATATTTTCGTT
The DNA here is from genome assembly GCF_030444845.1 of Prenolepis imparis. Classification (NCBI taxonomy): domain Eukaryota; kingdom Metazoa; phylum Arthropoda; class Insecta; order Hymenoptera; family Formicidae; genus Prenolepis; species Prenolepis imparis. Next base: position 6,302,671 of record NW_028141160.1, read on the forward strand.
TGCATCGATGCAGATATGTGTGATGACGTTCCCCGAGACGAAATTTGTTTATCTCACTTTTCAACATCCACTTTGGTATACTTTAACCAGCAAATCACAAATTATCCTCTTTTCAAAACATTTATAATCTCATAATAGCGTTCGAAAGCTCCTTTTAAATATCTAATTGTAAGTGAGAAACTGGTTGCGTGTGTTGCCTATTTAAGGTATAAAGTAGAAGTTCTCGATTCTCGTATAAAATAAAGCTATCGAGATCTTCTTGGAAAATCCATAAAAAAGAAAATTGAGATTGCCAATGAGCAAAATTTTGACTCGGTATATCACGAAGAGAAGAATTTATAAAGGAAGATAAAATATACAGAATTAGACTAAACGGAGTCTTTTCTCAGATGTTCTCCGACAGTTACGCTATCCTCTATCCTCCTCTTTTACGCTCTCGACGAGATCCTCTATCTTCCTCTCTGCAAACGTCCGAGATAAAGACTCGCACTGTTTCCTCCGAATATACAACTCTATCGTTGATTGACCGGTACCGCGAAACCTGCGCCATAAATTTCAATTTCAGAGCCATTAGGTAAAACAAGACCGGGCATTGAGCGGTTGGCCCGTAATGCGCGCTCTCATATCTCATTCGTGAGTGAATCGCTTAGGAGTCGACCCCGCGCGCTAAGATCGACTTAATGGACGCCTTTCGAAATTAATATAAAACCGGAAGGGAAGAGTAGAAGAGTGTCCATTCATTCGGCGTCGTTCCGTCGTCGTATCACATGCTTCATTCACCAACAGTTGCGACAATCTTTCCCCGCTTCTTACCTCCCTTACCCCTCTTGATCGCCGTTGCATATCTTCTTCTCTCACTCCGTCGCCAGTCAAATCTATCGTCATCATGGAATTTTATGGTTATTATGATTATGGCACTCGGAAACTCACTTGCCTTTTAACTGGAGCTTGTAGAGCTACATCGATTACAGAGACGAGACGAGAAAATCAGTCAAAATTGCGTGCCTCTCTTTGAGAAGCAGAATATTAAGAGATAAAAGAATTAGAAATAAAATTAACAAGGGGAGATCACGATTGACTCTTCACCGATTTTGATCTTCTTTTTTTGTGATGAATCTATATTGAATTTAAGTTTATCCGTGTTCGAGCTTTTCGTTCAATGCGCCTTGTAAGTAATATTTTTTGTACTCGAAAGTACTCCATGATAATCTTATGTGAAATGGATTTTGGTTATTAAATCAGCTGATTTTTTCATATGTTATAGCTTATGATCTGCTGAACAAAAGGTGTAATAGCTTCAAAGCTAAATAATGGACAGTTACTGACAAAAGCGTGGACGATGTATATGTAACTGACAAGAGTTGTTACACTGAAAAAATTGTAATCTCATTTTAAGAATTTCCTAATTATTTTTAGAATACCCTGTTCTAAAATACACGCCAAAAGGATTCTTTTACCTTAAGAGGGGAATCTTCTAAAGATTAGTATCAGATATTCTTAATTTATAAAAATAATGTAAACAAAATGGGATTTATTTTTACATTAACAAACAAGTACGTTATTTTACGGAACACAGGCAAAGAAAGACCATGAAGAAAGCATAGACCGAGCATAAAGCACGAGACTTGGGTCCTGAACGATTAAATTAGATTATGTTACATGTTACCTACTCGAGAATACTTCTCTTAAGTCGCTCGAGTCTTCTTTTTCGAGCCACTTGTTACCTCCATTTATTCTTCTAATTAATTAAAACCATTCAGTGACAAACACTGCACTGTACTGTAAATTGAAACATTATATAACTATGTACTATTGCTACAACAGTATAACCATATGGTGTCAAATGAACAGTCCAAATAAAAAAAATTTGTTATTAATAAAGAATATATTCTTAATCAGAGGATGTCCAAGAAACACTTAAGAATATCTTAAGAGAGAATTTACAGTGTATAGTTCTATTATTTCGAAAATACAATTTTTTCGATGCAAAATAGTACGTTTTGCACACGAAATGCCTTCGTTATTAACATTTAAATTCTAACTCAAAATGAATCGATTTTATATTAATGGAACACGAGTTCGTCGTTATATGTAAATGTTCCTTTCCGACTCGCTGCGCGTGGAAACGAGCGCAACATTAGTTACCGGTAGCAGCGAACAAGACTATAGAAATGTGATGCAAGTATATATATGTGATGCAAGGATAAATATGTATACAATTTTCTCGGGTGTTGCACACCGCGTAAAATGGAAGTACGTTAGGCAATCTACCCGCTCGATTATGCATTAGTGTCACGTCGACATAATTTACGCGGCAGATACGCCGTTTCAATGTGTTTTAAAATTGCGTATGAAAATCGCGCTTAAAAAAAAAACAGTAAACTCGTTGGGAGAAATTATCGCTGTGTTATCTGCAGGTGGGAAGATGAGAGGTAGGAGAGCGGACGCGTAGAGAGATAAGGCGAGAGGAAAAGGCTGGGTACACAAGAATAAGGGGGAGGATTAAAGATCAAGAGAAGGAATCTTGACAAATAGCGTAATTAGCGGTGGGTAGTCGATACGACATTTCCATGCTCATAATAGATAAGCGATCCGCGAATTATGTTGCTGCACGCGTATTAATGTCCCGTAGGAGCCGCATCTACAGTTATGTCCCTCGATAAGTTAACGACCGCGAAGAAGGTGCGCAACACCAATAATTAAATAAAGCGAAACAAGCGTGGAATCGCGTGTATCATCGCGGCCGAGATGCAAGGTAATGAATCCGGAGAGATAACATGGCTGAGGATATTCGTGTATATATATACGTATGATTTACTTTATGATTCCATCGCGAAACAGAAACGTTACGCGAAAAAGATGAACCTTCCTCGGTTCGATAACATGTGTGTTTGTGTAAAGGAATTTTTGAAATACGAAACTCCAGCAAACAACGATGGAGTGTGATTATATGTATATACGACTGTCCCTTTCATCGTGTTCCAAACAAAGTATCGATATACAGGGTGTTTTCTATTTTAACTTTTTATGCCGAAAATTGCTAGAAATCGCAATATAAAATAATTAGAATTCTTCATTCCAAAAAAAAAAAAAAAAAAAAAAAAAAGGTTGACCTTCAAATGACCTTGCAAAATGACCTTTACAGTTTCAGAGATATTTGGCTATATTAATTAAAATAAAAAAATATTAATTAAAAAGAACACTCTGTATAATGTAGTTATAACGTTCTTATGATCGTTACGATGATATAACCGGATTACTCTGCTTTATTTCACGCGAATAGAGTACGAAAAGCGAAGAGAGTGGCTAATGATTATGTTCAAAAGATCCGGATAGAAACGATACGATAGAAAGGATACTGTGGAGGTAAAAGTGTCGAGTGCTGCGGACATTGGACGGGATCCAAGCGGTTCCGCACAGGCTATAAAGCACGAGAAAAGTCCTTGAGGTGTATCCATTAAGCTGCGGGCAAACAAACCCAAAGAGCATCAACGATCCCGCCACTTTGGCCGTAATATATTATGGCGTGACTAACGCACGCTAAATCGCGACCGTTTAAGCTTCGTCTATATGGGCTTGTCATATTGTATTTTATAAATAAACAGATCCCAAGACGATTTATTTTATACACGTTTAGTTAGAGAGATGTCTCTCGCTTATCTCCTCTCACTCCTTCTCTCTTCTTTCTCGCACTTTAGTTTCAATGTCATATATAAAGTCACCGGAGCATATGAAGGAATATAAATATGTTCAGCAAGCTGAATTATATCGATTACACTGCAAAGAAGTACACATTTGATTCGTTACAGTAATAATACACTAACAATATAAGATATACATATAGAGAATAAATTTTGGGTAGTAAACACAATTGAAACTGCTAAAATATAAATAAAAAGATTTAGCTTTCTTCTTTACTTTAACTTTGAAGTAATGTTTAAATCTGTGAGTATATTTTTTAGAGGAAAGGATATGTTATGATATATCGTTAGATATTTTTACCCTAAAATAGTACATTACATAAGTTAACTTATACAGATGTGTGTCACATACATTAAATTATTTTGAAACCATTTAATTTATACTATTTTATTTATAAAATTTCCCATAAATGTGAGAAACAGGTTTAAAATGAAAGCAAAATTTCGACTCAGGAAGTTTAACATCTTTTTTTGCTTCAAAAACAAAGTCGCACTAAACTGTAAATGTAATTGTTTCACATGCTTGAATAATTATTTGTAAATAGTTAAGCAGCATTAGCATTGCCACTACAAAAACAAACATTACACAACATTATGTCAACAACTTCATTATTGGAGTATAAATAAGTAAGGCATAATTAAGTTTAGTTCACAAAAAGCATTGAACATACGGAGAAACATTTCAGACAAGTTAGTGATATATGATTCACTATACGATTTTTATAATATTGACATTTATTTAGTTTTGGAGATAACTTTGTTTTAGCAGCTGTACAATGATTTTATTTATCATTCTTACAATTAGTCATAACTTTAAATATCAATATTTCTTAAAATTTTAATTCTTAATCAAGATTTAAATTTCTTAAACAAAAGATAGGCGCTTGCTTATCTCTAAAAGAAACTTTTAATTCTGAAACACCCTGTGTATGTGTTTATTATTCATGTGTTTATTATTCTAGTAAACGTGTCTAACGCGATAAGAAGGTGTGATGTCTAACGAAGACGTGATTCAAAGTATTTAATTTCCGTTGCTGTTTAATTATGCGGCTTTTAATCAATTACATTGCACAATCGTGCTGAATGTTGATTTGATCTACATTGTTTCTAAATATCACACAAGATTCTTAGCAAGTCAAATTCAGAAACGACAGGAAAAGATGTCACGGCAGTTTTGTATATATTATCATATATGTATAACGATATTTGCATAAAGATTTATTAAGATCAGTCTTACACAAAAATACTTAAACAAATTTTATATTATTCCGAACATATAATATGCTTGTAAAACATAGAAATTCTTTTCGTATTAAAACATTATCATTATATTATAGTTTTGCATTTGGATACTGGATATAACATGAGCGCAATATTATATGATAATATTATATATATGAGAAATATATGATATTAAGGAGAGATATAAACGATATATAAATACATAGTTTTGGATAAATATTTACAGAAAATTAGTCGTGCAGAATTATAAAATTATTTCTCAAATTAATCGACATAAAATCCACGTGTATTTTTTCCAATCAACAAAGTTAAATGAATGTCACGAGTAGCTATTCATAATTAAACAGTACTTTATTATTTTTCATTGTGTAATATGTTTTAAGTAACTTAAACGCTCGTAAATCGAGCATAAAAACATGTATTAAAAAGCAGGAAATGCATTTGAAAGAAAAACCAGACGCTCGCAAGTATTATATTTTTCCGATTTTGACATTTTTGTGGAGTCAACCGTAAAAGTGAATCGAACGATCATTTGCGAGATTTCTGTGGAAAATTTATGCTCGGCGTCAATTGTTGGTAATCGTTCCCCGATCGCCGATAACGAAATATATACTTGTTCCAGAGCCGATCTCTCGTAAATTATACCAGCACATGAGGTATCGCGGATGTGTATGTGCGCGTATACACATACATTCGCATCTATAATGCGTCCTCTATATTACTGAATACGGGTTGCAACACGTGACACATATGCATACACACGATGAAAATTCACGAGCGTGACCGAGCGTTAAAATACGTTACTGGATATTTCTTTCGATTTGGCGATATTGCATTTTTCGCATTTCCTGGTTGGTGGCGTTTATGAAAACAATTTGAACAAACGGATGATCGCTATTTGTTATCGAAATTTAATTATAGGTATACGGACGAAATAATTCATTATTTGATCAAAGTTATTTTTTATGAATACATTTTTTTATAACGAATTATTTTATTACGAATTAATTTTTTATATAAATGGGAATATATTCAATCATTTTTGCAAAAATGATATTTTATATATAATGATTGAAAATATATAATATATCATGGAGATCTAGAATAAGATATGAAATAATAAAAAACATTAATTTTTGTGATTTAAAAAATTTGCTTATTTGCATTAATTTTATTATAGTTACGGATAAAGAATAATTATTTTACATTATTATTAAACTAATTATTATTAAATTATTATTAAATTAATTATTATTAAATTATTATTATTAAATTATTATTAAATAAAAATTATCAAATAATAAATTATTATTAAATAATTTCATTATAGAAAACAATTTTTTTACAAATAAATATTTTTATATTATAAATGGGAATATATTCAATCTTTTTTGCAAAAATATTTTATGGTCATTAAAAATATACATTGTATTATGGAGATCTACAATGAGATATGAAATAAAATTGAAAACGCATCAACTTTTGTCTGCGATTTAAATAATTTGTTTATTTGCGTCAATTCTATTACACAATAGTTACGGACAAAATAATGCATTATTTAATCAAAGTTATGTCTTTTTATAAATAATTTTTTTTATATTATAAATAGAAATATATTTAATCCTTTTTTTTTAAATGTGATATTTTATAGTGATTGAAAATATATAATGTTTCATGTGGAGATGTACAGTAAAAAAAAGGTATGAAATAATCGGAAACGAATTGATTTTTAAACAATTTGCTTACTTGCGTCAATTTATGCGAACGATCCGGAATAAACAGCGAGTGCTACATTGATTCCTCGGTTAAAGGGTTAAACTGGATACCCCTTACGTCGGGCTTTATTCATCGAGTCTCGTTGACGGTGTTAAGCCGGCATGTGTCAAGCAATTCAGGTACAACTACACGCGTGTTCACGTGGCACATTAGGTGCACACGTACAGTTGTCCGATACACATAACACCGCGGGAGTGCGTATATACGTGTATGCTGGTACGTGTGAGCTCGTAAACGTTCACGGAACGGAGCATATGTAGGGGTGGCGTACTCATGCGCAAGCATGTATAACGCGGTTTCCGTGCTAAAGGAGAGAGACGGAGGTGCTGGATGACAGACTGGATGATAGAAAGAGAGAGAGATGCGGATCGAGACTGAGCGAGACAGTAAGACACGAGTTCTCTTCTCTCGACGAGATGCGCTCGACTTCTTTGCGCGCGCGCACTTCTTGTTTTCGCGTCTGGTTAGTGTCGTCAGGGTCTCTCTCTCGTGATCAACTTATCGGTGTTTATATTAAACCGGCACGTTTAACAGTCGCGCGGCGGTTTATCTCGCCGATAAATAACCAGACTCTGAGAGAAAGGACCACGAGCCTCGGGAACGTTCGTGTTCTTCTTCCCGAATGATATAGGTCGCTTCTCCTTGAACTGTTATTGTTCGCGAAGGGTGGTGTGTGTGTGTCATTATTAGAGCTTCTTCCCTTTCTCTTTCTTTCTGTCCGAAATGTCTTACGATTTAGAATGCAATATGTATCGATTCTTGATGTATGTACAGGATATTTCGTCGATAGACTATACAGATCGACTACTGATGTACTACTGTATTTATCAAAAAAGAAACTTTTTTTGCAAAATTTTTAAAAATGCATTGTTTTCAAGGTATTTTCTTTTTATATATTTTGATTCTTCGTGTAAACATTTTGATATTTTTGTTAAAGCATACTTTGTTGCTAAATATTAAAGTTCAATTTTATATTATAATATTAATTATAATTATAATAAAAAAGCCAAAATTTTTTTATAAAGATTTAAGAAATAGCAAATGCACTATATAGACACTTTATAGACATTATATATGTATAAACTTAAAAAATAGATATCTCGAAAACAATACACTTTTTTTCTACAAAAGGAAAAAAATTATTTAAGCTTATTTTTGAACAAGGAATATATTGACAAGTTTTTGTAATTTATTTATATATATATAAGACATCCTATATATATGCAGCAAAATATATGCATTTTTTAATAATTTCTATTATTTCAAATAATTATATATATATATATATATATATATATATATATATATATATTGTACTAATATGTATATTCTTTATATTCTTATATATATTTTTATATTATATATTCTTTTATGTATTCATATACAAGAGAGAGAGATCGGGGGATATATATATGTATATATATTAGTTATTATAAATATTTGCGTTGTTTCTTTCCTCGACCTTTCTAAATGCGTATAATTTGAAAAATACATTTTCGACTGGCGGCGCGATGTGAATAATACCGTAAGATCGTCTAGGAATAAAACGTCAATAATCTCGGTAAGCCACGGCGAACGTTCTCATTCCTTTTCTCCTCTTCTTTCCTCTTTTCTCTCCATCACCGAAGGAGAGAAAAAGAACGGCGAGGTACCTCAGAAACGGCATGCGCGCGTATTCGGTATATACATACGTGCATACTAATAGAGCAAGTATTTCGAGACGCCGACGTCGGCTTGACGAGTAGCGAGAAGAGCTTACTCGTTTGTGACGTTTGTGAAACATAAAATCGGGACACGTAGAGCGCGATTTTCACGCCTCGTCATCCTTGTCACACATTTGTGTTGCTTATAAATAATATAGCGGATCGTTTATTCCCGTAGAGTTTCTTTCGTGCCAATGTCCCCGAATAGATTCATAAATAGATAGACGAGAAAGAGAGAGAGAGAGAAAGCTTTTTAATGTGCTCCCCGTTCTTTTTCTGCATAAGTTTCGTATACAATGAAGCGCGAGATCTCAGGCAAAGTGTGTGCTTTTAAATCCGGTTGCTTAATTCAATTAGCACGTCGCTAAATTTTGGATGCGACGTAAAATTATCTGCTAATCCAATGTAGCGGATGAAATAATTTACTCGTCGCGTCGTCGGCCGAGGAGAGAATCTCTCTCTTACTTCTTTTCAAAATAGATTTCATCTCTATCGGAAGTTATATAATTTCATTATGACTGAGCGCGATGATCCGAAATATATATTCGTGACGAGATTTTTCTCGTTGGTCAACACTCGCGTTATACGAATGTATACAGGGTGTCCGGTAATAATTATTTCATCTCTTGTGTGCAGGTAGATCGGGTTAAACAGAATAGAAAAATCCTCTACCATTTTGCGATCTTCGCAATAATTAATAAGAAATTAATTGAAAAAGATCGGCCAATCAGGGCGAATAGAGACATTCTAATGTTACGCGGTTGCTAGGTGCGTGACAAAGCGTGGGAGGAGCGTTTTTACAAATAGCGCGCGGATTGGCCGATCTTTTTTTGATTAATTTCCCATTAATTATTGCGAAGATCGCAAAACGATAGAAGACTTTCATTCTCGGTTTAACCCGCTCTACCTGCGCACGAGAAGTGCGACGGTTATTATTATCAAACACCTTGTATAGCCGAAGAATATATATACTCAATAAAAATTAATTAAAGAATGAAGAAAAGGCAAAATGATTTAATATATTTAATAACTTTGTATTTTCTCTCTTGGATGAAAAAAAAATGTTTTCTCTCTCGAAACACAGTTTGGACATATCCATCGGCGAACAAAAGCGAGTATACGAGTTCCACTACGCGCGACGAACGATTTCTTTTTTCGTGAAGGGAAACGTCGTTTCTCGCGTCTTATCGCGCCCGGTCACCCGAGAACATGCGAGAGAGAGTGTCTCGCCGACGCACACACCTCGTCATGAAAACTACCAGGGGAGGACCTACGAGCGTTGACAGACGCTGAACATGCGCTCGCGAGTGTCGCCGCTTTTTGTCACTTTTACGGCCTCCGAGTCCCGAAAATATGGCCATTAAGCACCGCCAAGAGAAACACGCTCGTCTCGAAGACCCGTAAACATGACACGACGAGGACCCGTGAGGTCGAAGAGAGACCGTGTGTGCTGGAGTCATATTATACGGCTCTCTTATAATCCGTCGTCGGCACGCTCTTCCGTTCTTCGAGCCGAATTTCTTCTTCTGGTGAGATCGGAGGAGAACAGCGGGCTATTTGTTTATTTGCGGTTCGGATTTGGAGCGAATTCCAAAACGTGCGCTTTGAACGCTTACGAGAAAAGGGATCTCAGCACGGATAGGAATGATCGATTTGTATGTGACCTCATCTTTTTCTTGTCTTCTCTTTGCGAGGAATATTATTCAACCCCGAAAGCAAGACCTTTTTCCGAAAAATTTTTGGAGCGCGTGTAGTTTTATTTTTTCTAGATTTTTAGCGTTCTATTTAAACGAGATATATCTCGTTAAAATGAATTAATTTTCTTTAAACACGTATGAGATGCGTTTGTTGTGTTACTATTTGTAAATTCAATGTTTTAGTAGAAAATGTATATTTATATAATATAAATTTATTGATAAAATACGCTGACAAAAAATTGTTAGATTATTATTACAGTTACGGATTAATATTTTTCCCCGAAAAATACATTTATATTTTACAATGTGCATAATCGTGAAGCAATGGAAAATTAACCAGTACGTTTGAGAAAAAATTGCATTGGTCTTGAATAATCTTTTGTGTAAAACTTCAGAATTTCGATGTTTTGTCGGCATGTGGAATGTTTTTTTTTGTGAAACGAAGTTATTGCCACTCTCTCGAGGTACGCGAAGTCCAAAGGGTGAAGTACACATTCCCCACACAGTTTAGACGCGATATTTCCAGTTTTATCAGTCAACACACTTGCAACTCGGGGTTTAAAATCCGAGTCGGTTTTTGCCGCTTTTGCGCACGAGAAACGAATGAGCTCGCGCAAACAAAATATGCTTTTCCCGCACGAGAGAGGGCCTCGAGACAACAGAGCCTGCGGATTTTTCTAGCCACTTTTCGGCGGCTCGACTTTTCGGATATAGTCTACCTACGTGTAGACCGCCTCTGTGTTTACCGATAGATCGCGGGATATTTGCACATTCGGGTTCGTCCACTATCTCCTTTCTCCCGCGTGTCATTCTATCGCTATGCAAACACGTCAAACCTTGACTTTACAACCTATCCTCGCGCGGAGTTTTTAAGAAAATTTACACAGAGATGTGTGAACGCGCGCATCCTCTCTCTCTCTCTCTCTCTCTCTCTCTCTCTCTCTCTTTCTCTCTCTCTCTTCTTTATGCGGCGAGGCTAGTTTGACTGTTTAACGCAGATTGATCTCGCGATGGCACGAGCTCAATGAGTTGTTCTCCTTTGGTACGAGAACGAAAATCTTACTCGAGTCGAAATTTTTTTCTTATTTTAAATTTTAATTTTTATTTCATGTTTACGACTCGTCTAGAAACTTTGACAGATTTAGTAGAATAATTATTGGTAAAATAATAGATTAAGAAGAAGATCTGACCGTGCTTAAAGTATCGGTTCAGATGTTAGACTAAAATTTGAGACCCCAAAAGAACAATTTTGACTCGGATATGGAAATTAATCTTACCCGAGTCGAAATTTTTCTTCTACTTTCTCATGTTCTTCTAGAAATTTTGACAGAGTTAATGGAATAATTATTGATAAAATAATAGATAAAAAAAGATAATCTGATTGTGCTTAAAGTATAAAAGTAGATAGACAAAAAGTGGAAGAATAACTTTGACTCGGATATAGAAATTGACTTATCGAGCTGAATATGCATGATTTGAGAGCAAATGCGCGTCTCTCGTGATATACACATAAAATATCAGGCAGAGATCCCGTCTGATATTTCACATTGCAGTAAATCAACAGAGGATAACCGGACGTTATGGAAATATAAAGCGCATGTGAATCTGTAATTCGGATTGCTCGTAATCGTCGAGAACAAGACTTGCGAGCGTGTTTGACTTCTATAAGACGATTCAAATAAACCCTGTTTTAATAATCACGACAGGTGAACGCTTCTTTCTGACGGAACTTTATAAGGTTCGTGATATATCATAGAAAAATAAGATAAAGAGAGATGTCCGATTAACATCTAAAAGACGCGTAACGTAAAGGCGCAGGGCGAAAGTGTACTGATGAAAGTCTTTTGGCGTAGCCTGTAGATACGGGCATGAATTTCATGGTGGAGCGAGCCCGGAGCGCTGTCTCCAGTTCGCGAATATCTGGCGGCTATCTCCTGGCTATCGGAGGGTCATCGGTTAGGTGGCTGTATAGGTATATCTGCGTACATATCGAGCGACAAAGCCGAAAGGAAAGACGTCGACGAGGAGCGAGAGAGGAGAAGATAGGAGGAAAAGTTACGGGAAGAGAAGAGGACGGCCGCGCATTCTCTCTCTTTTTCTCGGGGTACATCGTGAGCTGAAGGATAGAGAAAGTGGGAGGTATATATCGAAAGAAAGACGACCGTCCAAGAGAAAAAGAGAGAGAAAGAGGCGGAGGATGAGGGCACGTTGGGCTACAAGCTGTCGGGCGACGATAGCATCGCCTATCGACCCCTAGGATCGCCCGAAGAGGTTTTCCGTGTTCTTCTTCGTTATACGATCTTGTACGAGGAACGCTCGTACGAGGGTGTGCAGGTAACAAACACCCCCCAATTATGTCAGCTTGAATTAGTAGTGGTCCAACTATTTTGAACCTAACGAGCCGCCTTAGTTCGCGGACTGTCTCTGGTTTCTCTGGCGTCGGGTCGCCGGCGTTTCGATCTTGTTTCGGGTCCGGTCTGTTTCGTTTCGTCCGTCTAGTCTGTCCCGCCCCGACGGATGAAACGATATTTCATTTGTCGCCACGAGTTCTATATACGGTAGTCCGATTTGTGAGAAACAATCGTCGTCTGTCGTCACGAGAGTGGTAGGATTCTCCTTCGACGAAGTCGCGACATAATTTCGTGCTTTTGGAGGATCTTGCATATTTAGTTACAATAAAATAAAAATATTAATTTCATCTAATAAGAATTTTGCATTACATTTTAATAGAATATATTGGTAAATAAGTTTCCTGTTTTTTCAACTCATCCCGAAGAAATTGCAAAGAGAGTGCTACGTGTATTGTGTCCTTTTTCTTTGAAGGACGATTCCCTTGACGGAAAAAAAAATTTTAAGGGGACATTATATGCTACACGAGGAATGAATGTAGACGTAGTGACTTTTTAAGAAACGGAGAGACGACAGCTCTTTAGATACGGTTGCGTCGGAGAACACGACTTTTCTCTTTCTCAGGCAGACGGTTTAGTCTCACCCCTACTGCGAACAACGGTAGTACATAACGAGAAGAATCGTTCTGCTAATTTGTTGGACATTTTTCAGAATCCCCTTTTTGCATGGGTTGTGACATATTTTTAGTCGACCGAAGATCACGCGTATTACAGAAAAGGCTAAAAGATTTTGCTCTCCAGGGGGCCGATTCCGAACTAGGATAGGCAGTCGGGTCCGATCCGCACGAATACTTATTTTATAAACGTGTCAATAAACAAGTACATTTTCATTTCACACAAGGTTAGGTTAGGTTAATCTTGTTTATTTACTAATTCCAAGCTTAACTTAACCTGCTAAACAGAGGAAGTTTTTTCGCATCACTATATAATTATATTATAAAGCGTCATATAAATTTGGAGTTGTTAAGAACGTTTGGATTAGGAACAAACAACAAAGTTAGGTTAGCCTAACCTTGTTGTTTATTACTAATTCCAAGCGTTTTTGAGACATCTCTAAATTTACATAATGTTAACATAGTACGATTATAGTGGTATATGCTTTCTTTTTTTCGACATTTCTCCAATATATTTTGTACTAAATTTTTTATTTTTTAGTCTTATTTATTTTCGCGACGTATAACTTTTCTCTCGTATAACTATAAAGATAATGGACTCTTAGAAAAACCGGTCCAGCGTCTTTGACCTGCACTCATCTTCGATCAGTGCTGCCATCATCTTGATCAACGGTCATTTATACAACGATCATCTAGTTCGCCCACGCAGTCCGTTCACTATAAAATCGTACGACTCATACTCGACATTGAAATTTACGATGTAAGTCGATATTAGAAGGATGCAATCTTAAGCGCGCTCCTCTACAAGATAAGAAATTAAGTACGAACAGCCCTTGTCGAGCAGCAACCATCTCTTTAGATAAGATAAGGTTCGCGCGTTCTCGTACTCGTATACGCATCTCACGATCGGTCCAAAGTAATAAAATGTATCTGTCTGTAACTTTTTATACAGTTAACGATTGCGATTAATTCGCGAAAATTTCGTGAAACAAGTAAAGAAAAAAAAATTAATCGAATTTTTGATCGAGAAAGAAATGTTGACAGACCAAAATATTTACGCTTACGAGCTTCTTATTTAACGATCTAAGCGGATTTGCGAATCGCCCATGCAATTGTCTAAACGGACCGCAGTGGAGTGAGATCGCTGTAAACAAATCGTAAAAAAGATTCGTTTTCGCGCGGCTAACGTTGATATCTCGCTATTCAAGCGTCGTAATAGACTTTGGAGAGCTATGGATGTGGTACGGGGAGGAAGAAAAGGGAGAGAACCCTTATAAAACTGCTCTTCGTTTCAGCGACTACTTCTTTTTAACGCGGCAATCGTTACAGCCATAAAAGTCGAATCGGAGAATGAGAATTCTCCTGCGGGATCCAATGCTTAAAGCACTCTCGAGAAATTGTTCAGCTGGCCAGGAGGAAAAGTTAATCGCATCTGTTATTTTTTTTCCTTCGCATTATGAGATAGATCTCGCTCTTTTTAACGTCATCGGGGACATTTTAATTCGTTCCAGCGACATTATTTTTATTATATGCACTTAATTTCGATAAACTCTCTTTTTATTTGATTGAAAAAAGTACAATATGACGAGTGTAACGATATACGGATATAAAGGAGCACTTTGACACAAGTTCAGGATCGAATAAAAACCTGATAGTCTACGCGTGACCGAAGTATCCTATCTGTGGCTTTGCCTCTTCTAAGCAAATATCAATAAAGCTCAGTTTACACGCTAGTAATGAAAGTTAAATAAGAGTAAGCGTTCATTTATCGGCCGTAAAGAGCTGGTCGTTATATTACGAGAGCGCGACGTTCTATAAACATCCGTAAAAATTAGTTAAATCGGAGAGAGAAAAAGAGAAAGATAGATGAATATATTAGTCACGTTTGATTTAAGCTAACCTATGCGCCTAGCGTTATATACGCTCTATCCTTATATATGAATCCTACAACGAGGGCACACCTCTAAGCCTCGATTATTACATAAAATACGCCCTGACAGCCGTAGGTCTTATTGTTAGTTATAACCGGAAGCAACGTTCTCTCTCTGTCAAAGTCCGACGGAAAGAGAGGGATGAAAGGGAGGAGAGAGGAAGAGCAGCCAAGATTATATACGGCTTGTATGTATATACATACGAAAAGCCAGTGCGTGGGTAAACACGCGTTAGTAATATGACTGGTATTTATCGCGAGTTCTTTAGAGTGACTGGGAGAGGTGAGTGACTGAGAGAGAGGAGCTAATTCGAAATGAATCGGGGAGAGTCCTTCCTTTCCGGTCGTTCTTAAGCCTATTAGTGACTTCCTTTGCTCTCTATTTCTCTCTCGCTCTTTCTTTCTTTCTGCAGGCTCTCGGAGAGAGAGAGAGAGCTATCCCGATACCGACGCGAGTCGCTCGCGAGCATCCATAATCCTCTTGCGTGTGTATTTACAAGCACAAAAGAGAGAGAGAGGAAAGAGCTCGCGCATAATACAGGCACGAATCTCGAATGGGCCACCAGGGGCGAGCGAGCATTTTTCTTGGCCGCACTGTCTTTTCTGTCCAATCTACGACAAGGGGGACCAGAGAGAAAGAGAGAGAGAGGCGGATGAAAAAGAAGACGAAGCGCGTCCACGTTCCGGGAATACGAGAAGTCTCTTCCATTCAGGACTCAGTATGTGTGACTCCCGCGGGCTACCTCTCTCGCCGGGGTTACCTGTTCCTTATGTATATATCGTTTCTCCCTTTTCTCTCCTTCTCGGGCTCGCCTCGAGAGTAAACCTTAAGACGATCATCAGTCATTCCGCATCGCTCTTTTTTTTTCGTGCATCACGTGGCGTAGTAATGTCAAGCCCGGGGCCGTCCCCGGGACGGTCCCATTATTCGTCATTACACGGTCATTCGTGAAAACACGTTTCGAATGACTCTGCGCCCTTCTGGCTCCCTGAAGGTAAGAGAGAGTCGTGTTACGCATTCACACATCGAACAGTATCGTTTCTACTGAGATGTATAATAGCGCGGAGGCCGAGTTGTCAATATTTGGAAACAACTCGAATGGCATCGCATCGTTTCTTTCCTCTATGAAATCGCGATAAATAAAAACATAAAAGGGCACACAAAAGAGACATTGCGTGCGCGGAATACAAGTCGCTTTTTTTATAAATATAAAATCAAGTATGAAAAGACCTCATAACAAAATTATTTTCAATTTTCTTTTTAATTATTTTGTTAGTTTTAATTATTGGTCATATTTTAATTATATTGCAAAATAATGAAAGAGGAATTTAAAAACAAGTTTGTTGCGCTTAATATCTGCGCCTGGCTCTCATTAGTATATTATAATTATTTTGTTATATTTTATTTTGTTATTTTTATAACTTATTGTATTTTAATTACCATTAAAATATTATTAAATTATAATTATAATTTAATATTATTAAAATATTATATTATTTAATTATTATTAAAATATATTGCAAAATAATTAAAGCAGAATTTAAAAATAATTTTGTTGCGCCTAATATCTGCGTTTGGCTCTTATTAACCCTTTTTATACCCGATTTTGTATTTATATGTATATCAAAGCCTTTTCAATTTTTTTTTCCTGAATAGCACAGATATTGAATTAAGCGGGCAACACACTTTATGATTCTAATCTACATACGTTTAATTTTCCTTCCATCTCTCGCCCTCATTCAGGGGGGCAACTTACGTACGATATTATCCCTGCGGAGTAACGACTGTCGGGAGAATCTTCGGGTATAATTGAAACCCCGCGACCGAGAGTCTCTTTCCCTCTCTCTCTCTCTCTCTCTTCGAACTAGTCGGCACACATAGCTGGGATAAGTTTCGTACGGAAGCCAATGCCCAGTCTAATCACAACTCTGAGCGGAGGGCACGCGCCAAGCTGATGGGTTCATTAGGCGTTTGCGACGCCACCCGCATCCTGATCTTACTTTTCTCGCCGGTAATGGCTCCTTCTCTCATTCGTCGCTATCCTCACAGGATTGGTTCAGGTTGTACGCGACCGGATTGCTTAGCGCGTTTGTCGGCTATCGAACGAGTTCGCGTAACTCAACGATCGAGCATTTAGACGTAGCGAGAAGCGAGAAAGGAATAAATGCTTGTCTGAAATGAGACATACTGATTACAAGGGACACAGCTACGCTTAGCTGAAGATGCGTTTCAATCGTGAACACATTTTACGGCTGCGTACTTTGAATGTTACAATTTTTTCTGTAGTAATTATATAATAAATTATGTATTTATTATTATGTGTTAATTGTGTGTGTCATTTTCTTTGTCCATTTATATATATTTCTATATATAATTTATATGTTATAGATTTTCATTTTGACTTATTTTGTTGATATTCTGGAAATAGTTGAATTTTTTAAAGATACTCAAAAGTTATTAACCTTATTGAATACTATCGATAGAGTGACTACAAAGTAATACCCTTTCCATTAAAAAAAAATTGTTTTTTATTATTGATATAAAAAGCGGACATTCAGGATTATGCAAGATCACCAAAATATGTGTCCTTTCTTGTCATACAATTTTGATAATGGATGTCTTCCCCTATCTCTAACCGTTTTCGAGAAAAACATGGTGAACTTTTTATCAGACTCATCCCGTATATATTATCTATAAATACAGGGTATTTCATTTTAATTGCGCACACCATAAGTACCTTAAAAAGATGTTATAGAAAAAATTTGTCAAAAAAATTTTTGAGAAAATAGTTGATAATCTTGAGAGAGAGAGAGAGAGAGAGAGAGAGAGAGAGAGAGAGAGAGAGAGAGAGAGAGAGAGAGAGAGAGAGAGAATTTTAATTTTAAGGTCATTTTAAAAGTTTTATTTGAAAAACAACTTAATTTTTTAAATAAAATTATTTTAATTTTTTTATATATAATAAATCGATTCCTCGCAATATTCGGTATATAAATAGTTAAAAGAATAGGATGGCCATAAATTAAATAGTTTAGAAGATATTTTATACTTTAATGTGACATAATTTTATATAAACTATGAGAAATCTCGTAAAATATTTATTTTTCGATAATCTTACCTTAATACTTTTATGCACAAAATTATGAAGAAAATCAATTGATGTAAAGAAAACACACAGTTGTTTTTAAGAATAAATATAAAAATATGTAGCTACTAGTTGCAAATTACATACTTTTTTTTTAAAACAACTATATGTTTTCTCTTTAAATCAATTTATTCCTTTCATTATTTTGTGGATAAAAATATTAAAGTATAAGATCATTGAAAAATAAATACTTTATAATTTATGTAAAATGTCAAATTAAAGTATAAAATATCTCGTAACTATTCAATTTTTGATCATTTTATTGTTATAACTTATCATATCGAATATTGCGAAAAATCAATGTATAAAAAAATTAAGATGGTTTTATTTAAAAATACTAAGTTAATCTTCAAAAATAATCTTGAAAAGAACCCTAGTTAAAATTCCAGATTTATCATAATTTTTTTTCCTTCTTTAAAACATAAATTTTTTTTGACACATTTTTTTCTACAATGTCATTCGAAATATTTATAATGTGCAATTAAAATGGGACATCCTGTATATAAATTATACAAATATATATTTAAGAGATAAGAGAAAGGAGAGACACATTTATGGTAAACGTTATTACAAAATTGGCCAATTCAGCTATTGTAAATGAAGTTGTTGCAGCAATATAGATACGCGAGGAGAGAGAACGGTAAAGCATTATATCTGGTTTGCCGCGGGAGCGCGGAGCAAACCAATAATTGCGCTATTCGCATCGTCCCGCTCTCTTCCGCTAATTTATTTGATTACAGATGACTAGGCCAGCTTTGAGAGACTCGCGCCATCCACCAGGACTTTTCCCGTAATTGGGAAAACCATTAAGGGCTCGCTGTCGTTTTCCGCGCGCCGCCCTCTTTAAATTCCTTAATGAATTGAGCCTAACTGCGATTATGCCATTTTGCCGGTGGAGATGTCGTTTGAAGGGATGCGGACCCTCTCCGGGGTTTGACGTTTAATTTTTTCGCGCCTCATCTTCTTTTCATGACCTCGAAGAGTCGAGTGCCCTCGATTCTCAAGAACTGCCAAGTACTTTACGTTGCTCTTAAAATTGTTCGCAGCTCTATATACGCACACATATATGTACATATATAGACGAGCGAGAAAGAACGAAGAGATTTGTTGGATACTAGCATAAATATCTTTTCTTTTTCACGAAGTGTCCCAACGACTTCATTTATCCTGATCGATAATATCCCTTGCTTCATTTTACGCGCGATGTCCGCAATGCCGATATTTCTAATGGAAATGTTCGGGATTCGCACGACGTATGCAGGTATGGGCGCGAGCGAGAAGGGAACAGGATGAGAAGAGAGGAAAAGGAAAACGAAAAATAAAAAAAAAATTTGACGCAAAACAAAGATCCATATACGGTCATCCGTGCCGAAAATCGGCCGGATGATCGGCCAGTAACTGTCCAAGCGGTAAGCGACGCCCTGGCGGAATAAATAATTCGTATGCACGCTGAAGGATATATATATATATATATATATATATATATATATATATATATATATATATATATATAGAGAGAGAGAGAGAGAGAGAGAGAGAGAGAGAGAGAGAGAGAGAGAGAGAGAGAGAAAGACAGAGAGGGAGGGAGAGAGAGAGAGAGACTCTCGCACCCTCGCACACGCGTACACGTGAACTTACACACATGCACACAATGTACTTGCGCGAACGTATAGCGATTTCATTGCTGGCACAGAGTGGCGTTTGACCGACGTGTGATATGCAGCGACGAGCCGTGATGGAAGCGAAAACCCGTGCGTGGAGGTGAGCAGGTGGTGCAAGGTAGTGGTAGGTAGAGCGTGTGACGCCACCCAACGCTATACTACATCCTGACCCCCCAACGGCCCTCCCCTTCTCTCCCCCTGCGATTCACTCATTCCGCGTTCTCTCGTCTACTCTCGTTCCCATCCTCCTCCCCCTCCGCCTTCCCTCTCCTTCCTCGGTTACAACCACTGACTCTCATATCTATCTTTCTCTCTCTCTCTCTCTTTCTCTTTTTCTCTCTCTACAGCCCCGCTCTCTTTCGGGCGATGCACAGCAGCCCTTTCAAACAGCCGATGCAATATTCAGCGGCTCTTGGCAGTAGTCGTTCGTGAGGGAGTGAGGATGGGAAGAGGGGGAGGTTGGCCATCGCCACACCGAAAAAAGAGCCCCACGTGGCCGAAGCCTCCGACCGTCAAATTGGCGCCGCTGTCCATCAACCGTTGCGCGAATGATCGTCCTCTCTTTCGCGTCCGCGTCCTCCCTTTCCCGTACCTTTTTCCTCATCCTCATTCTCCTTCCTCCTCTCCCCTTCATTCGCGCGTTCTCTCCCGCGAATTGTTTCCTTCCCCCTTATGTTTTTATTATTTCTTTCTTTCTCTTTCTCTATCTCTTTCTCTCTCCTCATTCCTCTCTCCCCCTTTTTCCCTCCCTCCTCTCTTCCGATGGCATCGGACATCGTCCATTGGACGTCGAAGCGTCGATGCAACCAACCTTCGAGGCGGTAGTCCATCGCGAATCGAGGATGTGACTGATTTTTCCTCTCTTCTCATCGCACACTCTCTCTCGCCGCGCTCTTGTTTCGAATTCTTTTTCTCTTTTTGTGGAAATAAAACGCGTAAAGCACGGTGATTGTTAATTTGAATATTCGCGTGACTGGAAATTGATTATCGACGATGGAAAAAATTCAATACTTTTATGCTATTTAATGCGTAGAATGCGTAAAAAGGAGCCATAATTTAAAGAAACGATTAATTTTTCTACCACGAGCAAGGGATGTGCGGAAACACCACAAGATACAAGATAACGACGAAATAAGAGAGAGAGAGAGAGAGAGAGAGAGAGAGAGAGAGAGAGAGAGAGACAAGAAAACTCTACGATGGGGGAGGGGGACGTATACACAGTATTTTTTTGCCAAAGTTAAGACTACCGCGTGTATATCAGCACTTGGTGAAGCAACACATAACGAGGCGAGAGAAGGGGGTGGAAAAAGGGTAAAGCGAGGGAGAGATAAAAAGAAGAAGAAGCAGTGTAGAAGCAGAGGAGAAAGAAGATGTGAAGAAGCGGAGAGAAGGGAAGCGGAAGGAGCATAAAAGAGTCGACACTCCGTTATAATAAAGTCCACCCTTGGAAGCCTTCCGCCCTCTTTGCGCCAGCCCTCCCCCCTTCTCCCCCTGGCGGCAGCAGCAGCAGCAGCAGCATTACGCCATCCAACTTACTTTGTTCCTCAACTTTATTAATTTTTCCCTCGGTCTTGGGGGAGCGCCCGCCTCCGAGCTACTTCGTCGCCCCCTAGTGGTTATATCGAGAATCTAGCCGCCGGGGGTGAAAAGCGAGCGAGAAAAGGTAGAGGAAAGAAGAGAGAGAAGAGAAGGGTGGTTCTTTCTTGTGACGGGAAATTTAAAAATCTGTCTACGCGTTGTCGAACCACCCGAGGAAACTTTATTATTAGCGCCGCGCGAGAAGAAAAGAGAGGGAGAGGGAGAAAAGAAAAGAGAAGAGGAGAAGAAGAAGAGACGACGTCGTAGATGTCGACGACAACGACGGCGACGGCGACGACGGCGGTTCGACGAACTACACCGCGAACGGAGATATTGCCTTTATAAACTCATTTGCAGCCACGACCCGACGAGCCGGGGGAAGAAATTTTGTCCGTCGTTTAAGCGAGACGAGCCGCGCGATTCGGACAAGAGTTGCGCGATCCCGTCTTGACAAGAGGCGCCCGGTGATTGATGCGCCCTACGAACTAAAGACTCACCGATGCCGAATAATTAGAGAGAGGGGCTCTACGATACTTTGCCGGAGGTGTTGACTTTTTTTTATTTTAATAGCTCTGCTTCCTTTCCCTCTTCCCTCTTTGCTGCAAAGAGTGACGCCAAAAATGGCCCTTAAAAAATACCCCTTTTTGGGCAGAAAAATTTTGAATTGAGTGAGGTACCATTGGAAAGGTTTTTAAAAGTAGATTATTAATTTGCAAATAAATTATTACGTTACGACGTCTGGTTTTTTAGATATCGTGGATCAAAGCTCTAGTTAAGTTGTCTAATTTGTAACTAAACATCTTTCATTGAGTAAAATGAAACATTACGATCATTGTTTGACTGCAATATACAGAGTGTTTCTAAATAAGTGCAAAAAACTTTAGGAAATAATTCTTTGTCGAAAATTTTAAGGGGGGTTTTTCATGTAAACATATATTTCTCCCTATATCCCTCCCTAAAGAATTACTCTTTTCCAAAGGGGGAGATGAAAATTAGGTTTTCAATTTTTTTCTCAAATTTTTAGACAAGTTAAAAAAAACGAAATTTGGTGAAAATTTTTCACTAGTGAGGATAAGGATATTTATTAATATTTTTTAAATCTTCCCATATAAGGGGATAAAACTAACAACTCCTATTCACTTTTTTATTAAAACTTTTTAATCGACCAGAATGTGATCATCTAAAAATATGCGTTAGAAAGCTTGATTCTTTTAGAAACCTTTTTATTTCTTCTATTTTTTCGTAAAATCAATAGTTTTCAAGAAAAAAAATTAAAACTTAATTTTTATCTTCCCCTTTGAAAAAGTATATCTCCTTAGGGAGGGATATAAGAGTATATGTTTATATGAAAAACCCCCCTTAATTTTCGACAATAAATCATCTCTTAAAATTTTTGCACTTATTTAGAAATACTTTGTATATTACAAATGACAATAATAATAACATTTTTAATTTTATTATAGATGGTACAAGATGGTATTTCCTTGACTAATCATTATGCAAATGATGTAAATTATTATGATGCAACAATCAACAATAACGATAATATAATTCCTGTCAAAAAATTTTATTTCATCAATGAACAGAAGTAGGATCAGAATACGGTGCCAATTTCTTTATTGTCATCTACAATTGACTTGAATGGATTTTAGTTACGAAATATAATCAATTTTTATTATTGCATCAATCTAAAACGGTTCATAATAACATGATAAAAGTATGTATATTTGTAATCAATAAAAAATTAGCTTTAATCTGATATTTTTCAATTTTTTTAAATTCTATTCAAAAAGAAAATTTTCTGGGGGTCACTCTTTCTCGTTAATTTATCAAAAACTCATAAAATCGTAAAGTTCGCAATTATCAGTTTCGGAGATTACGAATTTGCGAGATACAGAATCTTTAGAAAAATTTCATTCGCCGAAAAAAAAAGCGGGACAATCTTTCATATCGATTTATCTTGCAAAGATCTCGGTGGAAGAGAAAGAGAGAGAGACTCTTTTCGAGATCGTCGAGTCGCGAAAAAAAATCTTCAATGGTCGACGACACCCATGAACCGATTAGCGGTGCCCACGGTACTTCCACGGGGCTTCTGTGCAACATAAATATTTACGACTCATTCACGAAGCTAATATAAATGCGATTTGGGCGTTTGCTCTTTTTTTGGTGCATGCTCTAATCGGATTATATAGGCCCGGCGGGCAACAACGGGCCGCGGCTGCTCGTATTGTGGCCTCCTGTTTGCTGCGCGAGCCCACCTTACTCCCTCCTTCCCCCCTTTTCCCCCTTCTTTGCCCTAGAATGGGAAAAGGGGTCTCTCTACCCTTCTGTGCATTTCACTATACATACCGAGTGATCTGCCCCCTCTCCTTCCCCCCGTTCATCGCCCATCTCGTCATCCCCCTTCATTATTCACGTCGCTATTCTTGACCGGTGACGCGGATTTAGTCGCTTTACGTCTACTCTATTCACAGAGCGAGATATAAGTCGACACGTAGCTCCCGCGTTGGTCCCCGATGTTCCTTTCGAGAGATCACGAGGTTAGACCTGCGTAGAGAGATACACGAAGATCGGCGTCGAGGCCGTATTGTTACCACCCCCCTCCGTCATCCTTCCCTCCTGTTAGCTTAACTGCTTTTCTCTCGACATTCCGCGCGTTTCCTGCGTAGAACGATGAGAACGTGTCACGGGGACCCGCGCGATGACAGCCGAAACGAACGACGACAAATCATTTTCTTGACCCGCTGACTATTGAACGCGATCCCCGGAATTGGTCTCCCCGAAGAGGATTTTAATCTCATACGTTTTCTCTCCGTACGAAGGATAAAGATAAACATTGCAAAGTGGAGACGCGCGTTATTATTTTCAAAATTTTAACTTACATTTATAAAATACTATATAAATGTATATAATACGTGTCTCGCGACATAATTTGTCATTTTGTCCGGCACAGACTCGAACATTAAGCAAGGCGGGAACTCTACGTCGCGGACACTCTCGTTACACAACCGCGAGCGGTTCTTTACGGCTCTAGGAGGTAGACGAGAGAGAGAAAGAGAGAAAGTGGGTGGAAGGGGGAGGGAGCGACAGGGCGACCGTGTGTAAGCGACTCTCCACCCCATTGTCAGCCGGAACCTTTTCAGAGACGCATTTGTTATCCTTTGAATGAGAGAGGAGCAAGCTATTATTTATTCCATTCTTATTTTTTGTCAGGCACCCGTTGTGTAGTAAATGGATATAAGTCAGCGCGGGCGAGCAGTGGCTCTGTCATTTTTATCGCCTCTCCCTGAATTAAGAAGGTGGAGCTCGCGACTTCCTCCTCCGCGTCCTCTTCCTCCTTCCTCCCCCTTCCACCCTTCGCCTCTTCGCGCGTTTAACTGTTTCTCTCTTTTTCACTATGTCTTTTTCGTTCTCTCTGTTTTTTTTGCTTTCTCTCTCTCTCTCTATCTCGCTTCTTTTTTGCCACGTTTTCTCTCGCTCTCCACTTGCTATCTCTCGACTAGCCGACGAGCTGGAATCGAACAGGAGGACCGCCATATTTCTGTCTTGCCGGTAGGGTACACTCTCCGCGTCATTGTCCCGATTGTGACCAGACCGAAACGAGTTGGGCGTTGCTACTCGCTGAATCGTACGATTTATAGGATCGAGTTAGCGGACGAGAGACGAGAAAGAAGAAGTGCGAATCCCCGCGATCGCAATTGGTAGCCATTTTTCTTTTATTTTGTCAAGGATTGACAAATTTTCCTCTCTATTTATATCTTTAAACGATACGAATCTTTTATAGAGTGCTATATATTCTTCTTCTAAATACATTAGCTTCTCTATAATTTGAAATTTGATCGTCTGACTTGGATAGACGTCGAGAAGGAACGTGAAATGATGAAGAGAGGTGGACATTGATATATCAACTTGTCCAGCTGATTTTACTATAGTCTCTTCACTTTACGCTTTAACTCTTTTGTTAATGAACGCGGGTAGCTAAAGTAACTTTAAATGTTAATAATATAAGGGGAAAGAATATTCGATGCCTAGCAACTGTTATAAAGAAATTGTTGCAGTGCAACGTGTAGAGAACACGTAATTGGTACTCGTACATTGATGGAAAGATGAAAAATTATGCATTGACAGAAGGATTAAATAATAGATCACGTTTCTCGTAGATAAATATGTAATGGCGAATATTGTTGCTAGAGCCTTATGTTAGAAAGATGTCCCATTTTTCTTCTTTCCTTTTGAGGATTTTGTTTGACCTCGAATACCATGTCCAGATAGCCAGTCCCGCGGACATTAACCGGGATTTCGGTAGTCGCTGATATCGTGCGAGGATCCAATAACATATTTGACGGATGGCAGGAGGGTCGGCATGAAATCGGATTGACCAACGTCCATATTGGATTCTTTCTCGTCGGGCACTTTCTTTTCTACGCTCTGGACCCTTCATGGCTTCAGGGATTACCGCGGACAACCTTCGATCGTTTGTGGAAAAACACGGATCTCTCTCTCTTTCTCTCTCATTTTATTCCACGCCGCCGCCGACAGATTGAGTTTAAAGCCGGAAGCGTTCTCGGGACCCTTTTGGCGCGTTTTGCGTTTTCGTGTTAATAATACTCTTCGGAATATATACATCTCTCTTAAATGGCATGGCAACTTCTATATATATGTACAGCTTTATCGTTACCTCAGATAATTTCTTTCCTTCCTCGGGCAACTTTGTCTTAAGTACCGATTGGACTGTCTATTGGAACGACGAAGAGTCATTTTATTTCGTTTAACTACGGGTTTATTTGAGAGAGAAAGGCGTTGTAATTGAAGAAGAAGAAGAAGAAGAAGCAAGAGAGGGAACAGACGAGGGCAACGAGCTCGGGATTAGCCGGTGGTAATAACCATCCCCGCGGTTTCGAAAGCTCGCCAACCGACAGCCGCAAGCCCATCTCTTTCAGCGCGAGACGCAGAGAGCGAGACCGCGGTTGAGGGTGGCTTCGCCAGGGAATGATTTTACGGTGGTGAGACAGAGAATGTGCGGGCCTACACTACACGGTAGTAGTCCGCGGCCGTGTCGGTAGGCGGTCTGAGGCAATCCTGTTGATTAAAAGGTGGGGAATCGACCCAAATAAACTCGCCATTAAACCAGATGAGTCTCTCCGCACGATCGCGCACTCCACACAACCCCCGTTCCACGTATTTTCCACAAATGTCCGTGTGTATCGGCGAAGGTGGACTTGGTACGTACCGTACGAGTGTGTGTGTATACGTGTTATATGTGTATATGTGTCCCATGCAACCCTCTTTTTCCTATCCACCGCCTTATGCCGAGGTGGGAGACTCCGAAGGAGGACTCCGAAGAGGGGTGGTGCTCTGCGTGAGGTGTGTGGGGAGGGGAGAATAAATTGATTTCGTTGACTCAACCAGTCGTAACGCCCCCTCAGCATGATATCAACCCTAAGCCTCAGTTATCTTTATTTAAGCTTTACGAGAGTCTACGCCGGCGTATCGGAAGGGGGAGAATTTTTCTCTCCGGGATCCGGGAGGCTCTCTCTTTCGCTTCGCCTCACTCTTTCGATCTCATATTCCCTCGTTGGTAAGTTATAAGCAAGAGTGTGTAGTATCAAGCGCAAGGAGGGAAGAGTTTAGCCTGTTTTCCTGCGATA
Organism: Prenolepis imparis; assembly: GCF_030444845.1. NCBI lineage: Eukaryota > Metazoa > Arthropoda > Insecta > Hymenoptera > Formicidae > Prenolepis > Prenolepis imparis. Next base: position 6,329,772 of record NW_028141160.1, read on the forward strand.
TTTTTACAACACACACACACACACACACACACACACACACACACATGCACACACAGAGTATATATTTAATTTTAATATTACTAAAAATATTTCTAAAAAGAGGAACGTCTTCTCGGAAAGAGAAATTATCGCGATAATTAGACGATTCTCAAGTTCGTAATATGACGTCCGACTTGTAACATAATGATGGATGATAAAGGCAGAGAACGACATTCCGGATAAATTACGCTTCAATATACGCGCGTATGTCGGGCCTCTTATTCGATCCCTCGCAGTTTGTCTCAGACACTTTGCATTTCGCGGCTGGGGACAAATGGCGCTGGTGCGTGTGCATGAATATAATGAAACCGTAGAAGGAGAAAGAAGGAGAGAGAGACAGAGACAGAGATAGACAGACAGATAGACACCATACGCATATACGCGCGCGGCGACGGCGATATTATAATAATGAAGCATGTCATTTCTCAGAGTGTCAACTGCACTGAATCGAAGTATGGGTGGGCATGTCCAGGGAAGAGCGATGTCGCGTCTAACATCCCCGAGGGTGTCGTGAAGCTACCCCCGATGGCGATGGGGGACGGCTCGGGGGTAGCTTCATCAACGGATATTAAAGGATTTGCATGAAGTATTATTATCGTTATTGCCAGCATACCCCGACGAAGAGTGTGGATGTCGAATTAAGCGATAATTTTATTCGACACTCGTTCGGCTCAAACACGTTGTCAGTTTCGTTGCCGGCGACGGAGAGTGCGATTCCGTGTTAATTAAACGCAGCTCTCCGAGAGAGCAAGAGAGTGAGAGAGAAAGACAGAGAGAGGAGACGCTTGATTGATAGAATATTCTCATCGGTCGTCGGGGATGGATTTATTTGTGTTCTCCATCCGACGTACTCTTACACGTCGTTATAAGCGAAACAATTAGAAATTTTTAGTCCTTTACGTTTTAACTAATAGCCTAATTAATGGCGCGTTTAAAGCTCGTAAAAATTACCGATTTTTCCTCTCATCGCCGTGTAATTAAACTTTAGAAGACGTAATTTCCCGGCTGATGTATAAGCCGCATTTTTGCTAGATTTCAATACGAGCGTCTCTCAATAAGCGAGTCGCGGATGAATGACATTAAATTATATGGGACGCTGTATAAGGCCGTCGTTGAATGAGGGGAAGGTTTGCGCGAATAGCAAGCCACATCTGTGGCCCCGCAGAGGGTGTAACTGTTATAACCTCGGGACGAGGGAGCCGATTCTCTCGCGCTGACTTGTAGCTCCCTTCCCTCCCTTCTTTCTCCCCTCCCGCTTGTGTGCTATACATTCCCTTTACTCTACATGGCGCTAACTTTATTGCGTGCAATTTGCTTATTAACTCGCAGTTAGTCTCGGCTGCGCGTCGATTAATTAATCGGCGTCAAGTCGCCAGATGGAGACACGCCCAGAATCCACCTTCCGAGCCGAGATTTGTGCGTGAGTATACGCACATTTATCCTTAAATACTTACCACCCTCTCCTCCCCTTCCCTTCACTCTTGCCAGATTATCAAACTTTATTCAGTTGCCGCCACTGCCATTACGACCGAGTCCGTCAAATTGGATAACATCGAGCGGGAATAAATTTGAGCACTAAAACGAAAACAGTTTTACAATTACCTAAGAAAATAATCGACAAGCGAGAAGAGAGAGAAAGGAGATCTTTTGTGTAGAGTCTTGATTTGTTAATTTTGAAAAGAGACAAAAAATACATATTGAGATATTATAAAATTATCAAAGCGATGCGTAGGATACAGTAAAGGATCGTGCAAAAGATGGAGATGAATGACCGATTCCTTTAGGTAGCACTTTAAAAAAAGGGGAGAGGAATAAAATATACTGCACACACAAAAAGAGAGTTGGCACGTGCATTTTCCATCATTACATCTCCTGTCAAACGTCAGATCGTAACGTACCAGGCAATATACCAGCTTATCTCACCCTTGTCTCCACCTGTGCTTAGCCGACCGCCGATAGGTGTACACATACCTACCTAAGCGACCGACATTGCGGCGTTGCGTAAACGTAACGCGTTGACGACGTACATACGTTGCGGGCGCAAACATTTGAGCAGCTTCCTTAGCCGCCGCATGGGGTAAATCCGAACCCGAGATCTCGCGCGTTGCTGTACAACGAGAGGGTGCCGTAACGAGCTTTGATGCTACCATTTGGTGAACGGTTGATTGATCCACTTGGCTCATTTGCTGTCTCTAGTGCCGCGTATAAGAGACACCTTACAGCCGAGGACCAATTGTACCTCGTGTTTTCAGCCTCAAACGTATCCTGAACAACAACAATAGGAAGTAAATTGCTAAATATACAAGTATTATTCATATTTGTTAAATAAACATTTATAAATTAGTAAATGAAGTAAAAAACGAGAAACTTTCCCTTTAGAAAGAAACTAGATAATACTTTTAAATAAAGGGGAGAATGTTATATTTCCGGGATCCCTCAATTTGATAAGTGTGTTTGATAGATTTAAAAAAAAAAGAAGAAAAAGAAGAATGTCGCAAATTGCGATGAATTAAAAGTGATCAATAGTTTCGATATTTCAGAATTTTAATTTTTTTTTATATATTGAGATTTCAAAATTTTTGGCAAGAGGTTATTTTCCATCAAATTTTTTAATATAACAAATTTAATTTTAATTTAACCAAAAATGAATTGAGTTAAGTTAGAATTTTTTCGGGGTGATGATGCTCCTCTTCCGTTACTCTTTTATTTTATAATACACACACACACACACACACACACACACACACACAATAATAAATTATTCCAGCACCAAATATATTTTTTTTAAATAATAGTACAATCAATTATTGTGTAAGTATTGCTGTTATTTTTAAAAATCAATAAAATCTCGAAAACTATGAATCATATAGCTTATTGTGGTTCGCGGTATTCTTCTTCTGATAAAATATTCTATGAAAATCAACTATCAAATTGAAGGTTCCTGAAAATAACATTTTTGCCTGAATAACACATCCAGCAAAAAAGAGAAAGAGAGAAACATTTAATACGCAAATTATAATATTTTATTACTGATCAATGTAGCAAGTAACAAGTGACAAGACTTACATCCTCTGTAAAAACCACTCTGTTCCCTCTCCCATTACTATTCTCCTCCTACAAATAGGGTCAAACGCACACCAGCTGTTTTGTGCGCGACCTCACTGCGTGTACATACAATGTCTATAACTGCTGTATTCGCACAGAGAGATATGTACATATATGTATACAGCTCGAGGAGAAGCGGAGAAATCATATTGACCCGGAGCGATATACGCGCCTCGGCCGACGAATCAATAAAGATTTCCCATCGCGCGCGAGCCTCGCGCGAGTCAGAGAGACGGGGGAATATTTCAAACATCTCTGCTGAGAGAGAGATCCTTCTCCCATATCCACATTCTCTCTGTCCCTTTTTCTCTCGATCACCACTCACCCTTCCTGGTTCTCGCATCGTACATCTTCTTTTCTCCCCCTCCCTTACTCACGTGCACACTGCTTATTCGCACTTTTATTATCTCGGCACGAGAAACATTTTTTATCGACTGCCCCTGGTACGGATCTCTCGGACACGGACTGTAAAACTTTTCCTCCCTTTTACTCCCTACAAGAAACTCTCCTTTTCGTCTGCTCCTCCCTTGTGAACCCGCTGTTCGCGTCCCTCTTTTTCTCCGCGCACTTTCTCCATCGTTTTCCCCGACATGTCGTGCGGGCATGAATACGTAAACCCCCGATTTGGGTTCATGAAAAGTGAGAGAGACACGGGCGGAAGGTTCTATTTGAGCATCGGAGGTGAGAAGATGTGCATATATACGAGCTACGTAATTGATTGGAAAGGAGAGAGAAAAACTGAGATGAAATAATTCTCTGAATCAGTTAAGAATATTTAATAAAATTAGGATTGTGGATGAGATTTATCCGAAATAAGATCGCTCTTAAAAATTTAATTCCCCGCTAAACGACATCCTAGAGAAGTGTTATCGTCTCTGAATAAAAATTGGATATATAATCTCTTCTTCGAAGAGGAAAAATTGACGTATTATATTACAAAATTATACGCTTTCCTCTACGTCGCCCGTCTCTGTGTGACGTCGGGAGAATAAAAATATACTTTTATTACGAGTGTCGCGCGCCCGACAATTTACTTATATCTCATCCCGTACTGTCTCCGCTTGCCAATTTATCCCCGTCGATATTTTCGCCGCAATTTTCCCACTTACAGCCGTTTTAACTGACACACGTTTAATAACGTAATCAAATCACTTCGCTTACGATCGCGGTTGGAATAAAAATTAATTATACGACACGTATTTTCGACGACATTCCCGGCAATAATACACGGAAATATCGCGCCGGTGTCGCAAAATAGAATTACGATACCAGAAATGGAGTCGTCCAAGATTAATTGGATAGCCAATCGTTTTGCACACGTATATTTCGCAAAGTGACGGATTAATCGAAGACACACGATACGCGACGGACAAAAAAACGAAGAGATATTCGAGAGATGCAAAATCACGAATATATGTATGAGTGTAACAACCTCATATATATCATACGATCGGAATGCAAACGGATAAATAATGATCCTACGTAAAAAGAATCAGTTTAAAATGTAAACTCAATTTTATTCATTTAAGAGTTTTTGTTTTCAAAAAATTGATTTTAAAATTGAAAAAATTAATAATACATTTTTTTAAAGATTGAGTAATCCTATTACTTTGTATCAGATGTCTTCAAATTTGTTTCAATAATAACTACTTATATATAAATATGAAAACACAATATGTTTCATTTACTAAAATAATTTTAGTTACTGAAGAAACTGTGTATAATAATTTTTATTTATTTTTATATATAATAAATTTTATATGTAATAAATTTTTTTATATATAATATATTTCAATTTAATTTTAATTTTAATTTTAATTATTTTAATTTCAATAGATATATATAAAAGAATATATTTTTTAAATATTTTAGTAACTGCGAGATAGAAAATCTCGATGATTGATAGATTACAAGATTATACTCAAATTATACTCAAGTTTCAAAAAGCGCAATATGGCATTAATTATTCAATTAAAGTCAATTTTCTAGTAGGTATATAAAACAAAGCTTTATATTAAAATAATTTATTCTGGATTTTTTATTTATTTTTTAAATGTAGAATAATTACTTTTTTACACAATTAGTTGTACCACATTAATTACGATGTATTCTGTATATTTCTCTTACTAAAAATAAAAATATAACTTAGAAATTAAATTTAAAAATAAATTCTTTATATAAATATCTATTTATGCGCATGCACAAAAGTAAAATATATTCAAAAGGTATTTAATCAACAGCAAATAAAAAATTATAATTATTAGAATAGTATATATTCTATCTATTTTTAATATATCGTATTATTATATAATATACAATATTATAAAAATATTATAATTATAATTATTAAGAATTATAATTAAGAGATTAAAGATAATTATTAGTTATTAGTATGTATAAAGAGAAGATTGTCTCTTTAAAATAACGTTCAACAATTTGGCGACAACACGCAACGCAAGTAATTTACAAACTGACAGGCGACGATGTTCGTCATCCGGTAATTGAATGCTCTCCGTGTGTCGCGGACGAGGGTGACTCGTTCCTCCGGATTAACGTTCCGCAAGGCTCGCCCAAGAGTGGCTCGATAGCGCGAGTTAAGGGATGATGGTGAACCTAAGCTGGAAGGAGGAGGAGGAGGAGAGGGAGAGATGCCCGAGGGACGCTCCGGGACATTTGTCAACGAGACGACAAGGCGGTGAGTGGACCGGATCTCCACTCGTACCACGACGACGTGGACCGTACGTGTATCCCGCCGAGACCGCCGCGGAAAGAGAGAGAGAGAGAAGCGAGATGATCTTTTTCTCTCTCCCGGGTTAGACGATATTAAACCGCATACGTCTTCGGCGTCTGATCAAAGGAGCGACCTCACGGACATTTCTCTCTTCCCACGACGACGGCGACCTCCGATCTCGCTGTTCGCGGAGTAACGTGCACAGGACAACCCGCAGAATCACTTTTGCCAAGATTGATCTACGTTTTTCGTCTCCTCCCAATTTTGCAAAAATCTCTCGAGATACTCCAAGTTAGATTATGCTAGAAGGGACTAGAGATTGGAGAATCTCTCTCCTCTTCGCTAGTGAATACGAATATCACTCAAGCGACACAACAAAAGTGAGTTATCATCCACGTCGACGCTATGTAACTGTGATTGTAGGTTAACAACGTTACAACTCGTACATTAATTAACTCGCTCGACCGCTGTGTTTGCGTTTGTAGACCCGTTTAGGCGAGATGACGGACCGCGGATCAATATTATTACGAAGACAAACGGACCGACGTTATCTACCATCGGGAGCTTTCCACCTCTTCGTTCCCTTCGCCGCCCTCTGGTAGCCTCCGCAGTCTCGGGGGTATATTCATCAGGACGAGAATATAGACGCCGGACGAAATCGCGGACGATGGCTTCTTCGAAGGAGAGAAAACTCTTTTTTCCTCGCAAACGTGATTACCTAAATTGTCTTACATATGGGTTATCGAATTCTGATAATCGTCATCCACGCGGAGTCATCGTGCGATACTCGCAAATAGCACTTCTCACAACGGTTATCGTCATCAAATTAGCGCTGACACTCGATATCGGAGAACCGTTTACAGAGTCTCCAGTTATTGTATCGTCTTGTCGCGACACGGTCATAAATTCATCATTGTAAATATAAATAAGCCAGGTGACCACTAATTTGGAAGTTTCCCATTGTAAAACACTTCGCCTATAGAACGACGCGATTTCGAATTTCCCCTCTATTGAATAGGCTATGAAGTTTGGTATCGATATATATCGATATATATTATATATATCGCTATTTACTTTAAATTTCTCTCGCGATCGTACCTAACCTCACAGCCTATTCGATATGAGATATTATATGTATATATATGTATATCTGAATATATATATATATATACATAGAGAGGAGAAGAGAAGAAGAGAAAGATCAGGAGTAAAGGGAACTACGAAGCGAGTCGTAGGATACGCGGATAACAGCACTCGCTCGGTTACGGTGGGGGTGTGTCCAGAACAAGGAACGGGCGGGCTCGAAATCGCACTGCTGAGCTAGCTGACTCGCATCGTTCGCCAACATTGTTCCCCTTTATTTGATTACAGGGCATTCGTATACACGATTCCGCAGAGCGTGGATTCTTCTTTCCGTACCATTGATCCGTATTACACGCCACCGTCGTTTCGAGCCTTTATTCAAGTTGCCCAAAGCTAAGAGCACGCGCCCAGTTATCTCGATCCGATCGACGAAATTGAGAGGCTAATTAAAAAGATCTGCCGCTAATTAAGAAGACTGCTACCAATTAAACAATTCATGAACGTCCGACGAGAGATTGGTGATAACTGCTAATTGAAGTTGATCAAGAACGTGTCTTATGGCGAATTTTTTCAACATCTTTCCCTGTTTACCGTTGTAAAAGCACGAGAAAGAGAGAGGACGGAATATCCTTTCGTTTTATATAAATGGAGCATTGTAAGCATGCCCCGCAGGAGCGAGCAGGATTTCGCACGTGGCTAACAGATGAGGCATTAGACGGGGTAATGGCTCCATTTCCCTCGTGGGTCAGAGCGCGAAAGAAGGGCCGGGACCGAAATATTTCTACAAATCATTACTTTTAATTTGCTCGTCCCTTTTATCAAGACAAATGTGCGCGGCGAGCTCGGCGGTCCGCGCATACACACACATGAACACCGAACTCTTCCGCCAGAACACGCATACACGCGCGAGTTTCGAAGGCGAACGCTTAAGTCACGAGCGCATACTCTTCTCCACGCGACAATGGCCGCGATCCCGGGTGCATCGGTGAACCCGGGACCGTGACTGGGACCAGCTGGAGCTTCGCAGCGGGACGCCACCGGGACCGGGTAACCGGCATCGTCGAGAGAGAGCGAGTATCGCGGTGGTAGGTCGACACCGTGAGACGACGACGACGACGACGAGTCCGACCTGTGGCCGACCCCGCGAGTAAGAGAGAGGAGGCAACAATAATTTTTCATAGGCAGAAAAGAAAAGGGAGGATGCCATTCATTAGCCCCGGCTCGGTTGGTTCGCACGTTGTTGGCCGCTGCTGCCTGTGACACCTCAATAACCGCCGACGGTGGCGACGGTACGCATCGGATATACGTGTCTACACGGGCTATACCCCTCCCCCTCCCACCAGTGTCGGGGGAGATATATATATATATATATATAGTATAACAGATATATCTCCTCGACCATTGTGCTCCTATACTGATATTTCTGTTATTGCTGGATTAAATGCGCCACCGTGCACCCCACCGTGCATTATTTCCTTCTCTCTCTCTCTCTCTTTTTTTTTTTTTTTTTACTTTTTTCTCCCCCTCTCATGAGATGCGCCTTCTATTCCTCTGCAATTGGAGCTTCGTTTTGCTGAATGTGATCGTTTTTCTTACGATTGATTCGACAATATTTGTTGAACAGACTTCAAATGATGTGATCACGATAGTTGAAAAAAATTTCCCAAAAGAAGGGAAGAGAGATTTTCCTTATTTACACAATTTTTTAAATCAAAATGCAATCGACGTTTATGAGTTTACAACCTTATTTCGCACAGCAACAAGACGTCATTAAGGCGAAAGCTGGCGAGCTCTCACCGTCTATTAACGTCGTTCCCGACGACGAGGGGGTTTCTCGCTCGGTCGAGCCGTGTGCAGATACAAACGTTTGTTTTGCAAAACATCTTGGTCGCGGGAGCGACGGTGCGGCACGAACCGCGAGAAAGAAAGAGAGAGAGAGTCTCGCGGGATGAGCGAGAAAGGGAGAGGAGGAAGGTAGGTAGGCGAGGGAGGAAGGGAGCGGCTGCAGGGAAGGGCTGAAGAAGCAGGGTAACCAACAGGGTATAAGTCACGGACACCCCGTGGTGTACCATCCGGTAACTCGACACCATCGTTTGTACTCTGGTGCGATAGGAGTGCCTGGCAGCGGCAGCACGGTCGTACAAGAACACACGTATGAATACGTATGACAATGGCAAGTTCTACACACAAGAGAGCGACGTTTGGCCCCATGCGCTCATCCCCATCAGATAGATCTGTGCCCGGCGCGCTGGTGTGACATTAGATACTATTTAAGGATTAATATAGCCATAAATAAGCTTGACTCTATCTCTCTCTCTCTCTCTCTCTCTCTCTCTCTCTCTCTCTCTCTCTCTCTCTGTTGGAATCTCTCCATTTCCTTCTCGCCCGCCGTGTGACGAGCGACACAATGAACAGAATCAGACGTTCTCCCGCTCGTGTCTAAAAAAAAGGACTTTTCTGAAAGTAACCGACTTTGCGGCTACCTTCTAGACTTTAGAATAAACTTTTCGCTCGTGTATAATTAATTTTCGTCATCGGACATATTTCGCGCATTATCATTATTCCTCTAAAAAACACGATTCGTATCGTTATCCCAGAAATAGGGAAGAATGTAATTTCCGGGACCCCTCAATTTGATAGGTGTTTAAGGCTCCTGGGTGCTCACCGCGGCCATATTGGATTGTGACGTCAGAGACGAGAAAGCACACGCTGAAAATTCTTAGATGTCATTTTTTAATGAAAAGATATTTCGATTAAACAGCACTTCAGATGGCTTTAGCACACTCTTAAAAACCCCCGAAAACTATCATTTTCCCTTTATAATCAATCAACATCTGTAAAATGATCGAGATATCAGACTTTGACATGCGGAATGACTGCGCATGTGCAAAGACCAGACGAACTGGGCTTCATAATATTACATTTTACAGCTGTTGATTGATTATAAAGGGGAAAGGATAGTTTTCGGGGTTTTTTAAGAGTGTGCTAAAGCCATCTGAAGTGTTGTTTCATCGAAATATTTTTTTATTTCGAAATGGCATCTAAGAAATTTTAGCGTGTGTTTTCTCGCCTCTGACGTCACGATTTCGACATGGTCGGAAAGGAGCCAGGAGCCTTAATAGATTTTTTACCGAGAAATAAATATCGTAAACTACGGTGTGCTACGATCCATAGTTTTCGAGATATCAATGTTTTGAAACTGTGAATCGTAACGAATTTGTAATATTCTTCTTTTGATAAAAAATCCTCAACTGGCCTAATTAATAATTGGCCTAATAAATTAAAGTGTCCAGGAAGTAATATTCTTGCTGAGAAAGCAGGATTGTGTCGATATCATCTTCCATTCGATACTACAAAAAGCGATGCTGTAAAGCATATAATACTCGGGGATTGTCGAAGTTGGTACGCGAGGGATGCTGTTCAACGCTACAATATTACATAATATTAAAAGGCGAATCGCTCGAGAGAGGCGAGAGAAAGAGAGAGAGAGAGAGATGAAGAGGGCATAAAACACAGCTGCCGCGATGCGATCAACATTTATATACCGGCATGTGAGGAGGAGAGAAAAGCGTTCTCTCTTTGCCCCTTCTCGCCCTCTCGTAACATTCGGTTATATATTCCTAGAAGCGAATAATTTCATTCATACAAATGGCGGCGCCAAACAAGCTCTGTATGCCCCGGGTGGCACGACTGCTATTGTTACTACCGAGTAACTACGAGCCCGGTACATACACAATCTTCTCGGGCGAGTTTGTTATATTTGCGACTCCATTCGCGCCGAAGATATTTGAACAAAAGAGAAAGAGAAAGAGAGAGAGAGAGAGAGAAGGAGAGACATGCATTGCATTTAAAAGAAGCATAACTGATGGCGCCGAAAGACGACGATGCGACATCGATATCTTTACAAGATGGTTTCTCTCAGTCTTCAACCTTCAAGCAAGTCATGCAAATCTTTTTTCCGTGACAATGTTTCTTAATTCTCCCTCTTTTCCCTCAGACTCTTTCTCCATCTCTTTCTCTCTCTTTCTCTCTCTTTCTCTCTCTTCAAGGTGGATTAAGATATACATACCCTGGCAGTTTATACTCCACGGCTTTTCTTCTTCGGTTGGGTGGGCGGCGGCGGCCATAAGCAAAACACTTGTCACCGGCAGTCACGACTGCGCGAGTTCTAATTTCATTGCAGAAAGTTGTCGCTTGAATAATTAAAACACGTTGGAAACACGCGAGTTTTTCCGCCTGATTTGCATAAGAAGCGAACAAACACGACGGCGACGACGGCGACGACGGCGACGACGACTCGGGACTCTTATACGTAGTACATAAGCAAGTATATACATACATATATATATAAAGTATGTACGAATGTTTGTGTATTTCTATGTTTCCGCTTTCTTTCTTTCACGGAGGACGGCGCGAAATTAACTGATTCTCTCGAGCCATTCAAATTGCACGAATCAGCATCACGCCTTCCCACCTGGTGCTCATTGCACTTTCGCGATGTAAAGACTCGGACGTTCAAAAATGTCTCCTCTCGCTTACTTTAGGGGATGATTATAAATTCAATATTGCATCATATCTCATAATCAATTAATTAAAGTCGTGGGTGGAAGATGATTCGCAATTTGAACTTCCTGTCAATTTTGAAATAGAGGCCAAATGTTCCGCGGAATGTTCGAAATTTTGCTCCGATTTTCAATCTCACTTTTTTCACATTTATATGTTTTCTAGAAGGTGTCGTGATAGGTTTATACTTTATATAGGAATTAAACTTGTACTTTTTTGTACCTTAAATAATAAAAGAATAATTTCTCACTAATAAAGAAACCTCGTGAACCTGACGCTTCTGATTTTGATGAAACTTTACACACATGTAGGAGGGATAAATAAATGAATTTAGAAATTTTTTTAGTTGTTATCCAATAAACGATTCTAAAGAATAAAATAATCTTTCGTATGTAGAGCGGCTTTTTGCTTTTCAAGATATATCGTGAAAAGCATAAAAAATATTATATAGAAAAATTTCATGGTAAGAACATCCCTATTTTTAACCACATTGATAAAGTTTCGAAAAATTGTTTCCTAAGAATTTTTTCAAAAATTATGTTTTTTAAAATTTTATTAATATGCTTAAATAGAGATATTTTTATTATAAAACTTTTTTTAAAAATATTTTTTAATATCTCGAGTGCTTTTCGAGAAAAGCATAAAGCTCTACATATGAGGGGTTCCACCCTCCTTAGAATCGATTTTTAAGCAATTAAAAATTTCTAAATTTATCTATTTATCCCCTCCCCTACGTGTGTATAAAATTTCATCAAAATCAGAATTTTCGAGTTCGCGAGGTTCCCTTATTAGAGATTTAAAAAAAGACCTTTCGAGGCGAACTTTAAGTTAAATAATTTCAAAAGAGAATGCTCTGACTTAAAATATCAAATATAGATAATTAGATTGAAATTTCAGCTTGAAAGTGGGAGAAAAATTTTGATTCCAATTTTTTCGCGCCACGAAAACGATTAGCGACACAGAGCTTGCGAGAAACGAGAATAAACGAGACGCGGGGCCACCGGAGAAGCGATCTCGCATTTGGTAGCAGTATATCGGCCATCTCTCGGACATAAATATGTAGTGCACGAACGCATATATCGCACAGGCCACGCTGCGTGCGTGTGTGTGTGTGGGTGCTGTGCGGAGGCGCCTCTGTGCGTGTATATGTGTGTGCGGGCACATAGGTGTGTTGGCCAGCCAGGAGATAGTCCGAAATAATCCCCGGTGATGGATTACCGCGCCTAAGCGCTAAGTGGAATGAATATAAAATTAAATTGTGTTTATTGTCGGGAGTAATTGGCCATCTGTGACTATGGACTCGGCCGCTCCCCTTCTCTCCTTTCCGCCCCCTCTTGCCACCCCCTCGGACTCTTCTCTCTCCCTTCCTGGTCTCTCCAGATTTTTCTCTCCCGTTTCTCTGTTTATATCCGCCTTCGTTTCACCGAATGCTAATTTATTGAAATCGGAATTGTGCTCGTCGAAATAGATACGCGATGGGCCGATCACGATTGGTGGAAAAACGCGTCGTTTTAAAAGCTGGCGAAGTCGCGTTTTTGAATAATTAATTAGAAACTAATCTCTCTCCTTGAAAAGGAGACTAGTCTCGCAGACGACATATTTCGAAGGTGAATTAAAAAGGTAAAATTTCTCGAGATACTCTTAACTCAAATGTAATAATCATTTGCAGCGCAAAAGAACTTTTAATTAGACGAATTAGTCGTTTTATATATAATAATATCTCCCCTCGAGCATTTAACAAATTACGGGAACCGTTTGATAGGCGAAAAAGGGGCAAATGGATAATGGCAATGAATTAACGAATGCGAGGGCATTGTATGGCTGCGACAAAGAACAGTTGGCAGTAAAACAGATCAGATAGAAACGTATCCAGGCCAGCCGTGCAGAATCAGCCATGTGTAGGCAGTAGTATAAACGAATTCTTATCCGAGTTAATTATCCCTCCGATGGAGATTGTGTTAGGACAAACTAGATGAGTCAAAGACCGTTAAAACGTTGCGACACGGACGTTAGATCACCGCGTAACGAACGCTCGACATTATTAGGTCCAGGTGTAACCTAAGGGAATCTGCTCGACTGCTATAGGATTGAATGCAACAATTGTCGAGATAATGTAACTCACCGTAGTTAAGTATAACTTATTATGGTTTATGTAATTTTATATTCTTCATGTACATGTGTCTCTTTTTATGTATATTTACTTAATTAAGCACGCGTGATGGGAATAGATCTACTATAAGTCGTTACGTAAACGATAAACCTTCAAGTAAATCACGAATTTCCATTGCCAATTTTGGGTATATATTTTAAATAGCCCGAATGTGCAAGTCGGTATTATTATACATCCGCTTTGCTCATCCGCTCTTACACAACTTTGCTTAATTATGTCATATAGAAGGATGCGAAACATCCCTCGGATGCACATACACATACACCGAAAAAATTGTATTTTTGAAGAATAAGAAGACTATATAATAAAATCTCTCTTAATAGATATCTTAAGTGTTTAATTCTAAAACATTCTCTAAAACTAAAAATATGTTATTTGTTAATAACAAATAATTGTATATTTTTTTTATGTGGACCATTTATTTGATGTTATATGAGCATATTGTTGCAATAATATATTGTTGCGCCCCTTCGGATCTGCAGCCTCATTCTCGGATCTACATTTCAAGATCATTCCCTATACGTTTCCGGGAGATCGTCGTCAAGAGGGTTGTTGATAAACAACCCCCGGGTTACTTTTGTTTTTCATCGCCATGTCAGTCTTGGTCTAGCTGTCATACCGTTTTGACGTTACGAGACCTCTGACTAATTTCCCAATATTAATTGTACTTCTTCTATTTGTATCTCAAAGGCTCGTCACTCCATTAAACACCAATCTGTTCACAATCGTGTCTTGATTTATTTCGCGCGCGAGTGAGAGTGCTTGTGTGAGTGAGATATCTCGGGAGGTTTGCAAGAGGCGTCCGGGAGACGCAACAATATATATAATTAATGATTATATAGTGTCGCAATTTACAGTGCAGTGTTTGTCACTGAATGGTTTCAGTTTATTAAAAGGTAATGAGTGGCTTAAAAAAAGAAGATTCGAGCGACTTGAGAGAAGTGTTTGTGAATAAGTAACGAGTAACATAATCTAACTTAATCGTTCAAGACCCAAGTCTCACATTTGGTGTATATGTATGTATTATATCTGTTTTTTTCATGGTCTTTCTTTCCTGTGTGATGTAATATAAAATAATATACTTTTTTGTTGATGTAAGCTAATTCCCATTTCCTCTATATTTTTATAAATTAAAAATATCTAATACTAATTTTTACATGATTCCACTCTTAAAGAAAAGCTCTTTAGCGTCTATTTTAGAACAGGATATTCCAAAAATAAATAGGAAAATTATTAAAATAAAAATACAATCTTTTTCAGTGTACCTATGTAGACCATTATTATAGCACTCGATTATTTCTCACGTCTTCACATCAGTGAAGTCAAGTTGACGTTGTCGATGCCAGGGCGATTACGACGCGCGCAATCATCGGTTAATTATACGCTCGCTCATTGTCCTCGTGAGAGGCCTCCTTTCGAACATACATTGGTATAAGAAGGCGTGCTTGTTAAGAGCCGACCGTCGATGACCGGCACGATACAAGGTGCGCAAGAGACACTTCTCGATCATTGTGCATCGGCATAAACGAATGCTGGTGAATGTACCGGGACAATCGAGCTGTAGCTTCGAGGGCGGATTGCGCGAGAGAAACGAGTATTTTTTTTTCTTTTTCGTTCAGCCGCTTCTTTCATTAAGCCCACACGAAGTGGAAATACGTCGAGCGTGACGAATGACTCTGATAATAATGCTTACGTGCTAATTTGAGCGCTGAAAAGCTATAACCCGGCTATAACCGCGTAAATCTCTATCTCTCTTTCTCTCTCTTTTTCCTTTTTATTTTAATTTATTATAAAAATATTAAAGGTGGAATGTGTCGATCGCGAAACCAGAACCCGTCATCGTCATCATTGTACATAATCTCTAATAAATTCTTGCATAATTATATACGAAGAAATACGCGTGTTTTAGCATCTCAGTCTTTCTCTCTTTCTCTCTTGACTCTCTCAGTCTGGATCAAATTTATTTTCGTCGCTATTATCTCTACACGTGGGGACTTCCGATATTATTAACTGTCTCGGAGTATCTCGAAATAAAATACTGGTTTTGAAACTCGATGAGTCGCTGACTAATCGTAGTGCCTCGATTAGTGCCACAGCTATCGATTATGATATATCGTTTTCGCGGTAGACGCATATTCGATCTCTCGCACGCATCGTCATCTCTCCGGTATATGGTGTCTGCGTGCTCGGAATATACTTGAAACCTGTCTGGATTTCCAGCCGAATGGGCTGGTTTTCGGACGCAGCGTTTCCGTTCGCTAACAGTCCTTTAAGTAAGTAATAATCTGTGGAGCGAGAGAAATAGAGAGAGACAGAGAGAGAAAGAGCCCGAACATAACTCGCTGGTGAACACACTCAGCTGGGCGATACGGGATATGGTTGAGCCGGAATACAGTGTCGCATAGCCGCCAATCAACCTCATTAAAAGCCACGAAACGCATTAGCTTATCGCTACGCGGTGGCCCGGACGCCTACTTTAGCCAGTAGCCATTTGATATACACAAACACACATACACATACCTAAAAATTTTTGCGTCGTCTCTCCATTCGATTACATTTGGTTTCGTGCAAATATACATATACAGGGTGTACAACAAAAATGTGAGCCGCTCTTTCAGAAGTATTTTGCTCATCGAAATGAGCAAAAATGTTCATATAAATATATATGTCCAAAAATGCGTCATTTTCACATTATCATATTTGGATTGAAACTTAAGATAATACTTACAAAGCATATTATTCTATTTCCAATAAAATAGCGGAAAACAGTAGAACAATATAAAACAGTAAAAAATAATTCTCGTATCTCAAAATAATTCATTTTCAATCAAAATGAACAATTTTTTAAAAAATTGTCTGTAAGCAACACCTGTCAAACGTCTTGGCAGGACGAAGAGGCCAATTAAAAAATTATTTTTTAGATGTATACTTTCTTGTTTATTTTGATGGGTAGAATATGCACCTGAAATAGCAATCTACATTTTTGTGATATTCAACTTTTTTATTTCGATTTAAATATACTCTCTTGCCCTCTCTTGAATTATTTTATATTTTTTTCTTAAAATTTTTTCTCTTCTCAAATCTCACGGATAATCGAATAATTTAAATAAATAATTGAATAATTTAGATAATGTTTTTGAATAATTTAAACAAAATTATCGGATCGAGTTTGGAAATGCTATAAGAAAAGTCTCTTTTTATCTTTTTTAATTATATTTTATTCAAACCGATGATATATTATAGCGAGTTATTTCCATCGGAAAGTGTGTCTAAAAACGGGTGAAAACGAACTCTTGCACTCTCCCGCTGATCCCGATACAAACGCTAACAAGATTGCCGACGACAGCTCTCTCTCTTTCTCGACAATCTCTTCAGCTTTTCGCTGACGTTCGATTGATCTCCGCACTCTCGCGTTCTTTATTAGGACGCACAAAGCCGGCGGACTTTCTTAATTGCCGTCCATCAGCAACTCCGCCGAAATGGCGGATAATTAGAGACGAGATTAGCGCTATGCTTCACATACACATATGTGAAAAAAGAACGCGCTATACATATACATTGTCATCGTATATGTAGAATGAAACGCGAACGAAGATATCTCTCGTTGCCAGAGAGAAACAGCTGACACTCGCGTCACGCGAATAATTTCAGCCACCCGGCTAAATTAACGTGAATAATCGTGAATAATTAAAACGAGAAAAATAAGAAAAAGATTCGATATCATGATCAGAGTCTCTCGAAGTAATGATCTTGTTCGTACGATCTTGATAGCGCGGTGGAAGCAAGGTGTAATACAAATTGGATAATGCACGGATTGTTTCGCTAATCACTGGTCAGATGAAATCCGGTCGATTCAGAACCCCTCCCTTCCTCCTTCCACAGTAATGAGCCGCGAGATCGTATAATCAGCATCAGGGCATGTCCAGACTGATGAGTCTATCCGCGATGCTTCAAAAGCCCAGACTGCGAGGGGGAAGAGCTAACTGCTGAGACACGCTCGTATATACATTCGTGTACGTACAACACACGCGATATATAAACCTCGGATCTCTCCCCCAAGTCCCCGGATCCCTATACTACCTATCTACCTACGTGCGCCGCTGACCATCATGGTCGACCGCGTGCTAGTTGGAGCCCCCATTAATATCCATTTTCCCCCATTCGAATGGAAAAGGAGCAAAAGGCTGAAAGCGAGTCATCATTTATCTCTCGTCCTTGCGCCCCGTCCCGCATTAATACCAATTGTGTTTCACACACGCGCGGCGATCTCGCTGACACGCCTGATACTCCAACACCAACGGATCCAATTCGCCGGCGATTTTACATGCGTCTCTGAATACGCGGCGCGGTTTTCTCGATAGATATTAATCTATAATTTGTCGCGCGCGCGTGCGATGGAATTCTACGGCGCGAGAAAAAATCCACTTTTTGGGGAAAAAAGTAAGGTACATATTGGAAAGGTTTCCAAAAGTAGATTATTATATGCAAATAAACTATTACGTTACGACGTCTGGTCTTCGAGATATCGCATATACTAATGTTCCAATTAAGTTGCCTAATTTGTAAATAGTAAACTTGTTTCTGTGAGTAAAATGAGACATTGTAGACATTATTTGACTGCAAAATGTATATAACAATAATAATAAAATGTTTTACTATTATTATTATTTTTATTATAGATGGTATATTTCTTTGACTTATCATTACACAAATGATGTAAATATTGTAAATTATTACAATGCAACAATCATTATTAGCGATATATATATAAATCCTGTCGGAAAATTTTATTTTATCAGTAAATAGAAATGGCATAAAAATACAGTACCGTTAATTTTCTTATTGCCATCTACAATTGACTTTAATAATTAATTACGAAATAATAATCCATTTATCAATCATTTATTATTTTATTAATCCAAAACGGTGCATGATAACATGATAAAAATATATATATTTGTAATCAGTAAGAAATTAGCTCTGATATTTTTTAAATTTATATTTAAATATTTTTAAATATTTTTTTATTTCTACAAACAAAAAGGGGATTTTCTGGATCACTCTTTCTAGTTCGAGAAATTTCGCGAAAAAATCTCATAAATATCTCATAAATATATTTTATACAAATTGGTGCATAAAAATGGAAGAAAAATCTCTGCCCGCGATATAACGTCGCATTTTTTTGTGCGTAATAAACGTAAATTATTTGCGCATTTTGCGTTACGTATGATGTAAACCGCGGCCATTTACGGCAGGACACGCATCTCCGTAATAAAATATGTCGTGCAATAATGATTCTTTATTCGTCGCGTCATCGATAATCTTTCCTTAGAAACACAACATAATCTTCAACTGTTACTCGAATTTTTCAGAAATATACAAGATTCTTCCTAGAGTTAAAAGAGGAAAATTCTTCCATTTTTGAAGACTCGTTTACAGAACCCACGGAATGTCTATCGTTTTAGTGTGTGCGGTCACTTCCGGTTCGCTCAAGAGCTGGACCATCTAACGCTGTAGCCTCCTCGTCTCATCTCACGACACACCGTCGTCATATCCCTGCGGTTTCGTATCGAGCGATACTGGCCTCATCTTCGATGATTAACGGCACCCAGGAGAACGTCCAGTCGTCTATTATCTTCTGGTTGCTGGTATGTTTATACCTATTTATTGCTATTCCTGGCATATATCAACAAAGAGCAAAAACAAGGATGTTCTTGAAAAAAAAAAAATGTTTAGCCAAAGAAATCCTGTTCCACAACATTCCTGATTATAAAATTTCTAACTCCGATGAAATGTTATTTTTCGAACCAACCACCAAAGCTCAATATTGACACAACTAACTTTTGACCTATGAAAAGATATATTTTTTTGTATTTAACGCAAACTGAAAATAAATAAAAAATATATGTTTATGCTGACATGAGATTTTATTTACCAGATTTCTAAAAAAAAATTATTGGTCCGAGAAATTTGAGTTTAGAAAAATTAATCTCAAGCTGACAAGTGTTGAATTTTCACGACCGAGACTATACTCTGGAAAGCAGATGTACTATGATAGAGTCATCGAGTTTTACGCAAATTGTTTTGCCTCGGAGGCAACCTTGCTGCACTAGTTAAATCCATGAACACTCGCGTGTGGTATCGACTTCGACAGCCAACTTCTCCCCAGGGTGCAAGTAGGGCTCAAGTTAAACACATGTTGCGCATTACTGGAGGATATTGGGAGTCGAGTGTATGACACTGGTTGTTTGTCTTTGGGAATATGCGACTGTTTCCGCTTTGTTGACAGAGAACAACATTTCCATGCTTTTGAGAGGGACAATCTAATTGAACATTTTATTTTATTCGCTCAAAAAATTTGTCCTAAATAAAAACGGGAAATATGTAGGGATCAAGTTCAATATGTACTTAAAAATCTGAGTCTAATAAGTTTCAATTTCTAGGATTTGAATAATAGTCGTAAGAAATAATATTTCATATATTGAACTTGCAAAACAATCGAATCTAGAACAGTTATGTCCGAATTTTGGATTGAGTTCACTTGCAAGGTTCTCAAATAGTATTTATAAGTACTCTCTATCGTGAAGAATCAAATCTTTTACAAATAGTATTCGAATTCTAAGATAAAAAACCCATGATTTTTTCTACACATTCGCACACATACACTCCCCATCCCACTCATACACCCATTCATCTACCCCCACAATTTTTCAAAAGCACTCATAAAAGATTCAAACATACTTGATCCAGATTTGAATGTACCTATATCCAGGTCGTTCAAGTTCGAATCTGCTTGAAAGTACTTGCTGTTTTTTTTCCAAAATAATCATAGAGTATTTGAATTGTGCAAACAAAATCGAACATACTTGATCCAGATTCGAATGTACTTGGAAGTACTTGCTTTTGTTTTTCGAAGTACTTATAGAAAGTTCGAACCTATCTCTCGCTCCAGGTTCGAGTCTACTTGAAAGTGCTGTTTTTTTCTTTCGATATAATCATAGAGAGTTCAAAACCAAATTCGAACCTATCTGTAAAATATTCAATTCCATCGCTAGAAATTATGTAGTACGCGGTATACTTCTTATCGTAAGCGCGCGCGTTTTTGCAACTGGGTAGGCAGTTTTACACCTGCGACACGTATACGCACCACGTATCGTACATGTGTGGTTAAGGTAAAAGGGCGTGAAATTAAATATCAGATGTTGACAAATTGCGAGGCGGCGTCGCAGCAACGGATATTAATGACGCGCGGTAGAAAAAGCGCGTATAAGCCACATCGTCCCCCTTTTTCCTCCTGGCTTACAGCTGCGGATGAAGAGAAACGATGCGGTCGTCAACCCCCTTCTTCTTCGAGAGAGAGTCAACTTATTCGTTTCATGTCGACGGTATATACCGAAGAAGAATTCCTAGAACTCTCGCTATCAACTCGGTCCCGGTTGAATATCAATAACGACGATAGAGAGAGAGAGAGAGCTAGAAAGAGAGAATGGTCCGGAAGCGGCACAGATGCAATATGTATTCTCGCGACGTATTCATGTAGCAAATACGGCCGTGTTATGGCTATTGATACATTGTTTCGCGGATATCGCACGCTTTATTTATCCTCAAACGAAACGCGACCGCGTACGGAGTATTTCTATTTTCGCGCTTGTTAGACCCTTAAACCGGCGATAAAGGCTGGTTCGAATAACTGAAGAGCTGTTCGAAGAAGCGAAGGATCGTTCGCGAAAATAGTCTCGGAGACACATTCACGCGTTTCGAGCGAACGACATTCCTCCTCGGGGTTTGGGGTGGTCCCGCCTCTCAAGGTCACGCGAGTCGATACCGCACCCGGAGTATTTAACCGCGTAGACACGCTTGTCGCGTGGATACGAGAAGAGGGAACCTTCGCGCGCGGGAAGAAGGTGAAGAAAGCGAGAAAAATGCCGATGAGAAGGGGGGAGGAAGGCACCGCGGAGAGGAACGGCGAAGATGGAGGTCTCGAAAGAAGTCTCCATCAATAACGCACGTCCGCGCCTCGAGACGTGGAAGACCGCAAGATTAATCACCCTTCTTCTCTCGCTTTCTTGCCTACGTTTATATTCGTACGCACGACAATCGGGAGGCACCCCCCCCCCTTTCTCTCTCTCTCTCTCTCTCTCTTTCTTTTTATTGAATAGAGCGCTTCTCTCTGTCTTTCTCTTTTCCTCGAACAAACGTAGTCGCGGACTCGTGAGACTTATCATCCCTTTGTTACCCCCCTCATTCTCTCTCTCTTTTTCTTGTGCGTGTTTCTGTCGCTCCACATTCTTACTCAAGCATGTAATGGCCTCGACTGCGGCGATACTGTTTTCGGAACAAGAAAACCATTCGAATCGCGCGGTCAAGTTAGCTGTTTTTTTTTCTTATCGTGTCAGGAAAGAAAAGGATCGAATTCGTTAATAGCTGGCGACGTGAATGTCAATCAACTGTGATTTGGCAAGAATATTTATTTCTAGATTCGCTCAATTTGATAGGTCATTTTCATAGGACTTTTTATCAGAAGAAGAATACCTCAAATCACAATGCGCTATGATTCATAGTGTTCGAAATATCGATTTTTAAATGTCGTAATAACAGCAATATTTTCGCCACAACAATTGATAGTACTATGTATACAGAGTATTTCTAAATAAGTGCGAAAAACTTTAGGACATGATTCTTTATCGAAAATTAAGAGGGTTTTCCATATAAACATCTCCTATATCCCTTCTTGAGAGGAGCTACATATACTCCTTTAAAGGGGGAGATACAAATTAGATTTTTAATTTTTTTCTCAAATTTTTTGGACAAACTAAAAAAAAATTGGATATTTTCCACTAGTAAAAAAGATATTTATTAATATTTTTTTAATCTTCCCATATCGTTATAATAGGATGAAACTAACAACCCCTATTCAATTTTTTATTTGAACTTTTTAACGGACCGGAATGTGATCATCTAAAAATATGCGTTAGAAAGCTTGATTTCTTTAGAAACTCTTTTATTTCTTTTATTTTTTTTTTGTAAAATCAATAGTTTTCAAGAAAAAAAAATAAAAACCTAATTTTTTCCTCCCCCTTTAGAGGAGTGTAATTCCTCAGGGAAGTATATAAAAGTATATGTTAAAATTTTTCGCACTTATTTAGAAACACTCTGTATATACACATTTAAGAAAGACTATATTTGATAGAATAATTTAGTACAATATTGTGTGTGTGTGTGTGTGTGTGTGTGTGTGTGTTATAAAATGAAAGTGTGGCAGAACCTTTTTTCCTGCATCCCACGCCGAAAAAATTCTAACCTAATCTAAACCCATTTCTAATTAAATTAAAATTAGATTTGTTATATTTAGAAAGTGTGATGAAAAATCTCTATAAAAATAATCTCCCAAAATTTCGCAATCTCAATATATATATTTCATGAAGAAAATAAAAATTTTTAAAGTAGTTCGCGATATTTTTTTTCTCAGTAAAAAATCTATCAAATACAACTATTAAATTGAAAGGTCCCGGAAATAACATTCTCCCCCATGACTTCAACAACGCTTCTTCCTTAATTTTTCTCCTCGATTCAGCCGGCGAAATATTTCCATCCCCGAAGCGGATGAGAAAAAATTCTCGCGTTATCCGCTTTAGATATAATTGATAAAAATAATTGCTCGCGCTCATTGGTTCTTCAATGATGGCAGAAAGATGTTTTTCATCGTCTCGCGATCCTCCTTTCATCCTATAAAAGCGGATGCGCTCTTCCTTCCACGCCGGCTCCACCCCGGACGATCAAACGAAATCATTGAGTCGCGCCAAGGTTTCGACGACGATATCCTCACTGAAATTTATGGCCTGCGCAATCGTTGCCAGTTTTCGCGGCGACGTTTCGCGGGGGAGGTCAGGTTGGTATAACGTAAATACACACCCTTCTATTTTTCCACGGTAGTATACACAGGCCGGGAGAAGGAGAGTAAATTTATCGGGGCGACCGGGTACTGATAGAGACACTCATGAATAGATCTGCGCTTTTCGGGGATCGGCTATATAGAGGAGAGGACGTGGGATATCCATGGGTGAGGTTGATGCTCGTAGAGGCGGGGAAGTGAGTCGAAGGAGAGACTACTAGGTCTGCGGTGGTCGACGTACTCGAGAGAGAGAGAAAGACGGGGGCGGGGGGGAGGGGGAAGAGAGAGGAGGACCTGCGGTGCGGCGGAAGGATGGTTTGGCACGGCCATGAATATTTCGCCAGCGCACTTATTTATGCAATACTTTGCGCTGGCAGCTTTACGGCGGCTCCCTCTCTCTATCTGTCTCTCTCTCTCTCTCTCTCCCACACACATATACACAACCGCCGCCCGGGCTACTCCGGGAGTAGCGCTCGGATAAATACGGCGGCGGTCCGTATACGTCCGATAATATATTACGTTTGAGCGTTTTCGAGCTGTTTAGAGGGAATCTACGGTGCCGGCGAGAGAACGACGGTGCCGGCGGCAAAGAGAGGAGACAGGAGGCGGAAGCATTTAGCTCGCAGCCACCTCCGCCGCCGCCACCCTCCACCCTCTTTCGCGTCATCCTTCTCGTTCCTCCCTTCTCGCGCGTCCCAGCACCCTCCCGAAAACTCGCCTCCTACCTATTTCTACGGTACACCTATCACGACCACCACCTACCTATCTACTACCTACCCCCTTCTGCCCCCTCGTGCAATAGTTTCCGAATAAATCCCCGATTCTCGAACGCGCCGCGCTGCTTTCCTGCTCGGATTTATCCGCTCCCTCTTCCTGCCCCCGCCCTTCCCCTCCGTTCACCTACAAGTCTGCACCCGCGCGCGGAATACCCTGGCATAGAATAGATCGAGTTCTCGGTCTCCCACTTGGTCCCTCTCTCTTTCACTCTCTCTATCTGCCATTTACATTATCTCTCCTATTCTTTCCTTCGCTACGACTGGCGATCAACTGTCCTTTCCATTTCCTCCTCGTCTCTCTCTCTTTCTCTGTCTGTGTCTCATGGCAAGAGAGGAGGGATGAAGTGAAGAGGGTAATACGAGGCCGCCGATGGAGAAGGCCCATAGAAGGGTGGCGGAGGATTACCTCGGCGGCCATTACTCGAGCTACAAACAACCCCTCCGCGAAGCGAGGAGGGCCTTTTGTTGCGGCAATTGGCTAAACAGTCCGCCGAAACAAACGAGCTCTCGCTGGAGAGCTATATGCTAAGATCTCTTCCGATTTCCCTATGCGTACCTCGCACCTAGAATGTACCTAGCCGGGATATTAGAGGGTGCGAATGAGACTCGACTATGAATATTCGCGATACACATGTCGCGATGTGCGATTGACGGTGAAGTTAGACACGCGATGATATGCGATGATGATGAGTGGCGATGGGATTAAGTATTTAACTCGAATATCTCGAAAAACAAAAACAATTTTTTCAAGTTTGAACCTGGATCAAGTTTGCATTTGTTCGCATGGTTTCAAAGTCTCTATGATTATTTTGAGAAAAGAGTACTTTCAAGTAGATTCGAGCCTGGACGAGATAGGAATTAATTCGAATTATCTATATGTACTTAAAGAAAACAAGAGCAGTATTACCAATTACATTTGAACTTGGATCAAGTATTTTTGAATTTGTTTGCATGGTTTTGAACTCTCTATGATTATTTCGAAAAGAAACAGTAATTTAAAATAGACTCGAATCTGGACGAGATAGGTTCGAACTTTCTATGAATACCTCGAAAAATAAGAGCAGTATTTCCAAGTACATTCGAACCTTGATCAAGTAAGTTCAAATTTGGCATGATTTCAAATTCTCTATGATCACTTCGAGAAAAAAAACCAGTACGTTTAAGTAAATTCGAATCTGAATGAGATATAGATTCGAACTCTATAAATACCTCAAAAAACAAAAACAAGTACTTCCAAATACATTTGAACCTGGATCAAGTATGTTCGAATCTTTTGTAAATATTTATGAGAAATTGTGAGGATGTAACAAGTATCATACATATATTTTTTTAATCTTAGAGTGCAAGTACTACTTGTAAAGGATTCGATTCTTCAAGATAGAAAGTACTTACAAGTACTATTTCAAATCTTGAAGGGATTCAATTTAAAATTCGAATATAACTGTTCTACATTCAATCACTTCGCAAAAGTACAATACATGAAATATCATTTCTTATGAGTATTATTCAAATCCTAGAAGGTGAAACTTGCTTATTAGATTCTTTTCGGATTTTCAAGTACATACTGAACCTGATTCCATCCCCTAATGACGAGAACGATGATCGCCGCACCCGGTATTCGTCTGATCTCTTCATTCGCCTCGTCTCTCCAGTCGCAACTTTCAACATAACGGGCGAACCGAAAGCAGGAAGGGGGGGAGGCTTTGGGGTGGCGGTCGTCAGGGGGACAGAAAAGGGGGTGGCGCGAGGTGTGCGCGCCGCGCGCGCCGTTGTGATTGACAGGAGGCAATATGGCTGTGCGAAGGTTCCCTTTTGCTCTTTGTCGGCCGCGTTACGCAAGCTGTTGCACCCGCATCTGCGCATTCATGCAAAGTCAAACCGTCCGCCCCGTCCACTCTCTCGTCCATCCGTCCGCACGTCCGTCCGTCCGTCCGTCCGTATACGTCTCTCGTCTCCGATAATCGCTCTCGCACCGTGCACAGGGTTGCTGCTGACTGCTGCTGCTGCATTTTTTCGTTCGCTCTCTCGGCAGCGCGCGGCAGAGTATCGATTCCCCCGGGGGTTACAAGCCGGCTTCAAAGGTATATCGGGGCCGGCCTGGAATACTTCTGAGCCGGCTTGATATTGAAATACTACCGAACACACTATCGAAACACCATCGACTGCTATGGAAATAACGATAAGCGAAAAGGGACAGATCCTGCGGAGGCGCAGGATGGGGAGAAAAAGAGAGGGGAAAAAAATTGCGCTTGCCCCGCTTTTTTTTCGCCGGGGCAAGTGAAATGGATCGACGGCGGATGCAAAAGCGCATTCTCTCTATTTTTTTTCCACGAGGTACAAAACTTTACTTTACGCGAATGGGCGAACAGCATCGTTCATCTCATCAGGCTCGATTCTATTTGAGACTCTATCCAGAGAGAGAAAATATTAATAAGCGCAACGTGTCTGCTTCTCTCTGTCTCTTTCTCTCGACATAAGTCTAAATATTCCGATTATCGGAATAATCGCTTATTTTTACTGATGTACTCTCATTTTCGCGTTTTACTTTGTGTATTCTCTCTTCTCATACTCTGTTGCTGCCGCGAGATATACCTGGAAATGTAAAAGCGTAATAAGTTCACGCGCGCTTTTAAATTACAATGATAGATCATTTTGATATACGAGGGTAAAAGTTTACCTCTCTTTACGGCGCGGATCGAATCCATATACATACATATATATATATAATGTATATATGGCTAGAGAATATCTTCCGACGAGAAATATGAAATCACACCAACCGGACATACAACGGCCGTTATTCTTGGCAGCATCGGATTCTCGCAGATGTATAAGAGAGAGGACTGATTCACTCATCTCTTCGCTACGTCCATGCAGATGCGGATGTTTCCATTTTCCAAGTTGCGGATTCCGGAGTGACGGGAGATGCAAGCGAACGAGAGTAAGAGAAAGAGAAAGAGAGAGAGAGAGAGAGAGAGAGAGAGAGAGAGAGAGAGAGAGAGAGAGAGAGAGAGAGAGAGAGAGAGAGAGAGAGAGAGAGAGGAGGGGGGGGAGAGAGAACTGCAGATCGTGCGAGATGACGAGAATAAGAAAGGTTGTTGGATCCGCTGACGAGGAGAGACGGAGACTTTAGAATTATGGTGAAAAGAAGGCAGAGCGCGCCAATTGACTGACATCTCTATGGAGCAGCTATAAAGGTATACTAAAGTGGAATGAGCACAAGAGGACCGCTCGTAACTCGCAAATAAATGCGATTTGAGGTAGAAACGGAGAGAGGCAGCCGCAGCAATAGAGAGAATCTATTCACAAGGTCGGCCGAGTTCCAACGACCCGTGTGGCGGGAGGGGGAGGAAATATTCACAGTGAGAAAATGCCACCCATACCGCCACCGTCTCCCGCTTCGATGAATGGAGACGTTTCTTAAGAATGGCATGCGACAGAATTTCCGGATTCCCTCGTTTAACTGTATGATCATTTCTTTCGTGAAGAAGCGTTCTTATCAAAAAATCCCCCGCGATCGACATTTCATATTTATACTGTGTCATTTGATGCATTATTGTTATTTAAAGAAATATATAGAGATATTAAGTCTGCTGTGATCGCGCTCGCACTTTAAATTAATTTAATGTAATTACATTTCATGTAATTAATATAATAATCTTTAATATAATTATATTATATTATAATTAATAAAATATAATCTTTTTAATCTTTTTACAATTTAATATACTTATATTTTACATTTCATTATATTAATTTATTATATTATATATAATTAAGTATAATTACATTAAATTATTATATACATAAAAAAATGTAATATAATTACATTAAATTAATATATTATATAAAATAATAATATAAATATATTTAATTAAATATAATTAATTAATATACAAAATATATAATTAATAAAATAATCTTTAATATTATTATATTTAATTATAATTATAATTAATCATTCGTCAGCAATCTGTCTTTTAAGACACAAGCAAATTTCCATTTTTTTTAAATTGCTGTTCAAATTTTACTTTGTATAAATAATCGGGTTTAAAATATTTGGCTTTAAAATCTATTGGATGTTGTAATAGAGATATTAACAAATAATCTAGAATTTTTTTGGATTTTTTGAAAGTGTAATGTAGAACAAAAATAATATGGTGTGAATTTAAAGGACCCAATTTACTGACGGCGTTAGTAAAAAGAAAATAATTGCTCTTGGAGGGTTAATATAATATAATCTTTATAATACAATTTAATATAATTACACTTATGCATTTTAATTTATTATTTAATTAAATATAATTATATTATTAAATTATTAACATTGGGGATCAAATATTACAAGTGAAATAGTTCACACCCGTTGTTTAATCCCCGGTAATCCGAACGCAAGAATTAACAAAATCATCACGCGATATAGTTTTGAAACAGCAAGAGATTCCTCCCCCGCGATTGACCGCCTGTGACTGGGATCTGGTTAACGCTCGAACTTGAGCGTAGGATTAATTAATTGCGCGACGCTGACGCGTAGTCTGTCTGGAGGACGGTAGGTGGTAATGAATGAAGGCGTTACAAGTATCCTGGACACGCTTGTAATCGTTAAACGGTAATCGCCGCGGGGCCGTTGGAACGAAATAAGACGTCATGAGCAGGTGGTCCTCTACACACACATATCCTCTCTCTTTCTCTCTTTCTCTCTTTCCACGCATACACGTGTATCTGTAAACACTTAGGTACTCGCGTCGCCGTGACGTTTCACTTTTCTCAGTCGGGGGGATCCATTATTACGTATATGCATGTGCACCACTCCGTTGACGTTTCTCCTTCCTTTTTTTTTACGTCCCCTTTCTCTTTTCCTCCTTTCGTTCATAAATGAAAATGTTTGGCCAGAGAGAGTCTCCGGACGCGCGCACACAATCGGAGAGTCCGACACAAATATTTTCTGTGAGCGCGCTGAATCGCGCGCTATTACGACGGGCTCCTATAAATCATGGCGCTCAGGGTGGTCAGGTTCCACGGCCGGTTCCACGACGCTGCTCCCTGTCGCGTTGCGAAACGCGACTTTTACGAATATAGGCTTTATTAAATACGTACAACTTGCGTCACGACATTTGAAAGAGATGTTGCGAATACCGCAATGATATAATTGACGACATAATCGAATATAATTGAAATTTTAATGGCCAGTTTCTTCACCTCCGGTTAACTTTAATCTCCGGTTAAATTATATCTTTGTCTCTTTTCAGATACGTTCTTAAAAAGAGACAGAGATATAGTTTAACCGGAGTTAATCGGAGGTTAAGAAATTGGCCATAAGTCGATATTTAAAAAATTGCTCCTAAAAATTGATGAAACTTAGAGTTCGCTTTGTATAAAAAAATATAGATATTTAAAATACAAAGCATCGAAGAATACAATCGAAAGAATAGATAAAGCACGACAAATTCTTTTATTATAGCTAGTAAATCAAATATATGTATAACAATTAAATATCACTTTCGACAACATATTGAACGTATCAATCCATTTTTTAATCATGTTCAGCATTACAATAAAACATAATAAATTATTGCATTATTAAAAAAATTAATGAAAAGAAATTAATGGAAACATAAGGTAAAAATATACAATAAGTATATAAAAATAATTTAAAATATATAAAAATATATAATAAAAACATTAGGCAAAAAAAAACAAACCTAAATAATATCGCAAAGCTCATGCTGTCTTTGGTGCTAGTAGTCATCAATAGAATGACAGAAAAAATAATTTCCCCCTATTCAGTAAAGAAAACAGAAAGCTTAATTTTATCGTCCCAAAGATGCGCGTCTCTCAGCTAGTTTGAAACTAGAATGTGCAGGAAGTACATTTTGATAGTACAATTAATTATTAAATGTAGGCAGGATTATATGTCAATCTTTTGATCATAGTAATGATATAGCGATCACTTTCAGTAGAAACGGCTTCGAGTACAATTAAACTTTACGAGAACGACACGGGTCGAATTACACCATGAACACCTCGCAGAATCGTGAGCGTAAGATCTAATGGAAGCCGGAACTAAAACGGTCATTTTCTAAGAAGCTTTTAGCATTTCGTCAAGCATTAAGAACTCGGACGGTTTGAACAAAAAAAATTTCGCACGAAAATTGACTTTCCAGCTAAAAAAAAGAACATATCTTGCATTGTAAGTCTCTCCAACGTATTTCAGATTGTTGAATCAATCATTATCGATAATCCATTCGCGATTGAGATAAAAAAGTATCATGTCACAAGAAGATCTTGAATAAGAATGGAATCAAGTTCAATATGTACTTAAAAATCCGAGTCGAATCCAATAATCAAGAGTTTCATTTTCTAATAATATTCAAATAATACTCATAGGAAATAATCTTTCATATATTGTAATTGCGAAGTAATCAAATAGAACAGTTTATTCAAATTTTAGATTGAGCACCTGCAAGGTTCGAAATAATATTTGTAAGTATTTTTTATCGTGAAGAATCGAATCCTTTACAAGTAGTACTCGGACTCTAAGATTAAAAAAATATATTTATGATACTTGCTACTTGATACATCTACCAATTTTAATTTCTCATAAGTATTCATAAAAGATTCGAAAATACTTGACCTAGGTTCAGATGTACTTTTTTTGGAAATATTTATAGAGTTCGAACCTATCGATTAGAATCTTCTTGAAAGTATTGTTACTTTTTCGAAATAATCATAGAGAGTCCGAAACTATGCAAACAAATTCGAACATACTTGTTCCAGGTTCAAATGTACTTAAAGTATTATATTATACTGCTTTTGTTTTTTGTGGTACTTGCAGAGAGTTCGAACCTCAAGTTAGGTTCGAGACTACTTGAAAATACTGTTTCTTTTTTTTCGAAATAATTATGAAGAGTTCAAAATGCGAACAAATTCGAACCTACTTAGAAGACACTCAATTCCCATCGTTAATCTTGAATGATAACGCCGTAAAATCGTTGAAAGTGAAATCTTTTCCGCTTCGTCGAGGCGCCAACAAAGAGGGATTCGATTCCCTCTTATAATTCAGATCGCTTCCTCAACACGCGGATGAATCCCGTGGTAGAAGGAGTCATCATCGTTCACCGCCCTCCCGCTCGGAAACGTTTACGCTGTATACTGTTCGCTAACAAAGGATCTCATTGTGGTAACGGTCACAACAGATCGTCCCCCGCTGTCACGTCGCATTCAACATCGTCACGAAGCTGGTATAGGGAAACGTGGCTTTTACGGGCAATTATTTCTTCCCACTGCAACGCGCGACCTCGTGTCTATCCCGTAGCTTGTAAGCAATGACTGCCACAAACGCGACGACGACGGGGAGATGCACTCGTGCTGAGAACATTGTGTTGTTACCTGCTCGTTCTCGTCCTCGATTTTCGAAAGTAGCGAATCCGATTTTATGACCGCTCGTATCCTCCGCGTAACAAATAGGAAGTTAGTAACAACCCGACATAATCCCACAGTGAACTATATGTATGTATGTATATAACAGAGTATGTATGCAGTGTGAACACAGAATGTATACAGAAGTGTTTTAAAATTATTAGATTGAAATGCAAAACGGAGAGGCAATTTCTTAATTTTTTTGTAACTATTTAAAAAAATTATATTATATCACAAATTATTTATATAATACTTGATTAATTAGTAAAAAATGTTATTTTTTACAGAAGTAGATTTTCTTATTATTTTTGCCAAAATAAAAAATTGTGTCTAGCTGAAAAAATATTAAAATACTGCCATGGCCAGACAGTAACTTATTGTTTTATTAAACCCAATTGAGAATAAACAAAAGAGAATGAACAAGGAAGGTATGTATATATACAGAGTATACAGAATGTATACAGAAATGTTAAAATTATTAGATTAAAATGCAAAACGCAGAGGCAATTTCTTAATATTTTATAACTATTTTAAAAAACCATATTATATCACAGATTATTTACGTTATACTTTCTTACTTAGTAAAAAGTGTTATTTTGTGCAGAAGTAGATTTTCTTATAATTTTTGTCAGAACTAAAAATAAATATCTAGCTGAAAAAAATATTAAAATACTGCCATCGTTAAGACAATTACTTAAATATAGAGATTTATAATAGGAAATAGAATAAACATATAACAAAGTAGATGTGCAACTGATAGAATCACTTATCAAAATTTGAAGAAATCAAAATTGTGTAAAAATCTTATTGAAAGTATGCCAAAATATATACATAAAAGAGTAAAGCACTTATAAAAAATAATTCTCACATTTCTATAAGTATGTATGTCTCAATATTTCTCTTGCAATATAAAAAAATATATATAATAAAGAAATAAATATATGTAATCATATATATTATATGTATATATGTATATAACTATATGTAAATTATATAAATATATATGTTAGTTTTTGCGATATAAATATATATATATATATACAATATATATATATATATATATATATATATATATATATATGTATGTATGCATTTGTTTATATCGCAAAAGAAATAACATATATACTTATATATACCCGAAAATTTTATATATTTTATATATTTATCTAAACTATAAATAGTCTTTACATATGTATTTACATGTATTTTCTCTAATTTTAGTTTTATTATCTATGTTTTTCTTATACTTTATTATTTTCGGCGAGTCTAATTTATTTATCGAGAGCGTTTTTTTGACCCCTGCGTTAAAAGCCGAACGCTTTCGCTGTCGAGTTCTCGACGCACGTGCTTTCTCTCGATTTACAACGTCGCGCGGACTGTTCTTACCTACGCGGATAGAATCCAGCCATCTGTCAAAAAGTCAAAATATACGAAGGGTCTGCCATTGTGCCGTGAGATCCTGCGGGATTGATACTTAGCGTTCTCATATATACCCGGTGTCGGCTATTATGAGACCCGACATAGCTCGCCTGTTTTGTAGAACATCTGTATCCCGTGATATCCTACTGATTTCTATGTCCCTTCATCTCGCCCGAGAAGAAAGAAAGAGAGAGAGGACAGAGAGAGGGAAACGGGAGCAAAGCCATCATGCCGGAATATATCGTCTATATCGGGTTAGCCGGGCTTGACTTGGACGCATCAATATACGCACAATGGTATACACACGAGATGTGCGTCACGCGGACTCGGGATGTGTTGTGGATGCGCCAGGAAAAGTTGGGAAAACGCGTACGGGAATTGCATTGTGCATGCCACGACAAATCGGGGCACCGTCGTCACGCGCTCACCATACATCAGTTGTACACAGGCCCGATTTTACGGCGACAATTTTCACGCGTGTACTACAAAACGGAAGTTAGAGACCGCTACACGCTGAAAATGGCCAGGGAGTTTGTTGTACCTCGAAATTCGGCGAGCATTTTTCGGCGCGAACGAGATATCTCTTTCTTCACTTGTCGTTATAAATGTAACACAAGTATACAAACACACACACACACACACACGAAGTTCCACACCCAAAGACACGTGCAATACGACAGTCGTTGTTCGAAAGCTCGTTCGTGCTGTGTTTTTAATCGAGGTTGATCTTCGAACAGTGAAGATACTCCGGGGCAGAGCTCCATTCGGTCGGCTATAACCCAATTTTATGTCCCTCCAGTTTCTGCTACGAGCGAACAAGTCTAACCCCGCGCCGGGTGGGGATAATTACCGATTAAAGAGATTAAATCCTGCGGAGTATCGATTCCGCCGGCCTATAATCGAGGAGGGAAAAAGCCTTCGTTAGGTGACGAGACGAAGAAGGCGAGCGTGAAAAGGAGAAGGACGGACGGACGGGGGTGAGAGCGGAACTCGCCTTTGTTTCTGATTTGAGGGGCATCCTTACGAAACGGGTTAGCCGCACCACTGATCACCGACGCTAATTACAGCGGATCAGTCCGGGCGAGTTTAAAACTCATTCCCCTGCCCTCCCTCCAGCCCCCCAGCCTCTTTTGAGCGGCGCGCGAAAGAGGCTTCCCGCCTGGCCGCAGCCGATTGGCCGCTTTCGGGATGACACGAAAGTGCCCCAACATGGCGCCTTATCTGATTTCACTCTGCGAAAATTATGCGGGGAAACGCGAAACGTCATTGTAACTAACTTCACATCTGGGCCGTGTCCCCTCTGGTTTATTCGATTAGGAAAATGTTCCCGCCAATTACCATCCATTAGAAATAGCTGAGAAATAGAATAGGCTGTAGTATTCTCTCTCTCTCTCTCTCTTTCTCTTTCTTTTTCACACATGGGGCACAGTGAAATAATATTTTCCTCCGTTCTTTCCCGACGTCTAGCTAGAATATATATACTGGACAGCGATGCGACGACGACGACGGTGCGAAAATGCGAAGGGAGGTGACGACAGAGGGTGTTTGTACGTTGGCAAAGACGTTAAATCAACATTTTTATAAACTGCTTAGTATTCATAGGCTTCGCAGGTGGAACCGCCTATAAAACGAAAACGAGAGGGTTCGATCTTCGCGGACGAGTTAAAATGGCACCTATACACCATATCCAGCGCGTGAGACGATGGCGGCCATAATTTTACAGCGACGATATTGTCGTCGTACGTTCCAACTTTGTATAGGGTATAAAACTAATCATCAAAAGCTTAAATTCTCTGCAAGAGCGCAAAAGCATATCTCTAAGAGAAGATTTATATGCATATTATTTTAATTTAAAGAGAAGATAAAAATAAAGGCAAAAATGTTATTTTATTTTTATTTTTCATCAGAAGAAGAAGGTCGCAAGTTGCAAACCACAATGCGTTACGATCCACAGTTTTCGAGATATCGATTTTGAAAAGTCACAATACTTTCGCCACAACAATTGATGATACGTACATTTAAGGAAGAATATATTTGAAATAATTTAGTGTCATGTGTATTATAGAGTTAAAGAATGGACAGGAGAAGAACATCCTCATCCCGAAAAATTTCTACTCTAATCCAAACCATTTCTGATTAAATTAAAATTAGATTTGTTGTATTAAAAAAATTGATGAAAAATCTCTCTATGAAAATAACATCTTGCCAAAAATTTTGAAACTTCAATATTTATTCACAAAAAGAAAAAAAAATTAAAATCTTGAAAACTATTCAATCATAGTTTGCAACATTCTTTTTCTCGGTAAAAAATTTATCAAATTAAGGGGTCCCGAAAATGACATTCTCCCTAAAATAAAAATTACATCGATATTGCGTAGCTCTACCGGTACTTTCGATATGTAAGCGTTATACCGTAATTATTATTACAATTTCAAGACCAATGAGATATTCAACGTCGAATTTGCATTGGACTCGCACGCATTGCGAGTCGGCGAATTTTCAACAGCGATAGGCAGATCGGAACCTACTCAGATTTGAGGGAGGCTAAAGGGCGGCTAAAGGGTAGCGGCGGGATAGGGGGAAGGGGTGTGTGGGAGGAGAGGCCGCCGATGGCGGTGGGTTAGGGTAAAACAATCACGCAAGGCTCATGCATGTTAATGCGTTGTTAGGGGCGCGTGAGAGAATCGGGGTTGCCTAGGATTGAATGCCCAATATCAGCGAACCGCCCTCGAAGCCCATACCGTTTTCCTCGATTCGCTCAGGAACCAATATCAATCTCGTCGTCTCTCTCTCGTGCCCGCGTGCATACTATCACGCAAAAGCGCCCCGGTGATTGTAACTTCCCCGTTTGGTACAGCCCGCGCTTGTTCGTTACATTTTCATTTTATTTCTCCTTTCTCGCAGAGAGAGGAGAGTGAGACGTCAGCTCTCACTCTCACGTAGAAATTATTTCTAAATGCAAATGATTGTTCCACGTTAGTCGGAGCCAAGTTTAAGCCCTTTCCACGTATGTATCAACCCTTCTGTCGATGCATAATTTTGCACCTTTCCATCGATGTATGGGTACCCGGGTAGTCAACTGCGTGTGTTTTTGACATATTGCACTGTGACAATTTTTTTTATAGCAGCTGCTGGGCATCGAACATTTTTTCCCGTTATATTTTAGGAGATTTCCGTATACAAAGGCCCTTTGTATTTTGTTTCGCGTGGAAAAAAGTTTCGACGCATTTTTAACATTTAAAGTTGCTTAGGTGTCCGGGTATTCGTTCATTGACAGAAGGGTCAAAAAGATACGCGCTTTCATTCTATCGGAATATGTATCTCACACGGGAGGGGATGAATATTTAGAGAAACATTCGCACAAATTTTCTAAAAAAGAAAAAAGTAAAAAATATCATTTTTGTGAGACTCGACATCCCGAGAGAGCTTGTTACCGCTTTCTCGGATACTTACGGTGCAAGAACACAGAGTACTGCGAGTGGAGGGAGAAAGAGAGAGAGAGTTAAGGAAACTACATCAACTATACCGAAGGCAGTTGATACGAAACTAGTTTCGCGGCCTAGGATACACGCGGAGACTACACAGAGCGCGGGGAGGACGCAGGACTGGAGAAGGGGGAGGGGGGAGGGGTTGACTGTTTGCCCTCCGAATGGAAGTTCTGGAGGTTGAGGGTGGCCGCGCTTCATGGAGCGGAGTGGTACTTACCAAATCGACACGGGGCCAACTCAATACATCAAAGACCTTATACCCCGACAGCCCTGGTTATATGAACTACTCGCCTAGCTACCGGCGATGTCCATACATAATCATGGACCGTCTTTGTCCCTCGAAATTGATTTATTATTCAAAGTGACGCGTGTTTCACAATGTGTATTTACCACGATACGGTTTTGGGACCCGACGAAACACGTCAGGCCACGTAGGCCACCTTTGTAGGCCACATCTACACACATGTATGATAAGAGGTAACGTGGGTCTTGCTGCCTGGCCAACGTATACATATATTTCTCGATGGTACAGCTCTCTCTTACATACGTAGAATATATATTGAGAGAAGGAATTTGAAGAGGAAAGGGGGGGGGGGGTCGCATCCGTATCTCTCTTTCTTAAGTATTGTATCTTTGTAATTTCAAACCGGAAAACAGACATTAAGTGGCGGAAAAATGTTTCGGTTTACTTCGACCAAAAATAAAATATAATTGAATTATCATCTCCAATAATAAATATTATAAATTGTTCCTTCCGTTTGAGTTATTTATAACACACAACACACAAATAGCTGAATAATGATGCCTCGTCTTACTGTGTCTCATGTATGTGTGTAAAGAATACTTTAATTTATAAAATATAACTTTTTGATATATATATATCTAAGAAGAGGAAATATATTTCAATCGCGCAATATTAAGCTCAATCGCACGAGTGTATCATAAATCGCGTGTTCTTTGCGGTGGTAAGGAAGAAGCGCTTGCTGCTCAGGGAGCCAATGGAAATATTGACAGAAAACAGCCGTCCGAAGTTAATTAAACTCGGCGAGCTGTGTTGCCGGGGTACCTTAGTCGCGCCGACCGGCATACACTTGGAGTAGTAATTTCCTGATTGTGTGTGCGTGGATCAGGACGACCGAACCGAGTGGACAAACAGCACGAGTTTCCCCAGTGGTACGTGTTTCTAACCCGAAATTGTGTCTTTCAACGCTGTGTCCACACTGTACTTTCGCCGTACATCGCCGAGCCTTTGGCTGATTAATTCTCCTCTTCGTCGTCGTCGTCGTCGTCGTCGTTGTCGTCGTCGTCATCTTCCGACCGACTGAATAAAAAAACATTCAATTAATCTCGGTTTTAATTTGCTGTGTCATTATTGTCATCATTGAAGTAGACAGTAAACAAACAGTTTCTTATTTATTTATTGTTAGAAATTTATTGTGTAAAAGAAACTTTTGGCAAAACTATAGATCAAACAATTTCAAAAGAGAGTAATTCGACTCGTCTTAACCCTTCTGTCAATGAACGGATACTCGGATATCCAATGATGAAAAGGCGAAAAATTATGCATTGGCAGAAGGATTGATATCAGAATAGATTCTAGATTGAAAATTGTAATCAAAGGCGAAAAATTTCTAAGACACGAACTATGAACGACATTCTCTAGACACTAAGTAAGTGAATTTCTCGTACCATATTGTTGCATATCGACCGCCCTTTTACTTGTCACGTCGCATCGCGTATGTGTCGTCGGATTTAAAGCATATCATCGTCCGTGCACAGAATATCTTGCAAAGTAACGCCACGTCATGCACGCGCCTTTCTCGTCCAAGCTCTCCCCAAACGGGGAAAGGGGGGGGGAGGGAAGAAGGTCCAGAGTCTCCTCCAGATGTAGCGTATATCCTCTTTTTCCTCTCCGCTGCTGTCCGCTCCTTTTAGAGCCTTTCCTCCCTTTCCCTCTACCCCCCGTTTTCCTTCCTTCTCTTTCCATCCGACGCGACGCCTGTGTTTGCCCTCTCCCTCCGTCTGTCAGGCCGGCTTATAATCCTGAGATATGAGCGCGTATTACGTGGAATGGTAAGTCGCGAGAGACTACCGGAGGATGCTAACAGAGTGAACTCCAACACATATAAACCCGGAGGGGAAGGGGGAAGGGACATGTATATTATATTTCTAGATATCCGCTTGAAGACTAACGGAAGAGGAAGGGCAGATTACCTGTGAAATCTAAATCAAGATCATGGATCTTTTGTACTTCGAAGCAACCGGATAACAACTTCAAGGCTACTCGGGTGTATACACTAGCCGCGGGACTTATATATATGGCATATAGTTCGTAGATAAAATCTGACGAAATATATTCGTCTCGTTGCAATAATTATCTCGACGCGTTGATTAATTTAATGTAATAAGAGGCCAACTTTTTTTTCATTACAAGAACCTAAGCCCGAGAGAGATTGCTAGCGCATGAATCTCACACACCGGGGATAACGTCGATATTAATGTATATTTTGGATATATACATCGTTTGTAAAGTGAGATCCTCTTCACACAGGTTCCTCCGACGAATATCTCGCGAAACCAAAGTATTATACCGATGTTAGAAACGCGAGCCGCGGTAGGTTGCTTCCTCGTGCACTTAGTCAACATTTGACTCTGTATGCGAGAAAACCCGGGACGAGATAGAGTCAAGACGATAGGCAGGAGAGATGGACGCGTCCGATAAGACTCTTAGGCCAGGAACCAACACCGGCTACCGTGCTGTGCCTTTTCCCAACGCGATGGACCACCCCAAGGGTCGCGAGTGAAAAGAATGGGGCCCAAGAAAGAGAGACAGAGAGACAGAGAGAGAGAGAGAGAGAGAGAGAGAGAGAGAGTGGGCTCTCCTCTAGGATTTCATCCGGGAGACCTTTCCCGGGGTATCGCGTGTAACTGGAATTATCGCCGCACAATGGGGCGAAATCCCCCGGTCCGTTTGCCTCTTCATCAACCGCAGCGATCTTGCCGCGAGAATGATTCGGAGCGAGAAAAAGAGAGAGACGGAGAAAGCAGCTGTGTACCAATAAGAACAAGTAAACGAGCGGCGGAACGTCGCGATAGCCGCGGATTCACATTGTTATTGTTGTTCGGCCTGTGTGTGACGTCGACCATGGAGGCAACCAGCGACACAATGAGTCCCGTATCACGATGGATCAAAGATTGCGAGCGAGAGAGAATAAGAGAAACGAAAAAGAAACAGATAGAGAGATGCGAGAAGGGTAGAACGAGTGTAGGACGAGAGCGAAACGAGGGTGGCGGGACGTGTCATAACTCATAACTCATAAGCTGAGGAACCCCACCCTCCTTAAATCTTTGCGAAACACACTGGCTTTGACGTTTAGCCCGGCCGGAGGTACCGTTGTTACATTATGCAGCAGCGGCAACGTCTTTCGCGGAGAGAAAACTCGCGAGAGAAACAGAGAAAGAGAGGAGGGGGACAGCGGGGGGGCAGGGGAAGAGAGAGACAGAAAGCGCGAAGGAGGAAATGAGGAGAAGAAAAAGGATGAGATGCCGGACGGATAAATCCTTTTTCGTCGGACGCGGACAATAAAGTGCCCTCGTGCGAGCCGTGGCAAAATGGGGGGAAGAGGGGGGCCCCCTCCTCCAGTGCCGACTGAATTAGATCGCCGTATCTCGTTCCATTCACGACGTGGCCACGCGCGGATACGAGATATCATTTTTCGCAGGTGTATCCCCCCTCTTCCCCCTTTCCCCGAGTGTACCAACGAGTCGGTCCCTTCGCTAAAAACGAGAGGAATTTTGTACGGCCTGATGCGATTACAAAATGACCGAGGGAGATCTCTTTTTATTTCTTTTTTTAATTTGCCTGCACAGCGCGATGCGCCATTGTACGAGTCTCGATTCTTTCGCGAGAGATAAACGTTACGTCAGCTCCAGTCTGAGAACTGGATATCCAACTCCTCCCTGTGCCGAGAATTCATTAAACACACATTTTCTATTCAAAACAAACTTCGCCATTTATTCTCCTAATCCTAATATATTGTCGACTTTGATTTTTAATACAATAAAATACAGCGGCAATTTTTCCTTGGACTTCTTCTCAGGGACCAGAGATTGAAATTCTTAAACAAAAAACAGTTAAACTTTAAAAGTCAATTTTTTTTATTTACAGGAGTCATCGAAAAAAAGGATCGGAGGGCACGAGAGAGAAGAATGATCGATGAAATGGAAAAAAAACGAGGCAGGTCGTGCATGATACAATTACATGACGCAGCTGGCTCGCAGAAAGCTCGGCATAATGTTCGAGGCAGCGTCTTCCCTTCTTGCGGCATTCGTTGCAAGTCTCCTCTCCCCGGCTTGACCCGCGGGCCCGCCGGGTTAGATTCCTACGCGGTGCCCTCGCGTACACAATGCAAGTTATTGCATAGCGTTCGCGGGTTTCGCCGCCGGCGCCGGCGGTCGACTTGGTCGCATAAATCCTACCGAGAGTCCTGCGATCTAATACGAGGCCTCGCCGGGCCTCAAGTCGTGGCCCCCCTGTCCCCCTTCGCCCTTTCGACTTCTTCCTTGCCCGTATGCATTTTCGTATTGATTCCTACAATAGCGATTAACTCTTCTGTCAATGAACCTTAGAACTTAGGTAAACAAAGCAAAAATTTGTCGGAATTTTTCTTTAAACAAAATACAAAGAAACCTTCTAAAATATAATGGGAGAGAATGTTCGATGCTATAAAAAAATTTGTCGTAGTACAAAATGTGTCGGAAACATGCGGTTGGTACCTATTGATGAAAAGATGAACAAAATTATACATTGACAGAAAGGTTAATCTTGTGTCGGGAACAAAAACTTTATATATATAAAAAGAAATTTTGTCTCCGAAGGATAATGTATTGGAGCGGAGTGTATTTTAATTCGAATAACGTGTGCTGGAGGAAAAAGAAATGTGAGATATATCTCTCGCGTTTTGAAGAGATTAATCCTTTTTTCGCGAGAAAAATCTGCGGCGTGGAAACATGTTGCTCATGATAGGTGGATACCTAATTTAAGGGCGAACGCTGCGCTATATATCGCCGCGGTTAAATGTATAGCAACTTGACGATCCATTAACCGTAACCGATGAATGTCCGTTAATTAAGGCTATTTATATCGGTAAAATCTGGGGGTGGGAAAAAAGGGGGAAAACGAATCGCGTCCGACCTATCTCCTCCAACCCACGGTTGCGACCGCAACCGCTCTATTCTTCACCGCGCAACCGCCTAAGGGCGGAAACTGGAAAGTTGCCATATTGGCGCGGACGGAGGGCGGAAGGAGAGTCCGGCAGATAAAAAAAAAGAAGCGAAAGATTATCTCCCGGTTTTCATGCGCGCCACATCACGTGGATGAGAATCGCGAGCTTCGCGCTTTATCGCGTTTATCTTATAAAAATTCACACAGGTCGCGAGATACTCTCCTTCCCCTCCCCAGCCCCTCCCGTCTGCGTGTTACTGTGAAAACTTAGAGTTCTTTCGATCGTGCGCGACATCATTCTCGCAGGAATAGAAGAGGAAAGCTCCGCGCTTACTGAAGCTCCTTCGTGAAGAAAAAAAAGAAAAAAGCTGATATCCTCTACGGTGGATATCCGCGAAAAATTCCTTCAGCTCTCTCTTTCTCTTTCTCTCTTTGGTTTACATCAAATGGAATCGAAGGAAGATTTGCACCATCGATACCGATACTCCCTGATTTGCGAAAATTGTATTTTGCGGCATCGCATCGGTTATATATCTGAGATATATTTTGAAACATCTCCAAAGTAACTGCGATCGATATTTAATCGAGTGGTATAATCCATTCTGACTATTCGTATCGATTCATCCATTGCTTATAAGGAAACCTCGGCAACTCGAAAATTTTGATTTTGATGAAACTTTACACACATGTAGGGGAAATAAATAGATAAATTTGGAAATTTTTATTTGTGACCCAGAAACAAAGGGATGACATTACCCTTCATATGTAGAACAGTTTTTTTATTTTCTCGATATATCTCGAAAAACATTCGAGATATCAGAGAATGTTTTGTACAAAAGTTTCATGGTAAAAGTATCTCTATTTAATCACATTAATAAAATTTTGAAAAAAAAAAGAAAAACATTTTTTTTAAAGATTTTTTTTTTAATTTCAGGAAAAAGTATTATCTTAGAAAAAAACTTTATATTATTAAAAATTGTTATATATATATTTTTTTTCAAATTTTATTAATATGATTAAATAAAAATGTTCTTACCATAAAACTTTTGTACGAAAAGCATTCGATATATGTATATCGACATATGTATATCGAATGCTTTTCGAGGTACACCAAGAAAAAAGCCGCTCTACTTATAAGAGATAGTCTCACTCATTAGAATCGTTTTGGGTCGCAACAAAAAATTTCTAAATTCATTCATTTATCCCGCATACATGTGTAAAGTTTCATCAAAATTAGAATTTTTGGGTTTGCGAGGTTCCCTTGTAAAGATTTTCCGCTCGTTCGTTCTACGATAAAATTCTAGTGAATTTCTAGAATACGATCTTCCTTTTCCTTTTCATCTAGATATCATAATCTGACCTTCTCGATTCCTAGTCGGATCGGAAATCGTATATTCGAATGGTTTTCAAGTGAGACGCATCGAGCCCTTCGGAGATAAGGGAGCAACGCTCGAGAAGGTAAAGGCCAAGTGGTGAGGAGTCGCGGGAATGAGAGGGGTAGAAAGGGGGAGGGAGGGAAATCGAGAGGAACGGTAAGGAAAGGAGAACGCGAGGGCAGGTCTCGCTCGGCAGATAATATACTTCACGAAGTACGCTCGTCAAACACAAGCGCGAGCAAGCGGAGCCCGGATATATTAGAGATGCATCTCCATAAAAGTTGGAGCCCGAGCAGCGAGTCAACATCCCCTCGCGCATAAAGAAGTGAGAGCGAGAGAGAGAGAAAGAGACAGACGGGACTCGCTCCTTTTTCCGGCTCGGGAAAGACTTCGGGGAGGGTTGGAGAGGAAGCGTCTTGCGGCAGCAATCACCGATATTGAGGGTTTCATTTCGTCCCTACGACGGTAAGAGCCTAGAAGAGGCGGAGGATGGAGTATAGTTTGTAGGAAGCGGTGAGTGAAAGGGGGGGATGGGAGAATGAAGAAGGGATTGAAGAGGGAGGGGCATGACTCTCTCTCGGATCAGGGATTCCAAGCTGGTCCAGAGGAGTACGTG
The DNA here is from genome assembly GCF_030444845.1 of Prenolepis imparis. NCBI lineage: Eukaryota > Metazoa > Arthropoda > Insecta > Hymenoptera > Formicidae > Prenolepis > Prenolepis imparis. The sequence goes on from NW_028141160.1 coordinate 6,373,673, forward strand.
CTACCGGATGCAAGGAACTATCTCCGTAGCTTTATCCCTTCGCCGACTATGTTGCGGAATTTGGTTGAAAAAGAGCCGGAGAGATAAAGAGAAAGCTTTTTTGAGAAGGAAGTTGTTGAGTTAAGGATACACACGAGAAAATACAAAGAAAAGTCAGAAATATATATAATTAACAAATTTGGACGTCTCGTCGTACATTTTGTGACATACAGTTTGTGTCTTTTCTTCTCGCGCCTTTCAAATTTGTTTGAGTCAAAGATTAGCAAAAAATTTGAAACACATCTATGTATCTACAATTTATTGGAATTTTTATTAGAAGTTAATCCATGTTGTGTTAGGGTACCCTACTGGGTCTTAAAAATCGATCAGATCATTTGAAAATACTAGAATTATCTTCAAATAATTAGTAATCCGATGTTAAGTAAACCTTTTCATCACAGGATTACCTGTTATCTTGTTTGGGCCATTCTTTTCTCAAATGGAACGTGGAATTTTTGTCCTACTATTATTTCAAGTGAAAGGCATTCAAAAAAATAAATAATTAATAATATTTATATATTCTAAATATTCAAGAATATTTTTTCGATGATATGATATATTTGAAGCGTTCCTTGCAAAACAAAAGAAACATGCAATTGAATTTTACTTGACAATTAATCCTTCTGCCAATGCATAATTGTCCATCTTTCCATCAATATATGAGTACCCGTTCATCGACAGAAGGGTTAAATACACCAGTGGGAGGAGGGGAAGGGACTTAACGAGTGCGGAACAATCGAGGCCCGTTCGGGCAAAGTTAATCCCGAGGTAAGGAGTGTTTGGTTCTGCAAAAGAGATTAACGTACTCTCGTCGCGACGGACGGATAGTTTCTATCTTCCTCCCCCTCTTCGGCAAATCACCGGATTCCTTCGGTCGCGCAAGACCAGCTTCGCACTTCGTGCACAGCCAGTGCTCCCTTAATCCGTATTCATCAGCAGTTATAGGCATCCACCAGGAGCGCCGGGGTATAAGAGGCTAATCCGGCTCATCCGCGCTCAGCTGTGAGGATGCTCGCCGCCATGCTTCTGGGTCATCTTCGAGAAACGCGCCCGTACAGCTTTCGAAGTAGCTAGAAGCCGAACAATTGATCTCCCTCCGACAAAAATATTATCTGTACGGAAGAAAAAAACCTGGACGTCAGAAAATTTCGTGTAAAATTTTAATTTCAATATACACCGGCGAAACAAAGTACCACCTAACCCAGACAGCAACATATCCAAAATCGGGACATAAGACATCTTTAAGACGTCTTATAATCTGATTTTGGACATGTTTCGATTTTGATGCTGTCTGGGAAGGAAGATCGATGCGCGGTCGTGGATCTTTGATGATGGAAAATCATTTGTGTGCGTTTTCCTCTGGATATTTGTATGCTGCACGAGATATAGAGGGTGTCGCGTGCGAAACAAAGTAAAGAGAGAGAGAGAGAGAGAGAGAGAGAGGTGTCGTGCCGATAAATCAAATTGACTGGTGCCACGTCGGGTGCAGCCAGAGAGTCCGAGCCCTTCCTCTCCTCCTCCAGAGTCTCTCGGCTACAGAATCGGCGACCGTCCATATACAACGTGTCCAATCGCAAATCCCTTTAATTCGTTCCTTGCAGTATAAGTTTAATCCGAATTAAACTGCACGGGACGGCACATAAATTCGACCCTTTTGACCGAGCATTAAAAGGAACGGCGCTCTCGCCGACGTGATCTCTCTCAGCCTGCTCTCGTTGCTCTTTCTCTCTTTTTCTGCATCAAGTGTTTCGAGTATTGCCAACGGGCCATGAAATCGCATCGTACAGTTATTGAGCGCGATATCGTTATTTCCTTCGCAGTCTACGACAGAACGTTGAGTCACCCTGTGGAAAAGTCGCGTCCCAATTTCTACTTTCGACCTCAATTATTGTCTCACATTTATGAAATCTAGAGGATTTCGATAAGTTTAATTTTTATAGGAGGATTGAGCTTCTACTTTACACTTTTTTCTCTCTAAATATGCAATTTCTCTCTAAATAAACAATTTCCCACTTGGTTTAAAAGAGGAACTTTTGATAAAACTATAGATTCATATATAGTTTCAAAAGAGAGAGTACTGACTATATTTAAAGTATCAAAATAGATGTTGGATTAAAAATTGAGATGAAGAAAAGGAGAAAAATTTTGATTCGGATATTGCTTTGAGAAATATCGAAAATATATTAATAAAAATACATCACACCGTGCATTAAGACATTATTCGATATACCTATGTCATACTTGTGTACATTTTTCTCTCTAAATTCTAATAAACGAATAATTTTCCATTTGGAGATTTAAAAGAGGAACTATCGACAAAACTATAGATTCATATGTATAGTTTCAAAATATAGATTGAGCTGACTATTTAAAGTATCAAAATAGATGTTGAATTAAAAATTGAGATTGAAAGGAGAAAAATATCGTCCCGAAAAATATCGAAAATACATTAATAAAAATACGTCACTGTGTATTAAGACATTATCCGATTTACATGATACTTGAATGTGTACCTGCGAAGAAAAAAATCACGGAATAAGCGATTTTCATTCACGCCTCGGTAATTCATTATTCGTTTCTCGGAAGTTACGGGGAAACGAGCGGGGAGGCAACAAAATTTCAACGCGTAAATTTCGACGAATTGCGAAATTGCGCTTTCATTGACAGAGAGCGCGTCGACGAAGTTCCAAGAAATCTGCTGACGTTCTTGAAAACGATCAAGTTGCGTTACACAGGAAGTACAAGTTTCTGCATTAGTACACGGGGCCGGGCGGATCCAGGAAACAGGAAACGGCGTTGCAAAACGTTGTCAGTATTTGGATTTCGGTGTAGTAAGCACACACAGTATATACATACATATAGCTAGAAACCATGCACGCGTTCCTCCCACATTATACGTGTCGATAAATTCCTCAGACATTATCGTATACAATAAATTGATAGATAATAAATAAATGATTTTAATATATAAATAATAAATAATTATATAATTTAAGAATATTTTTAAGAATATTTCTATTTTTACCGGCTCTCAGTATTTAATAAATAAATAAATGTGATTTTTACAAATCCGGCCAATAGAGCCAAGCACGAAAATTAATTCTAAGTTCGTCGTTCGTTCGTCGTAAGTTCGAGGATTATTAATTGAGGGTACTTAGTAATCTCAAACCAAGAGATACAGTTCCTAAAAATTAGAATTAATTTTCGTGCTTGGCTCTATTGGCCGGATTTGTAAAAATTACATTTATTTAATTATATAATTATATAATTATTTAAATTCTATTTATTATATAACACACAAAGTCGACAAAAAAAATTGTGTCAAGTAACTCTAACCAGAATAGGTGTTGATTATAGATTTTCGGTTATAAAAAACAATGCTGCTGTTTAAATTGTTCCATCACATCAGGTTTTAAAGTTATTTTGAATTTTAAAATAAGAAATTAGCAATTTATAGGAAAAAAATGTATAATAAATCATTATAACTGTCGCTAAAATAATAAAAGTAGTTAAATGTTTAATTTACACATTGATTCCTCATTAGCAAAAAATATAAAATTGTCTCACAAATAGCAAAAATGTTTGTATGTTAAGAATATAGTGAATATAATGAATAAAATAGTATATAGGCATATATTTCACGTTTGACAAGATTAGTGAAAACGAATAGTCGGATTTCAATGTTATTAAGTATCGCGTTCTGTATCTTTAATAAAATATATAATAATTTTATTAAAAATATTTGAAAAAAATACAATTCTAAAATGACTGGAACAAATTTTTCAGAATCAAAGAAGTTTTACTAAATTCCAATATGAGAAAATATATTTTTTTTAATTTTTGTTTTAATAAGTTACATTAAAAATTTTGACATTTTAATAGCAAAAATATGTTTAGTTAATAAATATATTTATTATATTATATATATATTTTTTTTTAAATCGCTTATTTTTCATCTTAAAATTCAAAATAACTTTAAAACCTAATGTAATGGAGCAATTTAGACAGCGACATTTTTTGTAGCAAAAATCTATAAAAAAACACCTACTCTGATTAAAATTACTTAACAAAAATTTTTTTTATCGTCCTGTGTAATTATTTAAATAATAAATAAATAATTTACAAGAGATTAATTAGATAGGAAAAAAGAGAAATATAAAAATCATCAACAAGGGTTCTGATAATGAATGATCATTAAACAATGCAAGGTGTCCCGAATACTCGTAATGAGAGAAAAAAAGAGAGAGAGCAAGACATACGGATATCGCAATCCGAGAACAGATCGTCAAAAGAGTGGCGAGGGAGGGGGCGGTGAAGAGGAGAGGAGACACGAATCCGTGTCGATATCGCTGGGGTGACTCGCCCGTCCTTTGTGCACTTTATGGGTTTGACATTACGTTATGATTATTCACGGGGTTGCTGGGTTTTATTACCGTCATTGGCTTCGCACGCGTCACGCACGGACCTTACGTGACGCACCGTGCGTTTGTAAATGCTGGCTCGTTTCGCGTTAAGCAAACTGTTGGCACCAGGCACCATACTCGAATTTTATTAATTGTACATACGTACATCCATATAACCGAAATAATCTCGAAATAAAAAAAGTACAGATTTTAATCGTCTTTCTTCCTACAATCAGACACATTCGCAGATTTCTATTCATCCTAATGGAATACGAATTATTTAAATTATTATTATATAAAAATTTATTATATATATAATTATATATGTATAATAAATTATTATATAATTTTTTCATAATTTTTTATATATTATTATATAATTATATAATAAATTATTATATAATTTTATAAATTATTATTTAATGTATATAATTATATATAATTCTTTAAATTATACGATCATTTAAGAGACTTGACATTTTTTGTCGTGCTCAGAACTTGTGCAACATGTTATACATGATTACTATTTTTTTTTTATATATATAATAAGAAAGTTCTCGATGTCGAAAGTTGTTTCTAACATGACATAAATAAGTCAGGAATTCGACCCTCGAGTTTATCGCCCAAAAGCTGATGCTTCCAATTTGACAGCTTCGCTGAGAATATTGGTATCATATAGCACAGTGGAAGGTACAAGCAATAATACGGGAGGCCGATCATATCAAACGCCACGAGTCCGGCATACCTGAACTCATTCATCGCATATCTATAGTATCCGGCTATTGATATGAGATACCTTCGAAAGGGGCGCGATTATATCCACATAAGTCGGTTAACGTCTATTGCCGCAATACCTCTTCTGGAACTCTGACATACCACGTGGCTCTTCTCCCTCATGAAGAGAGAGGGGGCGAATCCGCTTGTTTCATGACGAATTCCTGCGCGGGGATCTTCTCGTCGTGAGATTTTTCCGTGAATTCCAACCTATCGAAAATCCGTAAATAAACTGTCCATTATTAAAAAAAAAATAGATGTTAAAAGAGACTTATTGCTCTAATTAATTTCTTTTTTTCTATAGCATAAAAATAAATAGCACGTTTCATTAATTCATCTTACGCGGTAGAGTCTCACATCTACAGGATGTTTCTAAGTAAGTGCAAAAAATTTTAAGAAATAATTCTTTATGAATAATTAAGAGGGAGGGGGGGGGGGTTATATCCTTCCCTGAGGAGTTACATTTCTCCAAAGGGGAAGGTAAAAATTAGGTTTTTATTGTTTTTCTTGAAAACTATTGATTTTACGAAAAAAATAAAAGAAATAAAAAAGTTTCTAAGGAAATCAAGCTTTCTAACGCATATTTTAGATGATCACATTCCGAACCGTTAAAAAGTTTTAATAAAAAATTCAATAGGGGTTGTTAGTTTCATCCCCTTATAACGATACGGGAAGATTAAAAAATATTAAAAAATATCCTTTTTATTAGTGAAAAATATCCATCAAGTTTCATTTTTTTTGTCCAAAAAAAATTTGAGAAAAAAATTAAAAACCTAATTTTCATCTCCTCCTTTCACCTCCTCTAACTCTTCAGGAAGGAATATAGGGAGGATTATATGTTTATATGAAAAACCTCCCATTAATTTTCGACAAAGAATAATTTCCTAAAGTTTCTTGCACTTATTTAGAAACATCCTGTATATCGTTACTGTTCGCAAATAAGCGACTGTAATCGATGCCCGATGAAGGTGCTCGGTGAGTGTCACAGAAATAAAATCCGTTGGACAAAGATATGAGCGATACATTCGATTTATGCCTCCAACAGTTTATTCTTGTATCATCAATTATTCCATCATATGTTGATCATCTCGCGAAATATCTCCCGTGACAAATCGACCGTCCATAATTATCCGGAGAGAGCGGGTTTCTTTAATATTTGATACAAAATCGCATAAGAGGATCAATCCCCGTGTAGTTGCGAGTGTTACATTTATTATTTGCCGACAAGTACAAAATATCTCAACCCATACGGACATTTCGCTCTCTCTCTCTTCGTCTTCGTTCTTCGTTCTCGTTTGGCAATCAACCAAAAGTTTCCTAACGACGTGGCTGAACTTCGCCGCGGGTCCTCGAAGCTACAACCGTGAAAGTCTTCGATCTCTGTTACCGACAGCACAGAGATAAATTTCGTCGTTGTCGTAAGAACATACATCTCGCACAGCGTGGGTTCATCTGGAAACAACTACGATGTAGTCTTTCGTTTCTCCGATCGACGACGTTCATCAATATCACGGTATATAATCCGTATAGTTTTTGTCGAAAAGAAACTCACTCGGAGCTACGGTTCCGGATCGAGAGATGCTTTGCCGATTAAATACGGTTTTCTTACAACCTGGCGAGAGAAGCCTCTATGTTAGAATGTACAATATTTTTGTTAAAAGGATCGATTACAAATTAATCCCAAGTCAAAATTTTGCTCCTATTTTCAACCTCATTTTCTCATTTTCTTTAGTCTAAACAATTTCAATCGATTTAATTTATATAGAAATTCTCTATTTTGTATTTTAAATAAACAATAAATAAATTTCCCTTTTGGAGGTTTAAAAGAGAAATTTTCGGTAAATCTACAGATTAAATATAGTTTAAAAAGAAAGTGATTTGATTGTTTAAAATATCAAAGATAGTATAGATGTTGGATTGAAAATTGAGATGAAAAGTAGGAGAAAAATTTTGATTCAAGTATTTTGAAAATCACTTTTAGAATTTTTAGTATATGATACGTAATATTCAGAGAAAAAGAGAGAGAGAGGGAGAGAGAGAGAGAGAGAGAGAGAGAGAGAGAGAGAGAGAGAGAGAGAGAGAGAGAGAGAGAGAGAGAGAGAGAGAGAGAGAGAGAGAGAGAGAGAGAGAGAGAGAGAACATGAATACGGGCTTGTATAAATTTTCTATATCGATATTTCTTGATGCAGTATTACACTCCGTCTTCGGAGAATTTAGCAAGGTTTCGTTTAGTATTAACGCTACCTGATACATAAGCTCGTATATCTTAAACGGCATCGTTACTCATTATAAGCACGGTAACAAAATAACTAAGAATTTGCCACGCGTACAACAAAGTTGTACAGAGTACCTATATCATAAGACGAAATATATTATATACAGGGTGTAACTGACAAAAACATATATGGAGCATCTTACTCTCAGATTTTCTAGCCAATTTGGAGACGATTTTTTTTTAATGAAAAAATGTCGAAGGAGTTCATCATTTTTTGCGTGTTCTCAATTTTTGCCATCTTGTACCTTTGTAACTATAAGCCTTAAATTAAAATTCTATTAAAATAAACTCTACTTGAAATTAACCGAAGAATGTAGTTTTGTTAATATTTTAACTTTACAAAGTTTAGTTTGTGAGAAGCTCTTCTTGTTCAATCATTGATAACTTGAAAATTATTGGTGCCTTGACATTTTCATTATGAGGAAAAATCGTCTCCAAATTGGCCAGAGAATTTAATGATGTGCTCTGTATACGTTTATTCAGTTACACTTTGTACAGTCAAAAATAATCGTGACCACCACGTATACATTTATATATAAAATATCTCATCAAGATATCTATAAATAGATTACACGAGATATTATTATAAAAAAGATGTATTTTGGAAAATTATGATAATAGAAATACAACATATATTAAAAGATAGGAATTTATAATACTGATTTTAAAATAGATATTTTTGCTGCAATCGCGTTATTTTTATTCTGGTATCTCTCTGATGAAATATCTCATATTTAGCTATAACCGGCCGCTTGCGCACACATATACATACACATGTCTGTAGAAATACTCGTTTTTTTTCTTCCACACATTTTTTCTTATTTTATTTCCATTGTCGCTTTAATCGTACGACGGGTATATGTGCAAGCGTATACAATGAGAATATACGGGGTACACAATGAGACCGGAGGGACGAAGAAAGAGAGTAAGAAAGAGAGGGAAAGGGAGAGAAAAGGACGGGAATAAGGGTCGGAGGTCAGTCGTATTAATATCGCATATCGGACAGCCATGGATGGTATAGAGACCCGCTCTGGGGCCGTCCATCCATCGGGCCGATATGAAATCATCGCGTCGGGCGTGGGAGTGCTTCGCAAATAGTAGAGCATAATTGGAATCCGTCCGGCAAACACACACACGGCGTGGGCGCACTCCAATCAATCGGTCGGTCGCGACGTTTTCTTTCATCGAACGTGGCGTCATCGCTATAGTTTGGCCGCCGAGAATGGAACGTAAAAGGCCAATAAAAAAAAAAACGTTCTTATTATAGGTCGAGAGTACTTTTAATTAATTCAGCCGAGAGAGACAGAGCTAGAGAGCCAGACAGAGAGAAAGAGAGGGGAGGGGAGCTTTTGACATTTCGTAACGCGAAATAAATTTACGAGAGCGGTAAAGGGAGCAATGAGAGACTCTTGCATGCGAACGGCAATCAATCATAAGGTTAAACGAACACTTTTCGCGGGACGAGGTGGCGACCACATGTGTGCTATGCATGTCTCTTCGGAGGATAAGGAATTTTTCGCGGAAAGAATTAGACGAGTCACACATGTTCCCTCTCCTCTCTCTTCTCCCCTTGAAGGGGAGAAGATATCTTTTCTCTGTTTCAGACGTGACGATCCTCTCCTTCGGCCGGCTTGTAGATATTTCCAAGTCACGTCGGGTATAGTCACGTTTTCTCTCTTTCTCTCTTTCTCTGGCTCTCTCATAATTTCCTCCTTTCTCAGCAATTTCCGAAATTAATAGCCGGCTAAGTGGCGGTTAAATTATTGCCTCGTAAATATCCACGCGCCCTCGCCACGGATCCCGTTTCTATCTACGACGTGGGTACAGGGGTCCCCAATTGTACTCCCGTCGACATTTCTCTTCTCCGCTCTTCTACGCATGTCGCGGAGTCGATCCTGATCTCGAGCGTAACAAGTCGAGACGTAGTATATACAAACTAACGCGGGAGACTTTCTCTCTTCCCTCGGTGCGTCTAGCGAATAATCAAGTTTAACGATTTCACAAAGATTAAGCACTCTTCGCGCATATATATACGCGCTATATAACCGGAGCGGAGTACGTATATACGGTATTAAAAATCCGCTCGGCATTCACGCGGGCGCACAGTAGGCACTGAAAGGAAAACCATTTATTATCTTTCTGTCAGGAGGGTCCCCGATTACCGCTGCATCGGCAGGAACGGTAACGAGCGCAGCAATTACCGCAGTTTTTTTTTTTCCATAGAGCGATAGAGCGAGAGAGAGTGAGAGAGGCCAGGAAGCCAGCCGTCTTGGCAGAACAATGGGCCGCGCTTGCACTTGCTATTAAGATAATTCTCCATCTCTCTGGCACGTAGCCGAGGTTCCTGTAGTCGGACATTTTCTTATACCGTGGCGAGATGTGATAATTCTAACAATTATACAGGGTGTCCGGTAATAATCACTCCACCTCTCGTATACAAGTAGAGAAAGTTAAACCGAGTAGAAAACTCCTCTATCGTTTCGCGATTTGTGCAATAATCAATGAGAAATTAATTAAAAAAGATCGACCAATCAGCGCGAGACAAAAGGCAATTTAATGTTACGCGGTTACTAAAAGACCTTGCACAACAGGAACAACGAATAGAAAATATCCACTAATGGGAAAAGGGAATAGATATTATGCTCCGCTCCTATTGGTGAATATTTTCTATTCCCTATTTCTATTGCTTGTGACCTAGTATATTGTGCAAGGGCCTTTAGTCTTTTGGCTCGCGCTGATAGGTCGATCTTTTTTAATTAATTTCTCATTATTTATTGCGCAGGTCGAAAAATGATAGAGAACTTTTCTACTTGGTTTAACTCCCTCCACCTGCACACAATGGATGGGGCGATTATTACTGGACCTTGTATATACTTTTCTTTCACACTGTCTCATGACGACATGATGTACTCTCTTCTTGATTAAAAAGAAATGACACAGAGTAATCTCTCTCTTATCATTACACGCTTTGAATGTTACATCTACTCATGATCATATATCAATTTTGCGCACATACGTATCCACGCACAGACATTATTGAATGATCGGTCAACGATAATTGTAACGTTCAATTGAAAAATCAAGAACCAGAGACTCGCGTGAACCTTCCTGGAGCGAGTCATATCTCAATGGATTGGCTTAAATAGAGACCCGGTGCTCTCTGTTTGCTTAGCTCTCTCGCGAATTCTCCATTTTCTTACGGCGCCGCGCAGACGATAATTCCGACAATTAGATCGCAGCTATACATTACGTGCTTTTTCTGCGACGAAGGTGGCCAGAGAGAGAGGATAAGCAGAGGGGGTGATGCCGACAGGGGGATGAGAAACATGGCCGCACGGGCTAAGCGTCTCCACCTTTTTATTGTGAGCGCCAGAGGCAGAAGGCAGAATGCTGCTATACGCACGTTCTTATGTGTGTGTGTGTGTAAAACTGAAAAAGAATGAGATAGAGAGGAAGAGAGAGAAAGAGAAGAGGAAGAGGAGCGACGCGGGGGGTGAATGAGAACGGACGAAAGGGAGATGGCGGCATGAGAGTACGAGAGAAGAGAGAGAGATTCTGCGGAGGAGGTTCTCTCGCAGAACCACCACCTTGTAACCGGCTGGCTGGCTGGCGGAACAATCCGCCTGCACACTTATTCCGCTTCGTCGTGCGGCGAGTAGGTAGCGTTTATTTATCGGCGGTTGCTGCTGAGTGGCGCTATTTTAATTGCGCTCTTATACTCACCACCGGCCGTTCCACAAGATCACTCCTCGCCCTCTCCTCCCTCTTCCTCCTCCCTTCTGTTCCCCTGGAGATCCCGCCCGTCCCAGTTGATCTCTTCTGTAAGTACATTGGTACTCTGATACTACTAAGTGTGTTATCGCGTATTCCGGAGCGCTACGATAACGATAAGAATATATCAACCTGTTTCTCTTTGATTTCGCTTTAAGAATGACGTGTCAATGATATATTATAGTTCGAGAGAATCATTGTTGCGCGATACAATTTTTAAGGATTGATTTCTCAAAGTTCTCGGATAAAAAATTTGAGGAAAGCTAGGGGAAAGATATTTTGATAACAGAAGAAGTTGAGTTATACTGAAAAAAATTGTATCTTATTTTCTAAGAATATATAATGATATATTGATAAGAATTATAAGAAAAAAAATTTAATTGTAAAAATTTTCCATTTATTTTTAAAATACCCTGGTCTAAAATAGGCACCAAAAGGATCTTTTTACCTAAAAAGGGAATCTGAAGATTAGTATTAGATATTCTTAATTTATTAAAATGGAGACAAATGAGATTTAATTTTACATCAACACAAAAGTACATTATATTCAGCACACAGGCAAAGAACAGACCATGAAGAAAGCATATAGACCGAGCATGAGGGATGAAACCTGGCTCCTGAACGATTAAATTAGATTGTGTTACACGTTACTTATTCGTAAACACTTCTCTCAAGTTGTTCGAGTCTTCTTTTCCGAGCCACTCATTAACTTCATTCATTTTTCTAATAAACCAAAATCGTTCAGCGACAAACTTCATAGATTTGCTGTAACAATATGATCATGTAACGCCAAATGAACAGTCCGCATAAAAAAATATATGATTATTTGTTATTTACAAAGAATATATTCTTAGTTTTAGAGAATGAAAACATTTAAGAATGAATCTATTGAGAGGGATTTTATACGGTCCTTTTACTTCGAGAAGTACAGTTTTTTTCGATGATGCACCATGAAAGAATCAAGTATCTGGAACGAGAGGCCAGACGCGCGTTACAGAAACTTTATTTAAATAAAACTGACATAAACCTCGATATTGCCATTTACGGGAGTTTATGCATTCAAGTATAACACGAGAGCTATTCCGCGCTTTTAATGATCGCGCGTAAAATATTCGGTCTTGATTAAATACGACACGAAGGAAGAGGAAAAAGGGGGGATGAACGGGCATTTTCTCTTTTCCCTTTCACTGTATATTTTCATAGTTTTTTCTTTTTATCTCTTCAATCATCTTATCTTCTCATCTCCTTTCATCCCCGGGCAACACAATTGTCCCGAAATTAAAATTGATGGATTTTGCCCGAATCGCGCGTGTCTCAAACCGAAGATATTTCAATGTGCATGTCACGTTGCATTTTCGGTACCGAGGACATCACCTGCTTCTCGTCTCGTAGTCGTTTGCGTGGTGGCTCTTAAACGACCGAACACGCGTATAAATTGAAATTTACGAAGCAACCGGCGGGGAATCGCGTGATAGAAGGAATCTCTCTCATCGTTTTTCTCACCGTGAGCTCCGATCGTGAATAAGGATCTTTTTCTCTCCTACTTACTTTCGTGTATCGCGCGCGACGCGATCTTGTCCAAGCTCCACTTTGATTTTCAAATGCTGTGTCGTGGACGTTAATAATTTTTATTTTTTATTTTTTTTATCTTTTTTCTGTATATTCTCAGTATCCAATTTCTCCAATTAATTTTTTTTTTATTAATTGTAAGACGAATCTGTTATATACATATATCCGGGACCACTCAATTTGATAGATTTTTATTTGAGAAAAAGAATTTTGTTGCAAACTATGATGTGCTATGATCAATAGTTTTCGAGATATCGATGTATTAAAATTTTTATTTTTATAATATGACATTTCAAAATTTTTGCAAGAAGTCAATTTTCATAGAGATTTTTCATCAAATTTTCTTAATATCATTATAACAAATCTAATTTTAATTTAATCAGAAATGAGTTTAGGTTAAAATTTTTTCGGGGTGAGGGTGGAGGTGCCCCTGCCTCACGTACGCTTTTACTTTACAATACATACATAATACTAAATTATTCCACCAAATATATTTTTTCTTACATGTACAGTAAGTACAGATAGTACATAGTACTATCAATTGTTGTAGCAAAAATATTGCTGTTATTGCGACATTTAAAAATCAATATGGTTCATAGTGTAGCATTCTTCTTGGGATAAAAAATCCAATGAAAATGACCTATCAAATTGAGGGGTCCGAAAAATAACATTCTTGCTTAGAAGTCGTAAATGATTGATTTCACTTTATAGCGACAATAAAAATACGCGATAATAGTTTCGAATGTCTTCTCTCTTTCTCTCTCTTTCTCTATCTTTCGTCTAGAAGAAATTCGCGTATAGTTTACAACATGTATTATCTCCACTTCATACCAATATGTCAAGCGGATACGAGGTCGGAGGAGTAATAAATTGCGGCTATTGACAGGCAACATGAGACTGCCGCGGCGGAGGCATCGTTGCATACCGGAGGAGAAGTCCGCGCGTTCGAGAATCTTCTTTTTTTACTTTTTTTCTCATGTTCCGCCTGTGGAGTTGCCGCGAAAGAACCGTTTTGCCGAGACAAAGACCGAAATTCCACGGAGGCGCGAAGGTATAAGAAGCTCCCGACGAGGAGGAATGGTGACTCGTCGTCTCGTTCCCTCCCCCTCCCTCCTGGAGAATCGCTAAAGCGTGGGCGGCCCAGCATCCGGCCTAAACTCTCTTCTCCTCCCCCTCTCATCGGAGATAATATAGCGCCGGGTTCGAGCGAGACATTTGCACCATCATTAAAATTCGCGATAGCAGATCGAACAGGCACACGGTGACATCACCCTCGTTCGCGCGGGGAACCAACTGGAGGAGGAAAGGGGGCTCGCCATGTGGTGTTGAAGCCTAACATCTCCACCGACGACTTTTCTGTCCTCTCGCTCTCTCTCGAGATCTTTACCTTCTGAGCTTCTGGTTGAGCCTGCTTATAGTAGATCGCGACGCATCGCGATACACGCGTACGGTATGCATATAATGAGATTGACGATTAGTAACGGGGGTAAAATTCTGAAGAGAGAGAAGGAGAGCGGATCGCTGTCAGGATAACTCAGCTCGATATTGTATGCCTTATTTCCTGTGTCGATAAAAGTCAATCAATTTTTTTTCCTTCGTGAAATATAATACGAAATATATAGCAAATGGAACGAAACCGTAAAATTGCGATATAAATCGTCGGATCCATAAAATCGTGCTATAAATTACTTCAATGAGACGCTAATGAAATGCCCGAAGCTACTCGCGCGCTACTCGTATATATAATTTATATTTTTACTAGAGACAAAATTAAAGCATTAAGTCCTCTATTGAATAATCTCTTGATGTATATAAACAAATGTATCATTTTTTTATTATTATTCCCGAGCCCTCATAAATCAAATTATAATGATTTATCTTTTACAAAATCAATGTTAGTCTTGGAAAATAAATTTCTACATATTTTGAGAATTTATTATTATTATTATTTATTAACAGGGTAGTTAAATTAATCGACCAAAACTAGCCAATAAATTTGTCTAAGTTACGACTTTTTCGACCATATGGTTGTGGTCCTTTTAAAGTATAACTGAGATATTAATTAAATTTTTAAGCGAGAAAAATATTGGTCCGAAAGTCGCTGAATCGGGAATCGAACCCGAGTCTTTCGCTTGCCGGGCGACTGCTCTTACCTCTAAGCTATTCAGACCCCTCGAAACAATACTTTTCTCCTTCGCTTTTATATAGTTATTTGTAAATAACGCCTTGTTATCCGCCGGCGTACACTAAACAGTTGGAAAATTCATCTATACGGGTGGGCTAATTAGGTCCAGGAGCAAATTTAAATTTTATGAATGTTTTTTATTTTTAAAGGACCACAACCATATGATCGAAAAAGTCGTAACTTAGACAAATTTATTGGCTAGTTTTGGTCGATTAATTTAACTACCCTGTTGATTAATGTACTAGCGATATAAAAATAAAAAACATTCATAAAATTATTATTTATTATTATTATTATTTATTAAAAATTATTTATTTATTATTATTACTAATTATCTGCTAGTAAACTTATTTACTAACTGATTTTTTTTTAAATATCCTAATCATTCGATCAAAAGAGAAGCGTCGAATTGATTTTCCTAGAAAATCAAAGAGGAGATTGGTCAGACCCAAACGCGATATGATGTATTTCCGGCCGTTTTATTCCTATCCGTTCGCCGCTAATCAGTGCTCATAGTCATATCGACACCTGCATATCGGAGTCCGTGACGCCACTCACAATCAGTTGAAGAGAGGGGGAAGCTCTTAATGCATCGTTGAGGAAGATGGTCGTTCCGACGAGTGGAGAGAGAGATCAAAGTCTTCTGAGAATCTGTATATACTCAGTACGTCCATTTAAACACCGGTATAGTACTGGTACGGTATTTTACTATGCATAGCATTTAGTAAAAATTAAACTTCCTCTCTCTCTCTCTTTCTCTCTCTCTCTATCTCGGCGCGAATATTTATGTAGATGCAATGGGAGATCCGTCTCCATGCGTCTCGTAACGGTAGCGGGAGAATGCAAATGCGTCGCGCTCATATAAGCGCCGACGACGTCTCGTTGAAAGCCCGATGCACGCGTGAATTTCCAGTTCGACACGTACGTACGTATATGCATGCGTGTGCGTGTGCGAAAATTACGCGCGCGGCGAGAGAGACTGGTTGCGCGAGATACGATTGTATTCCGTCTTTCGGTACTCACGCCGGATTTTACGCGGTACATAAGGCATGACGAGAAGTAACGAGCTGTATCCAAGTCCCGCGCGATAAGAGCGCTATGTTGTGCTAATGCCCGACGCGGCTCCGCGACACTTGTTTTTATACTTTATTGGGTCTTTGATGACCATGAAGATCGAGATGACATAAGTAGATATATATTAAATTTTGTAAAATTAAGAATTATTTGAATATAAAATTTTATTTTTAGGTAAAAGAGTATATAAATTATATATATAATTGATAAAAATTATAAAGATTTATATTTTCTATATATTTAATATTATGTAAATATTAAATTTAATAAAATTGTTAAGTAAGAATTTATTATTATCTAAATATAATAATATTTTATTTTTAGGGAGAAATATATAAATTAATTGATATAAATTAAGAATCAATTTTGTTTTAATTCTCTTAAATTGAATAAGTGAAAATGTGTCACTGATTAAGACAATATTTCATTGATCTTCAGTGAGGACACTTACATCTGTTCCTCCGTCTTGTGTGTTCCTGATTACAATAATTTGATGATTTCAAAATTGATAATAATACATATTTGCAAGATGTAGCTTTTTGTATTTATTTTAAATTGCTATTTTAGGGAAAAAACTCTCGCATACATCTGAAATAAAACAATTATAATGATATTAATATAATACACAAATTTAAATTCAAAATTACACATAATAATCCCGTAAATACATAATTTGAATTTAAAATTAAATTTTAATTTGAATAAATGTATTAATCGTAATGCGTAAACACGCGCGTTTAATTATTTTATTATACTTTAAATTTGAAAACTATTACTAACAAGTGTATAACATTAATTAATACTATTAATACTATTAAAATTTAAATTTATATTCAGACTTACATATATAAAATTCAGAATTACATATAATACACATATTTTACTTTTTATTTTTTAGATGTGATAAATCCACAAAAAATCACAAGTCTCTTTATTCAGATATTTTTTAACAATATATATATTGCTATAAATAAAATTTATTTCATATATAATTTTATATAATATAATTAAATAATAAGATTAACAGATATAGATAATTAAGATAGATAATTAAAGATTAATACAAGCACTTTCAAATAAATTGCCGATTAAAAACAGCCACTATTATTTTTCAATGTGATTTCATTGATTTACAGTGCTATATTTATAACTGTAATCACATCTCAGTTACTATTTATCGCTTTTCAGTAATACTATACTAATTCCATTTAAGAGAGCATAATTATGTATTAACGCAAATAATATCACTCACGATAGTGACAGAGGATTTAACATAAAATAATGAGAGATCTATAAGAGAAGAGAGCGGAGTATGTCGAATAATAAATCAATACTTAATGTACAAATACAAAATATTAACGATATTCCAATAATATTCTCGTGCAAAGTGCAAAGTGTATACATTACATTACATTGCTATTTCTAGAAACAATAATATTGAAATTGATGCACATATCGAAATCTCGCTCGAAAACGATTCACGCTGTAAAGAGTGACGCCCAGAAAATCCTCTTTTTGTACAGAAATTAAAAAATATAAAAAAAATATCAAATTAAAGCTAATTTCTTTTGCTTATTATAAATATATATATTTTTATCATGTTATCATGAACCGTTTTAGATCATTATAGATGGCAAATTAATACTAGAAAATTAACTATTCTTATGCCACTTCTGTTCACTGATGAAATTTTTTAACCGGGTTTATATTGTTGTTATTATTGATTTGCATTATAATAATTTACATAATTTGTGCATAATAATGAGTCAAGAAAAATCATTCGTACCATCTATAATAAAAATAATAATAACATTACAAAAATGTTATTATATTTATATATTGTTATATATATTTATACACAGATAACAATTATATAATAATTAATAATAATTATACATATATATATATATATAAAATTATATATTATATATTATATATTATTTTCTATATTATATTTATTATATTTTATATTATTTTTTAATTATATTGTTATTATATATATGCATATATAATATTTTTTTTGGATAATATAAAACATTGCAATTATTGTTTGACTGCAATATATATATATATATATATATATATATTGCAGTCAAACAATAATTGCAATGTTTTATATTATCCAAAAAAAACACGTTTACTATTTACAAATTAGACAACTTAACTGGAACTTTGATCCACGATATCTTGAAAACCAGACGTCGTGACATAATAGTTTATCTGCAAATAATGATCTATTTTTTGAAATTTGTTTCAATAATATTTTACTTGATTAAAAATTCTTTTTGCTTAAGAAGAGGATTTTAGGAGCAATTTTGGGTCATTCTTTATTCGAAAAATTGATAACGGTTCAATAATTGTAATGGACAAAGATAGACGAGACTCTGGTCTCTCTCTCCCCGAGTTTCCTTATGAGAATGAGAATTTGCCGCTCGCTCTTTCCGCCAACATCGAGAGAGAACTGTGCGCGGTCGCGCTACAAATCCGGCAAAACTCTCGCGAACGCGACATCCGCTGAATTATTCAGCGAGAGCGGCCGCAATGTCGTACGAGAGCGGCTCTTGATTGCCCCTCTCTCGGGAGAAAGAAGATCAATGTGTTCGCCAATGTGCGAGAAAATTCTTCAGAAGCCTGTCGTCCGCCTGCCTGCCTATACAGGTAGCCGGAAACCGCGCCTCAGAAAGACCATCTCTCAGAGATGGTTACCATCTCCGTCGCGCATCTCCCGACGATACCTGTTCCCTATCCGGCACAATCGCATTTTCATCGGCGCCGATCTGTTTATACACGATGCCGGACACGCCCGACAAATATTTTCCTTGGCGAAATTCCTTTCCCCCCGGGATCCGACATCCTGCGAGCAACGATAATGCGCTGCCGGATGGGATTGCTGAACCTATCGGGGGCGAGATTTTAAACAACCCAACCTGGAGTCTCCCCGAGAGACGAAATTTTGCTCCTATTTTTAATTCTCTTATTACTTATGGATTTTAAGAAACACGTATAATTTAAATTTAAGATTATATACATATTATATATTTCTTTTATTCTTAAGATGTGATAAAAACGCACGAAAAATGAAGAATGTCGAATAAGTTTAATTTATGTAGGAATTGAGTTCCTATCTTGCCAAAAATGTAAGCAATAAACGAACAGTTTCTCACTTATTGGTAGTTAGAAATTTAAAAGATGAGCTTTCGGCAAAATTATATTTTTTTAAACTAAATTAGTGTCAAACATTAAATGTCACTGGTTAAAGCAGAACACACGATTTTATTGAAAATGAATGATTTCAGTGATCTTCACAGTGAAAACATTCACATTTGCTTCTTCATCTAACATCCTGATTATGACAGAAAAATTTCACTGAATTAATAAATAATTAATAAATAATTAATTAATTAACAATTTTAAATAATCTATAAAATAATCTATAGCATATATGATAAAATAAAATAAATCCAAAGTAATTAATAAATAATAATAAATAATCACACACACTGAGAAATAATTATGCATATAGTAATAATAATCATACGCATTTGTAATACAGCTTTTATAAAAAAAACTTTTATCTTAGACAGTTTCTTTTAGGAAAAATTCGCCCACACATATCTGAAATGAAATACGTACAAATAGTACTTAAACCCAAAATTATATACATATTATATTTTTTATTCTTAAGATGTGATAAAAACACACGAAAATAAACAAAAATTTTATTTAGTCCAGATATAAAATTCAGATATGTCCCTTTTTAACAAAATATATTGTTATAAAAAAATTATCTTATTATAATATTATAAGACGCATTTTAAATTTATTGAGTTTAATATTATAATGGAAACAATTATTATCACACTAACTGATTCTCTCAACAAAATTTTACGAATTTATAATACTATATGCATAACTGAGTGACCATCAGTGAATATTTTGTGATAATATATTAATTCCATTTAAGTACGGATTAAGTAGTTTCAATAGAGAATGATCTAAATGCTTAAAGTAGATGTTAGATTGAAACTCGAGATCGAAAGTAGGAGAAAAATTTGTTGACTCGGGTCGCTCTTTTATTCGGAAGGAATAAACGCGTCCAAGATGAGACATCTTTTCGCTCTTTATCTTTCTCGGCTCTTCGCATTGCAGGAATTTATAAAGGCCACTCTCAACGTCAGTGACGAGATGATATATACGTGCAAAGCATAATCGCTCCCGACATCGTTTGTGCTCCCGCATATGATTTTCTTTACTTATCATTATTAACTTATATTTAAATAATTAATAAATAATCTAAAATAATCTATAATTTTCATGTGTAAATTATTAATTATTTTATATTTGTTGTATTTCATATATAGATTATTTAGTCATTATTTTAGACGCTTAATTATATCTATTATAACTCATTTATCAATTAATTATTTATTATTCATTAATTATTTTCGATTTATTTTATTTTATATATATATAGATTATTTTATAGATTATTTATTAATTATATTAGACACTTAATTATATTAATTATATTTGTTATAATTCATTTATTAATAAATTATTTGTTATTATTTATTAATTATTTTGGAATTATGATAGATATAATTAAGCATCAAACAATAAAACAATTAATAAATAATCTAAAATAATCTATATACCGGGTGTCCCATTTTAAAGGACCCACTCAAATATCTCAGAAACACTGCGTTAAATCAAAAAATGTTTCCTACAAAAGTTGTAGGGTTTCGAGGGGGACATAACATAGTAATATTCATATGACCTTGGGCGGCGTCTCCAAGGTCAAGTGAAGGTGAGAATAAATTTTTTAAATGAAAACCTATATTTTTAATTATAACATCTTTTTCTACTAATTAATTGGACAACTTTTATCTGAAGCATTTTTTTATTTTCTTCAAAATTCATTCTCACCTTCACTTAAGGTTAACCTTCACTAACCTTGGAGACGCCGCCCAAGGTCAAATGAATATTACTATGTTATGTCCCCCTCGAAACCTTACAACTTTTGTAGGAAACATTTTTCGATTTAACGCAGTATTTCTGACAATGAGATATTTGAGTGGGTCCTTTAAAATGGGATACCTGGTATATAAAATAAAATAAATCTAAAATATGTTAATAAATAATAATAAATAATTCGTTGAAAAATAATTAATATATAATCAAAGAGACATCTTTCTAGATTTAATAAGACGAAGAAAGAGGACGATGCATGTATGTATATATTATGTTTCTGGTGAATCTAGCCTGGCCTGGCGATTCGATCTATACGGATGAAATGTTGATTGACCCGATCGCGTTTGCAAATCGTGATTAACGCGCGTCTTCCGGTCGATTCCTCATCATCCGGGCCGGGGGCCGCGTCTTCCGGCGTGATTTCGCGCCGTTCCTTCTCCTCTCCGCCGTCGCGCCGGGGTTGGTCAGACTCTCGTTAATCTTTTTTACGACGCGTCTCGCGCGGGAAGAACTCCCGTCTCTCCCTCGGGGGGAGAGGGGGAGGGTGACGAAGGAGGTGTCCCGCGCTAATAAATAATTTCTCGCGTAGTCCCTGTAGATCTGGCGATGATAACCCGGGCTGAAATACGCCGGACACGGGTCTTCGGGGAGGCACGCGAGGAGGACGCGCGTGCACACACGGTAGTCGCGTATGTACACGAATGCGGTGAAGATAGAGGGAAGGAACAGACACACACACACACACACACACGTAAGCTTGCGGGAGATGAAAGATGGTCGCTTTATAAGAGAATACGTAGAGAACGTATTCCGGGATATGAAGGTATCAAGGGGGCAATTATATAAAAATTGTCGTGTCTTTGTGGTAGCGCGAGTAGTTTAACCTATCCCGAAAACGATATATGTGCAGTTTATTATCATCGGCTCTGCCTTTGTGTATACCGAAAAAATGATACTCCCGAAATAAGAGGACTTTATACTAAAAAAATCCCTTTTAACAGATATTATTAAGTGTTTTCTAACATCTTCTAAAACTAATAAGAATATATTCTTTGTTAATAACAAAGGATAGTATGTTTTTTTTTATACAGACCATCATTTGGCATTATATAATTACATTGTTACAACAATATATGTGGTTATTTAAGATGATTATAACGCTTTAAATAACGATTTAAATAACGCATTGCTATTTTTCGAAAACCAACACCGAAAAAACTGTACTCTCATTTTAGGTATATGCCACTTATCTTTATAATATCTTCCACTAAAGTAGGCGCCAAAAGAATCCTCTTAATTTAAAAGGAAAATTCTCTAAAGAGATATTCTTAACATGCAAGAATATATACTTAATGGGATGTTTTTTTATCAATATATTATTTAAAATTATTAATCATGATAACAAAAAACAGCCTTACAAATGGACATTTGTTATTTATTACATATATATTTAAATGTTACACATATGTATAATTGAATATTTTTTATGTATTGACATAGTTAAATACACATTTTTGCTTATTATATCATTATTCTTAATATTAAATTGATAAAATTATAAATTTATTATAAATTTAAATAATCAAATAATTTTATTTTATTAATTTATTTTAAACTTATTATTTGAAGTTGCAAAAAAGAATTAAGAATATATTCTTAATTTAAGAAGATATTCCAAAAGTATCACGTATAAAGACGGAAATATTCTTATTTATTCCTTATTCAAGAATATATCTATTAAGAAGACTTATAAAGTATGCATTTCAAGAAAATGCTATTTTTTCGGTGAAGGTTTCCATCGAAATATATTTCATACAAAAGTTGTAAAATTAGAATAGTTGTTAGAATAGAAAAATAAATGGTTTATGAGATATTTTATACTTTATTCCAACACATTTTGACAAATAGGAAATCTTTCATTTTAATATTTTCATTTTTCGATGATCTTAGCTTAATAATTTCCTGCATAGAATAATGAGATAAATCAATTGGTGTAAAAAAATATAATTATTTTAAAAAAAGTATACAGTTGCACATTGCAAATTGCAATTTTTTTTTAATTACAAAGAGTTTTAATTGCACAAATATTTTTCTTACATCATTTATATTTCAATATTTACTGATAGAAATAATGATGATCTTGATATCTCAAAAATATCTTCTAGAATAAGACTATGCGCTTACGACAAGACATACCTCTCGAAATCCTAATACAACTTTTGTATGAAACATTTTTCAATGGAAACCTTTCAAAAAATAACAATTGAAATTTAAAATAAAATATTCTGTACAATCTTATATAGTGTATTATATAATGTTATGTAATGTCTCTCTCATATAGTTATATAGTGTTGCAATTTACAGTGCAGCGTTTATCGCTAAATAATTTTAGTTTATTAGAAGAATGGCTGAAGATAAAGAAAGTGACTCGAAAAAGAAGACTTGAGCGACTTGAGAGAAGAGTTCACGAATAAGTAACGTGTAACATAATCTAATTTAATCGTTCAGGACTCAAGTCTCGTATTCGATCTGTACGTACTATGTCTATGCCTTCTTCACAGTTTGTTCTGTACCAGTATGTTGTAAAATAATTTACCTTTTTTTTGTTAATGTAAAAATAAATCCCATTTCGTCTACATTTTTATAAATTAGAAATATCCGATACTAATCTTCAGAGGATCCTCTCTTAGGGAGAGAATCCTATTGATGTTTTATTTAGAACAGAATATTCTAAAAAGTTGGAAAACTTTTATAATTTAAATTTTTTTCTTATAATTCTTATTGTTATATTCTTACAAAATAAGAATACAATTTTTTTCAGTGTAACTCAATTCCTTCTGTTATCAAAATATATTTCCCCTAGCTTTTCTTAATTTATTTATTCGAGAACTTGGAACTTTGAAACAGAATATTCTAAAAATAAGTGGGAAAATACTTAAAAATTAACTTAATTCTTAAAATGAGAATACAATTTTTTTCAGTAATAGCGATCCTCGCGTGTCGCTTCGAGGCTGCAAAACGATGCGGTACAAAGACTTTATTTCGACGGAAGCCTACAGAAAGCGGCGGTGAAGTCTCGCGATCGTAATGCGATTAGAAAACCAGTATATGATCGTCGCGATCTTAAAATGACGACGAGTACCTAGTTGTATATTTGTAATTTAATAGCGCGAATCGATAAGACGACGTGTTACTCGCATTAACGAAGCAACGCTGCAATATCTATTATACGATTGATAGCGATCAACTTGTAAGTTGTAACGTAAAGTTGTCCTGTAAAGAGCGTTTTATTATTTATCAAATCAGCGCGAGAAATCCATGTCGTTCATTTATTCTAGACACTAGGCATAATTGCTCGACTTGTTGTGCATTAATTATTATGTATGTTTATTTATTTATCAATACGAATTGAAAGATTTCAATCATAAGCATAAAAAGAAGAAACACGCGAAATGCATAAGTCTAAAAAAAATAATTATCTAACACACACACGTTAAAATTAAATAGTTCCAATAGACTTGAATTATTAATATTCTCCTTAACATCAAATGAATTACGACGATGATTTTTTTTAAAGAGTACAAATTCAGAATTTGCATTAAATATGAGTAATTATGATTATATCTGCACACAGAGAATCCTATTCTAAACGGAACCAGTATCTTGAAAATTTATGCTGCACACTTTCAATTTATTTATCATATCAAAAACATAAAGATTATATTATGTTAGCACATATTTAAAATAAAGTCTAACTAGATGTGAATTCTTAAATTCGTTAAAAACTCCTATAACAAATGCAAGAGATTTTAAAACGGAATTGACAATGCTATTTATATGAATAATATATGATAAGAAGGAATCCATTAATGGATTCAGATTACTAGATGTATTAATTTTTTATTTTTAATTAGAGAGAATAATTAAATATATGTAAAGCACATACATTTAAAAATGTTTAGATCAAAATTATTAATCAAGAACCAAGTAACTGATATTGTGATCACATTAAATCATACAACAGTGAGATGGAGAATACACATAAATATTTTGAATAACTGGTATATAATAAAGAAATTTGCATATTTAAAAATTATGATCAACAAAGTCAAAACTTTCAAAAAAATTTTGAAAATAATACCAACTTATTAATCGAAATAAAATACAAATCGAAACATAATTATTAAATATTGCCAAATTAGTTACAATTGATTTGCCATGGATTTATCTATAGTACTCTGTACAAATGATATTTCTGATAAGATATGAGAAGACAATAATAATCAAAAATATTATTCTTGACATATATTAAAAATAAAAATTGATCTATAATTCTTAATTACGTTTTTCGAATTTTAAAAACCGATATATAATAAGGTTGGATTTTTATCGTTTAGAAAATCTTTTTAAATTTAAAGACTTATTAAAGATAAGACGAGAGATTATAAATTGAGTATATTTAAAAAATAAAGGTGCAATGAGATGTCATCGGCATCAAAGCTTTTATCAAACAAATCAATCATGTTAAACAATATCAGTTAAATTAATATCAGTTAAATCAATTAGATTGTTCTTTACATTTAGAACAAAGAATGCATAGAAAATTGGAATCTAAATTAAGTATAAGTTTTTTGCATCAGTAGAGAATGTCGCAATAGCATAGTTTAAATGAGAATAAAGAAATTCAATGGATTCACATCTATTGACATATTAACCAATTCGTTATCGATAAGATAGTGACAGATCGAGTTAAAATCACTGCTCTTGAAATCTTGATACTCTAATCGATTACTGCAAGATATCAAAAGACATTGGAATATTAAAGAGGGGAAAGACCATTTTCAACATCTATTTTGATACTTTAAAAGCAGTCAGTTCATTCTCTTTTGAAATTATTTAATCTGGTAATTTTGCTGAGAGCTTCTGCTTTATATCTCTAATGTAAACAGGAAATTATTTACTGTCTATATTTGAAGTACAAAGTAGGGGAGCTCAATTCTTATATAAATTAAATCTATCGAAAATCCTCTAGAATCTCATACTCGTGAGAAAATTGAGATTGAAAATAAGAGGAAAATTTCGATTCTCAAGATGCGAATCGACAGATATGAAAAAAATCAAAGATTACGCAGAGATTAAAAATATCATAACATTAGAAAATATAAGATCAAGTATAAAACACGAAGAGAGATTAATAATATATAAAATAATAAATAAATTAGTAATATAAATAAATTAGTAATATATAGATAATATTAAGAAGAGTATTATACGCTATTAAATTATATAGAATGTTTTTATATAAAATTTTCAACCATGTTATATTATATTAAATTATATAGAATTTTTTTATATTAAATATATATTCAATCATAATTACATAAAAATTATATAATAAAACGATTTCTCTTAAAAATATATTGCTGATGAGCGCGTAAAAAATGATCATTCGAAATATAAATATTGTAATAGTTATAAAATAATGACAGAACCAAAAATATAGTCTCAACCCTCAGGTCTGTAGACAGGAAAGTTTTCGCAGAAGCCCAAAGACGAAATATCGACAGGCATAATCACGCAATGCGACGAGAGAGGAGATTCGCCGTATAATTAGTCGTCCAAAAATACCACGGCTCTCTCAAAGGACCGTAGAGAGTGCCATATCATTTGGAATTCAGAAACCGTGGCAGATGATCGTCGTTAACGTCGCTTTGAAGATCTCGTCGCTCTCTCTCTCTCTTTCTTGCGCGAAGGGTGGTGAATCGGCGTCGCACTTCTCGTCCCGCTCGCTGACAGACAAACGGACGGACGGACGGTCCGCTGGGAGAGGAAGAAAGAGAGAGAGAGAGAGAGAGAGAGAGAGAGAGAGAGAGAGAGAGAGAGAGAGAGAGAGAGAGAGAGACGAACTGAGGACGAGAGAGAGCCCGGTCGTCTAACGAGCCCCGCCGCGAGATGCGGACGACGTTATGTCTCACATCGTTACTCTCGTTATCCTGTGTGCTTTGTGTGGGACGCACGCATACATTTGAGATGTGGCCCTGTTAAAGAGCTACTTAATCACCCCGTCGCATCTCTCCCGAGATCCGGGCAAAAATCCACTATTAAGGTACATGTGCGTGCGCGTCACCGAAATCGCATCATCTCATCGAGATTGTCCTGCTAATTGCATCTCGCGCTGTCGAACGTAGCTTGGTCCTCAATCGCGCGACAAAATCGCGTCATTAAGGGGATTTTAGCATTTGACGGGACGCCGAGGATGAGATTCCTTAATCCCTTGTGCGAGGAGTTTTCGGGAGACAAATACAGAGTACATCAATACTTCTCTCCGATATACATATATATATGATTAATCGCATTCTCGAGTGCAAGAAGGCTCGTTTATTTTGAATGCACATTAACCCTTAAAGTGGTCGCGCTATTAAATGGGACGTCAGAGGTCGTATGGATGAGACCTGTCATCCATTTTTGAAAGACTAAACAAAATATAATTAAAATATAAATATAAAGATATATGTTATAAGTATATCATTTATTTTATTACATGTATTTAACATTATATTAATTAAAATTGCAGATTTGTGCATGTGAATGTCTAATGTCATCCGCGGGACGTTAGAGATCGTATAGATGACATCTGTCATCCGTCTTTAAAGGACGAATTAAAATATAAAGATAACATATTATTTATTTTATTACATGTATATTAACCATAAACTTAAATTTATATTAATTAAAATTGCAGATTTGTGCATATGAATGTCTAATGTCATCCGTAAGACGTTAGAGGTCGTATAGATGACATCTGTCATCCGTTTTTAAAAGACGAATTAAAATATACGGACATATAAGCATATTATGAGCATATTATTTATTTAAATACATGTATTAAGTATTAAACTTAAATTTTAAAAAGATTGTTGACACATAAATAAGAAAAAATTGCAAATTTGTGCACGTGGATGACTAATGTCATTCGCGCATCGCTTAATAGATATCATCTGTGTGGAAGTTCGCTGATATTTTTCTTCAACAATTTAACTTATTATTGCAATCCACGTAAGACAAACTGCGCAACCATGCCTCTCCGGGCCTTGATAAATTGATCCAGGTGCAAGAGAGAGCGCGAATACGCGTTTTCAGGTGGATAACGATGGCGGTCGGTCATTGTCTCAGGTATTATCGAGGCGGACATCTCGACGCCTCTTGAAGTTGCGGAGGCGGTTAAATCCTTCTTTCTCTTGTCCCTTGTGTCTTTCGACCTCTCATCTCGTCGTCGTCGTCGTCACCGATGCACTAGTAACGAAGAGAGAAAGAGGACTCTTCTGTTTCGAGCATCTTTTAAAACGCGATAGCACAATAACAGCCTCGAAAGGGAACGGAAAATTATAAATAATGACGAGCCTATAGATTCACGTTCCATCTCAAACTTTCTCCAAGGTTTACCACCAAATGACAACGACTACGAGAAAAGAAAACGAGGCGAAGAAAAAGAAGTTCCGTGTTGTGAGAGGCAACGTGATTCTAATTCCTCCTTTTGTGCAATATAATCGTTAAAAAAAAGACAAAGATATAGTGATCGACATTGCGGATACATGATTACTTTGTTATTGACTTTTTTATTTGTTCGCCAATTTTACGATTATTTTAAAAAAGCAAAAAAAGCTTAATAAAATTATAATTATTATATATAAAGTTAAAAAAAAATATATATATATAATATAATGTTTAATCTATATATTGAAATAATTTATAAGAAATATTAATATTATAGATTAAAAATATAACTAAAAATTATTTTTTGAAATAATTTTAAAAAATAATATAAAAAATGCAAGGTGTAAAAAAAGAATAAAAAATTAGTGAAATAAATTATGTATGTAATAAGTGGGAGCATCAGAAGCTAAAATTAATTAAAAATTGAATTATTTTAATTCATAAAATTAATGCTTCTTGTATCAACTATGAAGCTATTAATAGATGCGTGCGACAGACGATACTTGATGCGTACTCGCATCCGCAACGCGAGGATATCACGCGCAACGATTATGTGCAATCCGTATCGGCCGGTTCGTTGTAATCGGTGACCGAGATAAGTGCGCCACACAGAACCACGACATCAGAAGACAACGTACATGTTGCACGCGCACAGACGCCAATTTCGCCGATATCTTCCACGAACGTCCGGGTGGACATCTCCTTAATGATCGTCTCAGGGTATCGCGGCGGATAATCGTCAGATCCGGTACGCGAAGAAGAGATGCTCTCTTCTTTCTCTCTCTCTCTCGTTATCTACATTGCCTACGTTGCATGCATCGAGACAAGTTGCTGGTCGTTGGATGGTCAGACATTGATGCCCCGATCCCGATAATAAATATAAATACGATATAAACGCGTTGTATCTCTCTCTCTCTCTCTCTCTCTCTCCTCTCTCTCTCTCTCTCTCTCTCTCTCTCTCTCTCTCTCTCTCTCTCTCTCTCTCTCTCTCTCTCTCTCTCTCTCTCTCGTTATAATTTACGCTCTCTTTCTCTCTTATCGGACGACAAATATGTGCGTTGATGTGTTGCTGACACGTCGCCAACGTCGCTTTCCCGCGAAGCAGACCTCGTTATTTCGGCCTCACATTATCGACTCCGAGTTGCTTTGCTCTCTCCAAAAGGATAAACACTCTCTTTATACACGTATAGTTCGTCGTAACGTTGTAATCGGATGCCGACCGGACGCCGTGAATGTGTGACCGTGAAGTTATTATATACATACGCTTACATTTGTTATAAGTAGCGACGATATGTATCGTCCAATCGTATCGTGACACATATGTAATGCCGACATTAGCGTCAGCTAAAGCTTCAGATTCAATCGATCATTGTTCATTCCCTTAGAATTTACATTCTAGGCGCTATTGAACTCCATCGACGTGATCTGATATGATTTCGTTTGCTTGTCGAAACTCTAAAGTAACAAAATAAGGCCCAGGATGAAGGAAAAACTAATTAAAAGACAAATATGAAGACTGCATCTCCTTTGAATATACGACAATGCAAGAATACACCTTGGTAAAGGATATGCTATCCTATTACTATCCTAGATTACTACAGCTAGACATTTGCGGTGAAAATCGGACACCGACATAGTATACCTAAAGAGGTATTTGAGTCTCTTTTAGCCTGTTCTACGTGGTGGACTATAGGTATTACTACACCACGGATCAAAAGGCGCCGCCACGCTATAGGATTATCGACTCCACCGTTTAAACCACGTTATGCCTTCTAATGGTTTGTATTGGGTTAGGATGTAATCTCTCTTGCGTTTGGTTTGGATTCTCTTCATACTTGGATTCCATCGATCCTTAAACTATTTTTTTAGCGTACGTCTCGAACAGATGCTGCGGAGATGTTCGGCCAGGTAATCAGATCGACGATAAGAAATTTTATCGAGAGGCAACTACCACGTCTTAAAACTTTTTACACCTTATATATATCGCGCTCTGGGTTGGATCTTCTACAAACACAACGATAAACAGAATCATGCATAGTTGAAGCGACTATAAGACTGCAATAAAAGAAAGAATTATATTTTGTGCGTATTACTTTTCGACCAACTAACCAATGTCTTAACTTAGAACTGCGTTCTAAGAAACATCGAATTCTGCTTGTGTCCAAGAGTGACTCGATTATATCCCTCCTAACTCGGGACGAATAAATTAAATCAGGCGAAAAGGAGAAGCGCGGCTCTCTCGCATCTTTCTTCTTCTGCCTTCGAGTAGTGTGTTAGAATGACGAATCCCTTTGGAGGATCGTCGGCTATTTAGATACCAATCTAGATGGAGGCCACGGATTCGGGTCCTATCGAGGTAATCTTAGACGCGACCAGACGGACCCCACGATACGGTCCTTGGGCACCTTCGAGGCGTCGGGTATCATTCACGCGTAAAAAATTAGAGATCGCAGCTTCTTCCTATGTAATACGCGGTTTAACCTTCCATAATGCGGTGTAACTTTGATCATAGATGATATCAAGCATAATAGTGACATCAGTTTCCTGTTTTTATTGCCTATTTATCGCTTACAATTATACAGCGAGTTATTTACAATTATAATTCCATCTTGATAAAACTCATATCGTGTATCGCTTCATCTCTTACATAATACACTCTTCGTCTAAAAAATACTTACTCTCTCTTTATAATAAAAATTATATATATATAAAATTATATATAATTTATTAACCAAGGTATATCGCTCGTGTCTTTTTGTTACGCTAATTTTTAACAGTAGAGCAAATTTTGATATTTTTGAGATTTTTTAGAGAGAAAGATATATTTTTTTCTGATTATATCCTCGATAGGGAGACAGAGCGAAATAAAATCGTATCGCTCGTTCGCGTAGGTGCTTACACGTCGAATCGCGAGGATTCAAGGAGAGAGATAGACCAGCTTTGTGTTACCTTGTTGGAAGACGATCGCGGAGAAAATGGAATGAGAGGACGGGGAAAGGGAGAGATATTAGCGAGACAAATAGCTCGGTGTGAGCCCGGGAATATATTCTCACGTATATGTGTGTGTATGTGCGTATGTGTGTACGTGTTGTATGTCGGAATACGGTAAGGCTAGTTATACTATGTACCTTAGCATACTATAACCGAACGAGCTGCTCGCAGTACGCTTGTACTCGGTTCACGACAGCCGCTACGCGAGTAAGCGGAGCTTAGTCTCACGTATTAGCATATGAGCTGCGCCTAATTAACGCCGCGGACTACCCCGGAGAGACGCAGGGGCATTAAATAACGTAAACCCGGAGCCTCTGCCATTGTCTTACCCAAAGCCGTTCGTAAAACTCCGGTTAAGTCGGCGAATGATTACCAGATTTCGGCGCCGTTCTAAGGGCGAAAAGTGTCTTCCTTGGAGGGGGGGAAAGGGGAGACACTTCTCTTCTTGTAACAGAAAAGACTCGGGAATGATCGCACGCTCGCTTATACATATCATCTATTTATGTATAAAAATTTCCTTCATTATTTTTTTCTTCCTTAGTTACAATAGGTTTGATCTTTTCAGCTGAACAAGCTGCACTAGTTCAAAGTTTATCTCTTTCCTTCCAATGTGGAGTAAAAAAATCGACAATAAAATTCCGCCGATGGAAAAAAATCAATCTCCCGAAGTGATCCTTTTCTTGCATAGTGGAGGTGAGGTACCATTTAAAGAATCGAGGCGTCGATTTTGAAACTCTGTGAACATTGCACGGGGTTCACTATGTACCCCCTTCTCTCTCTCTCTCTCTCGGGCGGCGGCGGCATATTGTCAGGCGATAAAACGAGGCTGGCAGAAGGCGGCGGGAATAAATTTATGAATGCTGGAAGCCGAGGCTGCATTCCGCGCGCGGTCTGCGCCCGACACACTGAATTGTCGCTCTCATTAGCGGACTCGCCCGAGCTTTCTTTCTCCGCGCTTCAGCCATCTTTCACTCTCTCGCTCTCTCTCTCCTTCCTTCTTCTTTGTTCCGCTCTTTTGCTCCCGTCTCTCTTTCACGCTCTCTGGTTCTTTCATTTCTTCTTCTTCTTCTCTCTTTTCGATGCATCCTTCTCGCCTCCTTCCTCGAGACCGATTGATATGCGTCGCACGGCCTTCCGAGTCCATTTCCAGAACCGCACTAATCTCGGCGGCTTTAATGAATTTTAATCGAAAGCGAGCGACCCATTCCGTCAAATGATCGGGGACGAGAGCCACGACGGAGGAACGATCACCGATCCGTGCCAAGAGAGGAGTCGGGGCGTGTGAGTACTCTGCGTTGATACCACTGCTT